>NC_139989.1:8869154-9007893 GCF_964263955.1 Coregonus lavaretus
TGCCTTTTGGCAAACTCCAAACGGGCTGTCATGTGCCTTTTACTGAGGAGTGGCTTCCAGCTGGCCACTCTACCGTAAAGGCCTGATTGGTGGAGTGCTGCAGAGATGGTTGTCCTTCTGGAAGGTTCTCCCATCTCCACAGAGGAACTCTAGAGCTCGGTCAGAGTGACCACCTGTTTTTGCTTTGTCATTATGGGGTATTGTATGTAGACTGCTGAGGATTTTTATTTAATCAATTTTAGAATAAGGCTGTAACGTAACAAAATATGGAAAAAGTCAAGGGGTCTAAATACTTTCCGAAGGCACTGTAGATCATGTGTAGGACGTTTATGATCATGTATAAACACTACTCTATTTACATTTCAGTTAGTTAACAATTAGTCAACAGTCTTGCTTTCCTTTATAGATTTTTCTTGGATTTAGTTATAAACCATTTAACTAGGCTACTATAAGGGTATGTAATCATATAACAAACATATTAACAACAGACTATATATGTTTATAATCAGTTCAAATAGAGTGCAATATTAGATATTATAAACTGGGTGGGTCGAGCCCTGAATGCTGATTGGCTGACAACAAAACATTTATTTTTACTGCTCTAATTACGTTGGTAACCAATTTATAATAGCAATAAGGCACCTCGGGGGTTTGTGGTATATGGCCAATATACCATTGCTAAGGGCTGTATCCAGGCACTCCACGTTGCATCGTGCTTAAGAACAGCCCTTAGCCGTGGTATATTGGCCGTATATTGGCCATATACCACACCTCCTCGTGCCTTATTGCTTAATTATTGCCTATGACAGGTTGAGCAGTCATGGTTTCAATGGTGTAATAATAAGATGTGATTGGATGATGATACCAGCGGTGAACAGTCATGGTTTCAATGTTGTAATAATAAGATGTGATTGGATGATGATACCAGCGGTGATCGTTCACTGTGTTCTCTTTCCCTTCCTTAGACTCCAGAGTACGAGGATGGCTTCTGTTGGACTCGTACCTCCCCACCCTCTCCTTCACCATCGTCTACCTCCTCATAGTATACCTGGGACCAAAATTCATGAGGAACAGGCCAGCGTACTCACTCAAGGGTGTTTTACTAGTGTACAACTTCTCTGTGACTATGCTCTCCCTTTACATGCTGGTTGAGGTAAGTTGTTCTAAGACAAACAGCATAAAGAGAGATGTCTGTGGATGAGTTGGGGCTATTGAGTGCCTTGATACCCTGGGTTGTGTTAATTAGGGATCAAACTGAATAATTACCTAGACTTGTCCAATAAGAAACACACATTTTCATTTTCCATTGAAAAATGTTTTGAAACATTTTCCATGGCATGCCCTAATGAACAATACCCTGAGAATGGATATCTGGCGGTAGAGTGTGTCTTACTGAGAAACTGTAGGTATAAAGAGCATTTCTCTGTCAGACAAGTCAGAAGACATCTATATTAATAACATTCTAGTATTATGCAGTGGGCAAAAGTGATGCTGATGCTTCGATAAATTATTCACTCTGAAAACAAAGAGATGATGTCTCAAAGTGATGTTCCTTCACCCCTCCGAGCGTGTGTGTGGGTGTGTAAATGTGTGTGTGTGTGTAAATGTGTGACGCGTACTGAGTATACGAAGAGGCAGGATGCAGACGCAGGAATTAACAAGGTCAAGGTTTACCGTAACAATGAGCAAGAGAAATAACAAAGATAAGAGTAAACGACACGAAGCTTAACAATCACACACAACATCATCCAGAACAGTCCAGGGCTAAATAGGGGTGGTGATGAGATGATGAGGTGCAGGTGCGCTGGAGGTGATTAGGGTGCGTTGGGTTTCCATTCCGGTGTTGCCGAGGTGGTGTGCTCAGACTGGTGGCTCAGTAGACCGGCGAATCAGAGTGCCGGAGGGGAGCAACGGGAGGAGACGTGACAGTATCCCCCCCCCCCCCCGGACGCGCGGCTCCAGCCGCTGGACGTCGCCGGCCAGGAAGACGACCCAGAGGACGAGGAGCGGGCCGGTCAGGGCGGCGACGTTGGAAGTCCCGAATTAGGTTGGGGTCCAGAACCCAGCTCCTCTCCTCAGGACCATACCCCTCGCCGTCCACAAGGTAATGGAGCCGTCCCCCACGGAACCTGGAGTCCAGCAGGTCCCTCACCGCATACACCGGACTCCCGTCAATGTCCAGGGGCGGAGGAGGCGTACCCCGGGGAACGGCATCCGCCAGAGGACCAGGAACCACCGGCCCGAGGAGAGACACATGAAAAGTGGGTGAGACACGGTATTGAGGGGGAAGGAGCAGCCGGTATGATACCTCATTTATCCGCCGGAGGACCTTAAACGGCCCCACAAACCAGGGGCTCAGTTTCTTGCAGGGCAGGTGGAGGGGTAGGTTTTTTGTGGACAGCCAGACACGAATACAGGGGCCTCACTGCGGTGGCGGTCGGCTTGGTCCTTCTGCCGACGAATGGCCCTCTGGAGATGGACATGGGCGGCGTCCCAGACCTGTCCGGCCCTGTGGAACCACTCGTCGACAGCGGGCGCATCGGTCCGGCTGGGTGTCCAAGGAGCCAGGGCCGGCTGGTACCCAAGGATGCACTGGAAGGGAGTAAGCCCCGTGGAGGAGTGAACGAGGGAGTTCTGGGCATATTCTGCCCAGGGAAGAAACCTCGCCCACTTACCCTGCCGGTCCTGACAGTGGCAACGAAGAAACTTCCCCAGCTCCTGGTTCATGCGCTCCACCTGCCCATTCGACTGAGGCCTATACCAGGAAGTGAGGCTGGCCGTGGCCCCGATCTTCTCCAGGAAAGTTCCCTGTCTCCAACTCCATAGTTCCTCTCTGCGGGGGTAAGCTTTTTAAAGAAAAAGGCACAGGGATACATTTTCTCTGGCTTACCGTGCCGCTGGGAGAGGACCGCACCCACGCTCTCCTCCGATGCGTCCACCTCCAGGATGAAAGGACCAGATGGATCTGGGTGTTTTAGGATGGGCGCTGTGGTGAACCTCTCCTTCAGCCTCTTGAAGGCAGCGTCAGCCTCAGGGTTCCAGGCCAGCTTCTGAAACCCACCCTTAAGGAGAGAGGTGAGCGGGGCGGCTATGGAGCTGAAGGACCTGATGAAACGCCAGTGGAAATTAGCGAAGCCCAGGAAGCTCTGTAGGCCCTTGATGGTGGTGGGAACTGGCCGTGACCTGACGGCGTCCGTCTTCACTCCTTCCATGAACACCCCCTGAGGAATGATCCGGTATCCCAGGAAGGAGATGGCCTGTTGGTGGAATTCGCATTTCTCCCCCTTCACCAACAGGCTGTGTTCCCGGAGGCGGAGTAGGACAGCTCGGACGTCCCTGACGTGCTCCTCGAACGTAGCCGAGTAGATCAGGATATTGTTGATGTACACCACCACCTGTCTACTCAGCATGTCCCGGAACACATCATTGACGAAGGACTGGAACACAGAAGGTGCGTTGGCGAGGCCGTAGGGCATGACGCAGTATTCATAGTGGCCTGTGGTAGTGCTGAATGCAGTCTTCCACTCGTCTCCTTCCCGGATTCGGATCAGGTTTTAGGCACTCCTCAGGTCCAACTTGGTAAAGTACCGTGCGCCTCGTAGCTGCTCGATGGCCGACGGAACCAGAGGGAGGGGGTACCGGTACTTGGTGGTGACTGCGTTCAGCCACCTGTAGTCAATGCATGGTCTCAGTCCTCCATCTTTTTTGGCCACGAAGAAGAAGCCGGCGGAGGCAGGAGAGGTAGAGCGTCTGATGAACCCCTGTTTCAGGGTCTCCGCCACATACTTCTCCATGGCCTCAGTCTCCGCCATGGAAAGGGGGTAAATGCAACTCTTCGGGGGGTGTTGTCCCTCCAGCAGGTCAATGGCGCAGTCCCAGGGCCTGTGAGGAGGGAGACACATAGCCTTTAATGAAGAGAAGACATCGGAGAGATCTGCGTACTCACGTGGAATGTTGGGCTGGAGGGCGGACTCTGGACTCTCCACTGACGTGGAACAACAAACCACCGGCAGGCAGGTCTTCCGGCATGAGGTGGACCAGGCTGCGATCCTCTTGGTGCTCCAATTGATGGTGGGGTTGTGTAGTCTGAGCCAGGGCAATCCCAAGACGATCCGGTGAAGGGGTGATGTGACGATGTGGAATGACAGCTCCTCGTGGTGCTCCGGTAGTGTGGGAATGGTGATGGTATTGGGGAGAGTGACGTGCGTAATGGTGCCTGATCCAAGGGGTTTATTGTCCAGTGAGGTGACGTGTAGCGTAGATGGCAGTGGCACGGTGGGCAACCCCATTTAGAGACCAGCTCCCTATCTATAAGGTTCCCCGCTGATCCAGAATATATCATTGCAGTAGAAATGGAAGAGAAGGAATAACCAGTCACCGTTATGGGAACTAAAAACAATGGTTTTGAGATAGGAGCTGACGTAACACTCACGGAGCGGCGACGGGAGTCATACCGCCTAGATAGGGAGCCACCAGGAGATCTGTGGTCCGTGGTGGTGTAGGGGGTGCTGCCCACCTCCATGGGTGAGGACTCGGAAGCAGGGCGGCTTCCATAGCTCAGATGGGGTGAGCGTCGAGGCTCCGGGAGGTGTTGGGAATGCTGTCTCTCTCTCAACATGTCATCAAGATATGGACGTGGTGATGAGGGTATCAAGGTCCATCTCGTCGTCCCGACATGCGAGTTCCGTCATGATGTCCTCCCGTAAGCCTCTCCTGAAGGCTGTGCACAGAGCACGCTCATTCCAGCCGGAAGACGCCGCCACCATGCGGAAGCTCAGAGCGTACTTGGACGCAGGCCCCTCTCTCTGTTGTAGATGGAGGAGATGCTCACCCCCGTCATTTCCCTCCGTGGGATGATCAAACACTGCCCTGAACCTAGCGAGGAAGGTGGGGTAGGGAAGTGCCACTGCCTCCTCTCCATCCCAGACTGCCGTGGCCCAATCCAGCTCCTTTCCTTTAAGAAGTGAAATCACCAACGCTATCCTGGCTTGGTCAGATGGATATGCCCCAGGCTGACGCGCCAGATAAAGGGAAACCTGTAGCAGGAAGCCGCTTACATTTAGTAGTTTTACTGTCATAGCGCTCCGGTAGGGCGAGGGTTCCCGCAGGAGTGGGTGATAGCACGGGAACAGGTGGATTGGGGGCACTGGCCGCTCCCTGAGGTGGAACCGGAGCGCTGGGCAGATTATGCAGAGTTTGGAGCACTTCCTGCATGGCGGCGTTCAACTGGGCAAGCTGCTGCTGGTGCTGGTCGAGGCACTGGGAAACTCCTGCTGCATCCATTTTCATTTGGTGTGTGATTCTGTGACGCGTACTGAGTATACGAAGAGGCAGGACGCAGACGCAGGAATTAACAAGGCCAAGGTTTACTTAACAATGAGCAAGAGCAATAACAAAGATAGAGTAAACGACACGAAGGTTAACAATCACACACAACATCTTCAAATAGCCACCCTTTGCCTTGATGACAGCTTTGTACAATCTTGGCATTCTCTCAACCAGCTTCATGAGGTAGTCACCTGGAATTCATTTCAATTAACAGGTGTGCCTTCTTAAAAGTTAATTTGTGGAATTTCTTTCCTTCTGAATGCGTTTGAGCCAATCAGTTGTGTTGTGACAAGGTAGGGGGGTATACATAAGATAGCCCTATTTGGTAAGTCCATATTATGGCAAGAACAGCTCAAATAAGCAAAGAGAAACGACAGTCCATCATTACTTTAAGACATGAAGGGCAGTCAATACGGTACATTTCAAGAATTTTGAACGTTTCTTCAAGTGCAGTCGCAAGAACCATCAAGCGCTATGATGAAACTGGCTCTCATGAGGACCGCCACAGGAATGGAAGACCCAGAGTTACCTCTCCTGCAGTGGATAAGTTAATTAGAGTTACCAGCCTCAGAAATTGCAGCCCAAATAAATGCTTCACAGAGTTGAAGTAACAGACACATCTCAACATCAACTGTGTGAATCAGGCCTTCATGGTCGAATTGCTGCAAAGAAACCACTACTAAAGGACACCAATCAGAAGAAGAGACTTGCTTGGGCCAAGAAACACGAGCAATGGACATTAGACCGGTGGAAATGTGTCCTTTGGTCTGGAGTCCAAATTTGAGATTTTTGGTTCCAACCGCCGTGTCTTTGTGAGACGCGGTGTGGGTGAACGGATGATCTCCGCATGTGTATTTCCCACCATAAAGCATGGAAGAGGAGGTGTTATGGTGTGGGGGTGCTTTGCTGGTGACACTGTCTGTGATTTATTTAGAATTCAAGGCACACTTAACCAGCATGGCTACCATAGCATTCTGTGGTGATACGCCATCCCATCTGGTCTGGGCATAGTGGGACTATCATTTGTTTTTCAACAGGACAATGACCCAACACACCTCCAGGCTGTGTAAGGGCTATTTTACCAAGAAGGAGAGTGATGGAGTGCTGCATCAAATGACCTGGCCTCCACAATGCCCCGACCTCAATGCAATTGAGATGGTTTGGGATGAGTCGGACCGCAGAGTGAAGGAAAAGCAGCCAACAAGTGCTCAGCATATGTGGGAACTCTTCAAGACGGTTGGAAAAGCATTCCAGGTGAAGCTGGTTGAGAGAATGCCAAGCGTGTGCAAAGCTGTCATCAAGGCAAAGGGTGGCTATTTGAAGAATCTCAAAAATAAAATATATATTGATTTGTTTCCATATGTGTTATTTCATAGTTTTGATGTCTTCACTATTATTCTACAATGTAGAAAAATAGTAAAAATAAAGAAAAACCCCTGAATGAGTACAGTGGGGGAAAAAAGTATTTAGTCAGCCACCAATTGTGCAAGTTCTCCCTCCCTCTCTCGCCCCTCCCGTAGCTTTCTCCCTCCCTCTCTCGCCCCTCCCCTAGCTTTCTCCCTCCCTCTCTCGCCCCTCCCGTAGCTTTCTCCCTCCCTCTCTCGCCCCTCCCGTAGCTTTCTCCCTCCCTCTCTCGCCCCTCCCGTAGCTTTCTCCCTCCCTCTCTCGCCCCTCCCGTAGCTTTCTCCCTCCCTCTCTCGCCCCTCCCCTAGCTTTCTCCCTCCCTCTCTCGCCCCTCCCCTAGCTTTCTCCCTCCCTCTCTCTGTCTCCCGCCCACCATCTCTTTAGCTCCTTCTCTCTCTCACTCCTCTCTCTGTCTCCCTCTCTCACTGTGACCTCTGGGCATGGGCCCGTCTGCGGTCTCATATGACATGTTGTGCAGTGGGCCAGAGGCCAGATCAGCTCTGATTCCAGGCTAGGTGAAGGACCATACAGACAGACTACTTTCACTGGAAACCCTTCCAGGCAGGCTGCCACTCTTACACAACACAGATTTTGACTTTTATATTGACAGAAAGATGATAATGTTATGCAATAATAGAAATCCAAATTAAGATCCTATGTATTATGTATATCTTTTTGATAGTGTGAAATAAAGTTTGAGGTGTTTATTTTGTAGCTCCCGGGCCTCGGCATCTTTCCTATGGATGAGCCCAGTTGAAAAGGCCTTAAGAGGAGCTTGTACTGCATTACATGCTTCTAACATAGCCTCCAGCTTAAACTGTTGGTGTGCACCACTTTTTCATTTGACTTAATGTATATTCTATATGTTTCACTGCACATAACCCTCAGTTATCTGAGATCACACTCTTATAGCCCTATGAAATATTCAGTTTATAAACCAGTTGTCCTAAAGACGTACTGCATAAGGATCAGTTTCCCGGACACAGATTAAGCCTCGTCCTAGACTGAAAAGTGTGCTCAATTGCGAATCTCCGTTGTGTGGGGCAGGGTGGTGTGTGTGTGTGTGTGTGTGTGTGGGGCAGGGTGGTGTGTGTGTGTGTGTGTGTGTGTGTGTGTTTGGGGCAGGGTGATGTGTGTGTGTTACAGGGAAATGGTGCACAACTGTGTGTATGTGTGTGTTTGGTGAGAGACACTGTGACGGTGACGGTGGTGTTTTGGTTGCAGCTCATCTGTGCATCGTGGTCGGGAGGCTACCGGCTGCAGTGTCAGGGACTCCATGAAGCAGGGGAAGCTGATGTCAGGGTTAGTGACACGATGGCCGTGTGTGTGTGTGTGTGCTGACTCACTCCCTAATCCTTTACACCATCCGCCTTTCTTCTCTCAGTAACACTTCTGTGGAGCTCTACTGTCTACTCCATGACTGGCCTATGAAACCACTGAAATAGAAATGTAGAAATATATAATATAATATAATATGCCATTTAGCAGACGCTTTTATCCAAAGCGACTTACAGTCATGCGTGCATACATTTTTGTGCATGGGTGGTCCCGGGGATGGAACCCACTACCTTGGCGTTACAAGCGCCGTGCTCTACCAGCTGAGCTACAGAGGTTAGCTAATAGCTAACACACACCCACTCATCACATTTTTAAGCAAGGAACCATGTAGTGTTGACTGTTGTTCCCTTACTACTTATTATAAACCATATACATTCTTAAAAAATGGGTTCCGAAAGGGTTCTTCAGCTGTCCCCGTAGGATAACCCTTTTCACAGAGGGTTCTACATGGAACCCAACAGGTTTCTACCTGGAACCAAAAAGGGTTCTCCTATGGGGACAGCCGTATAACCCTTTTAGGTTCTAGATAGCACCTTTTTTTCAGAGTGTAGTTAAGAAATGCAATATGTCGTATGCAATATGTCGTCTGCACTCACATATAAAGCATCTTATATACGAGTTGAATATGAGTTGAAACTATGGAGCTGGTATAAACCAGTTCTCCATGACTCAAGTAAATTATGCTAAAGCCCTTGCTGTTTAGCCTCGTACAACCAGCCTGATCCTGCGAGCTTACATAAATGATTCGCTACACAGATACAGTATAGCGAATCATTTATGTAAGCTCGCGATATCAGGTTTAGAGATTCTAGAGTGGCTTCTGACACAGCGTTTTCCACCACCATCAACAAAACACCAAATGATGGAATTTGTCGTGGAAGAATGTGTTGCATCCCTCCAATAGAGTTCCAAACACTTGTAGAATCTATTCCATGGTTCCCCAACTGGCGGCCCGCGGTCCGAATTTGGCCTGCGGGTGGTTTTATTTGGCCCCCCAAGTTTTCTGAGCTACAAAAATAGTATATAGATATATTTATATATTTCTTTTACATTTTCATTGTTGGACATAAAAGACTGTAAAAACAGCAGGGAATCAGCTCCAATTGATTAAATATTGTATAAATATGTTCCCAAGTATTCCCATGCATAATAGAGAGACAGATCGTATACAAATGTAAGCAAGGTTTGAAATTATTATGTTTTAGTCAAATATTATATCTGTTAGGGATTCTTGAGGTCAATTTGCAGTCTACAATTGATCTGTAATTATGTTCTGGACGCCCTACCAGCCACTCAAAAAAATAAAATCGACCCGCGGCTGAATCTATATAGTTGATGATCCCTGATCTATGCCAAGGCGCATTGAAGCTGTTCTGCCGGCTCGTGGTGGACCAACGCTCTATTAAGACACTATGATGGTGTTCCCTTTAGTTTGGCAGTTACCTGTACATACTCATGCTGCTACTGTACCTCCTCCAACTTCAAAGGGAATGAGTTGTATGATATGATTGTCAGCTAGTGTGTACGAATGGCTTCAGCATGACCCCGCCCCATCCCATGGCTGCCCCCGCATCCCCCCGTCATCTGCACCTCTCTCTCCCCCTAGTTTGAAAACATTGTATCTGAATGTGATAACATAAAGCAACATACACAAGAATACAGCGGTGTAATTTATGACAAAGAAATGGACACACAATACAAGAATGTAACGTTAGAGATCATGGCAAAAGTTAATTAAAATGTAATTAACTGTAAATTAAATAATAAGTTATGAATGTTTATTGCTCCGCTAAAACATTGAAATTAGATTATGGTCAAATGTTTTGTATATAACCACATTCTTAAGTACTTCTGTAAGTAACAGGGTCAAAGTGACAGATACATGAAAGGAAAGTTGATCCAGTACTGGCCATGTGACTGCACTGTCACCTATAGGCTCTTCTATACACTCTCCACAGGTAGCCAAGGTGCTGTGGTGGTACTACCTCTCCAAGCTGATTGAGTTCCTTGACACCATGTTCTTTGTGCTGCGGAAGAAAAACAGCCAGATCACCTTCCTGCACGTGTATCACCACGCCTCCATGTTCAACATCTGGTGGAGTGTTCTCAACTGGATCCCCTGTGGACAGAGTAGGTCTCAACCACTTTCGCCAACATCACTGTTAGAAGAATGGATCCTTCGAAGGACTCAACTGATCCAAGAGTGAATAAGAATGGGGCTGGCTGTGTGCTCGGTTTAGAAATATAGGCTGCGTTTACACAGGCTGCCCAATTCTGAGATTTTTTTCACTATTTAGTCTTTTGACCAATCAGATCAGCTCTGAAAAAGATCTGATGTGAAAAAATTTGATGTGATTGGTCAAAAGACCAGTTAGTGGAAAAAAGATCTGAATTGGGCTACCTGTCTAAACGCAGCCTTAGAGGTTAATGTAAGGGTCAGATTAAAGCTGGGGTTGATGTTCTTCTTGAGGATGTGTTCTAATGCCTACTCTTCAATGTTGGAGCCCAACTGGGATAGTTCTGATTCTGCCGCAGGTTGGCATTTATTGGGATGACTCATGTACTGAGCCACAAAGTCATAAAATCTGATTTTAAACCTTAACCACACTGCTGTGGTTAACCCAAACCTTAAATTAAGACCAAAAAGCATATTTTTGTTTTCATGAATTGTTATGCTATGTAGCCAAGTTAAATAGCCCAAACAACCTGATCATGTCCCTGCTTCAAGCAATTTGCAAATGATGGTTTATTCCTTTTTTTCGCTGTAATTTTTTTGCCTTTGTGACAGTGACAGACCAAACTGAGGAACTTCAATGAAAGGGTTGGTCAAATATGCCAATCAGTAATTTCTCCATTATATTCTTTTAAGGTTTCTTTGGGCCAACACTGAACAGTTTCATCCACGTGTGTATGTACTCCTATTACGGCCTGTCCACAATACCCTCCATGCATAAATACCTCTGGTGGAAGCGCTACCTGACTCAGGCTCAGCTGGTGAGTACACTGGTCGCGCTAGTTCACTTTTGTGTCTGAACGATAATGACAACCCTCTTTCGGCATCCATGTGGAAGTAAAAAAAAACAAGCAGCACAACCCAAATTGGCAGTGAATAGGCAGGATGTGAGAACCCCTTAACTCTCATAAAGGGAACTACCCTTCTAGTCTCTAGTTTAAGAACCCCTGTTCTAGACTAAGAGAAATGCGCTTTAGTGTCTTCATTAACCAACAACATGGGATGATAAGATCCAAGCATGTTAGAGGAATGATAAGACTCTTTGCTCTCCCTCTGCCTCAGGTCCAGTTTCTACTGTCCATCATACACACCCTGGGTGCAGTCATCATCCCCTGTGGTTTTCCCGTCAGCTGCCTGCTCTTCCAGGTCTCTTACATGGCCACCCTAGTCATCCTCTTTGTCAACTTCTACATTCAGGTACAGTAATGACTGGGGCCAACTTCACATGACCATTGGATTGAAATGGGGTTATGTTCATTACAAGAAAAATGCTTTAAAATGTTTTGCAACAGAAAATGTGTTATGGAAAAGTCCAGGTAGTCCCTCCCTGGTTCAGTCCATTTGGTGCCTAACAACCAGGACCATGGTCTTTGTTACATTAGGGCTTAATTTTAAAGGCATGTCTGAATGTTTGTTGGTTTTTCAATGGTTCGAAGTTGACTTAAGTCCAAATACTTTGATCCCAGACCTACAGAAAAAGACAGCCCAGCGAAGACGAGAAGCTTTCTTTTGAGCAGAGCCACATCAAGTCCAGTCATCCAAATGGCCACTCCGTCTTCACCAATGGCACCAGCCTCAAGAAGAGGCAGTAGTCTTTGGACCTGGCTGTTGAGACCACGACAGACTTCAACTACCACCAGAATCTATATATACTGTGACACTACTGCTATAAAGCTCAAAAACAGGGCTGCACTTCAGTACATATGTTGCGTTTTTGTATAGAATACTTTGTACTTCATTTTTGTATCAAATTCTTGTTTTGGTTTCCTTGAAGCTTTACACTGAATATGTGTTACACTACTGTACACAATGCTCATTTCCACTTTCCGGAAAAGTGGTGCTTGCATATATATTCACCCCCTTTGCTATGAAGCCCGTATATAAGATCTGGTGCAACCAATTACCTTCAGAAGTCACATAATTAGTTAAATAAAGTCCACCCTTGTGCAATCTAAGTGTCACATGATCTCAGTATATATACAGTGGGGGAAAAAAGTATTTAGTCAGCCACCAATTGTGCAAGTTCTCCCACTTAAAAAGATGAGAGAGGCCTGTAATTTTCATCATAGGTACACGTCAACCATGACAGACAAATTGAGATTTTTTTTCTCCAGAAAATCACATTGTAGGATTTTTTATGAATTTATTTGCAAATTATGGTGGAAAATAAGTATTTGGTCACCTACAAACAAGCAAGATTTCTGGCTCTCACAGACCTGTAACTTCTTCTTTAAGAGGCTCCTCTGTCCTCCACTCGTTACCTGTATTAATGGCACCTGTTTGAACTTGTTATCAGTATAAAAGACACCTGTCCACAACCTCAAACAGTCACACTCCAAACTCCACTATGGCCAAGACTCAAATCCTGCAGTGCCAGACGTGTCCCCCTGCTTAAGCCAGTACATGTCCAGGCCCGTCTGAAGTTTGCTAGAGTGCATTTGGATGATCCAGAAGAGGATCGGGAGAATGTCATATGGTCAGATGAAACCAAAATATAACTTTTTGGTAAAAACTCAACTTGTCGTGTTTGGAGGACAAAGAATGCCGAGTTGCATCCAAAGAACACCATACCTACTGTGAAGCATGGGGGTGGAAACATCATGCTTTGGGGCTGTTTTTCTGCAAAGGGACCAGGACGACTGATCCGTGTAAAGGAAAGAATGAATGGGGCCATGTATTGTGAGATTTTGAATGAAAACCTCCTTCCATCAGCAAGGGCATTGAAGATGAAACGTGGCTGGGTCTTTCAGCATGACAATGATCCCAAACACACCTCCCGGGCAACGGAGTGGCTTCGTAAGAAGCATTTCAAGGTCCTGGAGTGGCCTAGCCAGTCTCCAGATCTCAACCCCATAGAAAATCTTTGGAGGGAGTCGAAAGTCCGTGTTGCCCAGCGACAGCCCCAAAACATCACTGCTCTAGAGGAGATCTGCATGGAGGAATGGGCCAAAATACCAGCAACAGTGTGTGAAAACCTTGTGAAGACTTACAGAAAACGTTTGACCTGTGTCATTGCCAACAAAGGGTATATAACAAAGTATTGAGAAACTTTTGTTATTGACCAAATACTTATTTTCCACCATAATTTGCAAATAAATTAATAAAAAAATCCTACAATGTGATTTTCTGGATTTTTTTTTCTCATTTTGTCTGTCATAGTTGACGTGTACCTATGATGAAAATTACAGGCCTCTCATCTTTTTAAGTGGGAGAACTTGCACAATTGGTGGCTGACTAAATACTTTTTTTCCCCCACTGTGTATATATATATATATATATATACACACACACACACACACACACATACATACACACACACATACATACATACATACATACATACATACACCTGTTCTGAAAGGCACCAGAGTCTGCAACACCACTAAGCAAGGGGCACCACCAAGCAAGCGGCACCACCAAGCAAGCGGCACCATGAAGACCAAGGAGCTCTCCAAACAGGTCAGGGACAAAGTTGTGGAGAAGTACAGATCAGGGTTGGGTTATAAAAAAATATCCGAAACTTTGAACATCCCACGGATCACCATTAAATCCATTATTAAAAAATTGAAAGAATATGGCACCACAACAAACCTGCCAAGAGAAGGCCGCCCACCAAAACTCACGGACCAGGCAAGGAGGGCATTAATCAAAGAGGCAACAAAGACACCAAAGATAACCCTGAAGGAGCTGCAAAGCTCCACAGCGGAGATTGGAGTATCTGTCCATAGGACCACTTTAAGACATACACTCCACAGAGCTGGGCTTTACCGAAGAGTGGCCAGAAAAAAGCCATTGCTTAAAGAAAAGAATAAGCAAACACATTTGGTGTTCACCAAAAGGCACGTGGGAGACTCCCCAAACATATGGAAGAAGGTACTCTGGTCAGATGAGACTACAATTGAGCTTTTTGGCCATCAAGGAAAATGCTAGGTCTGGCGCAAACCGAACACCTCTCATCACCCCGAGAACACCATCCCCACAGTGAAGCATGGTGGTGGCAGCATCATGCTGTGGGGATGTTTTTCCATCGGCAGGGACTGGGAAACTGGTCAGAATTGAAGGAATAATGGATGGCGCTAAATACAGGGAAATTCTTGAGGGAAACCTGTTTCAGTCTTCCAGAGATTTGAGACTGGGACGGAGGTTCACCTTCCAGCAGGACAATGACCCTAAGCATACTGCTGAAGAAACACTTGAGTGGTTTAAGGGGAAACATTTAAATGTTTTGGAATGGCCTAGTCAAAGCCCAGACCTCAATCCAATTGAGCGGAACCCATCCAACTTGAAGGAGCTGGAGCAGTTTTGCCTTGAAGAATGGGAAAAAATCCCAGTGGCTAGATGTGCCAAGCTTATAGAGACATATCCCAAGAGACTTGCAGCTGTAATTGCTGCAAAAGGTGGCTCTACAAAGTATTGACTTTGGGGGGGGGGGGGTGAATAGTTATGCACGCTCAAGTTTTGTTTTTTGTCTTATTTCTTGTTTGTTTCACAATAAAAAAATACTTTGCATCTTCAAAGTGGTAGGCATGTTGTGTAAATCAAATGATACAAACACCCAAAAAATCAATTTTAATTCCAGGTTGTAAGGCAACAAAATAGGAAAAATGCCAAAGGGAGTGAATACTTTCGCAAGCCACTGTATATTGTCATAGAGTACAATCAGCAATTTTCACAATACTTTATTTGACTTTTTACTTTGTATTGGCACCCTTGCACAATTCTCAAATAATTTCCTATTTCTTCTAAAATAAGTTTAAATTATAAACAACTTATCAGATTTTCAACATTGCAGAACCAATTTTATTTCTTTAACAAAATGGCATGGACAAAATTATTGGCACCCAGGAGCTAGTACTTGGTTGCACAGCCTTTGGCCAAGACAACTGCCAACAAATGCTTCTTGTAGCCAGCAATGAGCTTGCTGCACCTTTCTACTGGCATTTTGGCCCACTCTTCAGCAGCAAACTGTTCTAATTCTTCAACATTTGAGGGGTGCCCTCCAACTGCTGTTTTCAGCTCTCTCCATATGGATGGGATTTAGAATCTGGGCCAGGTTTCCCAAATGCATCTTAAGTTTAAGTTCGATAGAACCATACGTCCTAAGATGAACTTAGCCTTAAGATGCTTTTGGGAAACCGGGTCCTGGACTCTTCACTGGCCACTCCAGAACAGTCCAGTGTTTCTTCTTGAACCATTCCAGGGGGCTTTTTGTGTGTGTTTGGGGTTGTTGTCCTGCTTTGAAGAGAGTTTTTGGACACTGTCGAACGTTGCACTCAAAGAACTGCGGATTTCATGATGTCTTGCACACATTTAAGGCCTCCAGTACCAGAGGCAGCAAAGCAACCCCACAGCATTAACAAACCTCGCCCTAATTAATTGTAGGGAGGGTGTTCTTTTCTTTGAACGCTTCATTTGGTTGATGGTAAACACAGGAAGACCCCACTGCTGATGGAGACACAAAAAAAGCCTACTTCAAAGAAAACTACCGAAACAAGCCTAAACACTGCAATGTTCAAATGTTCTGTGGACCAAAGAAACCAAATTAGTGCTCTACGGCAATACAGATCAGCACTGTTTACTGACGACCAAATGAAGCGTTCAATGAAAAGAACACCCTCCGTACAATCAAAGACGGGGTTTGAGAATGCTGCAGGGTTCCTTCGCTGCCTTTGGTACTGGGGTAAGGCATCATGAAATCAGCAGATTATTAGTGGTGGAGTCCAATGTTGACAAAACTAGGTCTCCATTAAAGGTTGTGGATCTTCCAGCAGGACAACGACTCCAAACACATAGCAAAAAGCACCCAGGTGATGCTGGACTGTTCTGAAGTGGCCAGTGACGAGTCCAGATCTGAATCACATCCAAAACCTATGGCGAGATCTGAAAACAGCAGTTGGTGGAGGGTAACCCTCAAACATTTAAGAATTTGAGCAGTTTGCTGCTGAAAAGTGGGCCAAATTGTCAGTAGAAAGGTGCAGCAAGCGTATTGATAGCTACAATAATCATTTGTCTGCCGTTATCTTGGCCAAAGACTTTGCAATCAAGTACTAGCTCCGGGGTGGCAATTTTGTCCATGCCAATTGCCTGTATTTTCTAAAAACATTTTTTTTGTAAACATAAGTTTACAAAAATAAAATTGGTTCTGCAATGTTAAACAAATCCAATAACATTGGGTTGAACATTGCAAAAGTTTCATAATTTGAAAAAAACGTATTTTATAAGAAATTAGAAATTTAAGAAAAGTGCAAGGGTGCCAATATATTTGGCCACAACTATGCCTTTATAGAATATAGCCTCATGTATATGGTGTACTCACCAAAAATATCACTCCAGAGCATTCACTCAAATTATTGTTAAACTAAAGATGCCTTAGAAACACTGCAAAACCTACCTGATATCACAATGTATTTGAATGCAAGTTTGTGTGCAAAACATGGTGAACATTTGACTGGTTCTTTAGAAAAAAACTATTCTACAGGTTTTCCTGACGTCTTTCGTAGACTTTATACATTGATCGAGAAATGCAACCACTGATCAATGAATGTCTTTGAATGGCTATCGACAAACATGACAAAATAAAAAAATTCATCAACAAAAATAAACAAGCATGGACTGCCTTGCTCTACGATGTCCAACCAAGTCCCTGAAATTCATCAGCCTATTATCCTTTAGCTATTAATGTATTAGCTCTTATTTTGTGTATTTTGAACAATGCCAGAAAGGAAAAAAATTAGCAAGATGGAACATTGCCTGGGTGAGAACCTTGGTCACGGTCTATCAGCCATTACACATCTGTATGACGTTACTCATGGTTCAATGTCAATATAAAGGTCCAAAGTGGTGTTGGTTTCATCAGGAACTGGAGTGTCTTGGCTTCTATTTCCTTTGTCACCAGCTCTCTACATTGGAGGTTCCTGGGGAGAGGAAGAGAGAATAAGTCATATTTTTTGAAGTCTTAAAGAGATAAGTCACTTTATTGAAGTTGTACTTGCCTATGATATTGTTGAAGTTCCATCAAAACAATTTAAGATAATTGGCTGGTTATTTAGCCACATCCAGAATCTCCCAACTTCAAAAAAGTGAACTATCATTTCACGCCACCGTAATCCCATGTTGAATATTGTTACAGACCTAGAAATCCAAACAGCCATAGCTACACAGACTGTGCTCAGGCTGGGAATATTGTCTTTGATACTCTAGGAGTCAGGTGGGTTATGAAGTGCTGCTGCTGGCTCAGTTCTGCTTGGTTCAGTGTGGTCCGTAGTTCATCCTGGGGAGCCCAAGTACATCCGAGGTCCACTAACACAGTAACTCTGTGACCATGATTCACACCACAACCAATAACACTGCTACAGAGATGACTAGTTCTCCTGCTTCACCCTGGCTAGATTTGCAGTGTACAAAGTGTTTTTACTCTCGTTTTGAGTGATCCGTGTCTGCGATTATAGGTTATAATACAATATCTCATTTGCCATTTGAAAAGACGACAAGAATGATGTCCAAGGACAGGATGGACAGCCTACTCCACGGGGACATGCCATGTGATGTATGTTATAGACTGTGTGGGTCAGAAGGGTACCGGTGGTGCTGCAGCCTCCTCCCTCTGTGACATGCTGCTCCTCCACCCCTCTCTGGGCTCTCCTAGTGACTCTAACCTGGAAGGCGATGGGAGAGCATGACTTTTCAGCTGACATGGCTATTATTTTCATTATTAGATACATGTGATGTGACATGTACCATCTCCCTGCATTAAGGTTAGGTCAGTTGGCCGTTTTGTGCTTACTTACCTCTGCTGCTGTCGGTCACAGAACGACCGCACGGACTGAGACTCGCTCTGCCAAAAGTTCTGAAAAATGAAAGGAGTTAACAAAACAATGTTAACCCTTTGAATCCTTTTGAACCAAACCCTAACTCTTAGGAGTGGGCCAGAAAGCATTATGGTGTAGTGGAAGCAAGAGTGAACCCTAGTGGGAGGAAGGCAGTACTGTCAACTGGTTCTTGTGCAGTTTGCCTGCCCTACTTTCCAAGTAATCTCTGTAGCAGTACATACATCAGCCACAAACTCTCTCATTATGAACATAAGGCAGCCTGGGTCGTGTTCATTAGGCACCGGATGGCAGAAAACAGGAGTTCAACCACCCATCCATAAGAAATGTAATTTTTGTTATCTGTTACAAAATCTTTTCCGTTGCTTGCCCTAACAAACACACGGCCCAGGTTTAAGTAAGGGTAACATCAAATGAAGTAATGCGTTTCAATGAGGACGGTGTGCTAGTCAGAGAGACAGAAGAAAGACAGACCACAGTTTCCCTCTCGATCTCTTTGAGCGAGATGCAGTCGTTCTCCAGGCGGCCCAACTCCTGGACTACTGTGGCCTGGAAGCGCTCCAGGTGGACCAGCCTGCACAAACAGGAAGAAAGTCACTGTAAACCACATCCTCGACCAATCACAGGACCAGAGAGAATCTCAGCGGAATCTTCCAACAATCATAGGACACAAGAATAGGTGGCATGTCCAATCACTATGTATAAACATCACCCATGGATGAGACGAGCTCCCAAGTGTAAAGCGATTTGAGATTAATCTAAATGAATCCATCAATTATTAATTAATCCATTATTATTTAAGACTGGTCCAGGTGATGGTCTTTACCTGTTGTCATGGACAGCACCCAGGAGAGAGGTGACGTTTTTCTGACAGTCCGTCAGAGACTGCAGGGAGCGGGCTTCAATCTTCTTGTATCTGGACTGTAGGAACAATAGGAAAGGGGGATTAGTCAACTGAAACATGAATGGTAGCAACCTTTATCAAATAGCTCCATAGTCAAATGTTTTCTAGTGTCTAGTTTTAAAGGTCTTGATGGGTAAGCGATTGGAGGAATCGTGTGTTAGTGCCGGGCTGATCTCTGGTGACAGTAGCTGGCCAGCGCACGCAATATTTTTTCTTCTGGGTTCGAGATTAGAATGGGGCAAGCTGTAGCTCTCCAGGACCAGGGTAACAGTAGTGACCATGATTGTATGTTGTGTTGCATGAGTCCGTGTGATGTGATCACCGAGAAGTGCGCTCTCAGCTGGCTCTTGAAGGTCTGGAAGGCAGCGATGACTCCAGAGCCCATCTCCATCTCAGACTCCACCTCCTCATTCAGCACTCTGCTCATGGATTCTGGAGAGCAGGAAACAGATGGGGTTGGAACAAAAGCCTGCACATCCAGTAGCATACAGTGCCTTTAGAAAGTATTCATACCCCTTGACATATTCCACATATTGTTGTTACAGCCTGAATTTAAACTGGATAAAAATAAATGTCACCCATCTACACACAATACCCCATAATGAGAAAGTGAAAACCTGTTTTTAGAAATGTTAGCTAATTTTTTTACAATGAAATACAGAAGTCTAATTTACATAAATATTCTACGGACAATTCTGTCGACCTCATAGCTTGGTTTTTGCTCTGACATGCACTATTACATTTGTCATTTTAGTCATTTAGTAGACGCTCTTATCCAGAGCGACTTACAGTTAGTGAGTGCATGCATTTTTCATACTGGCCCCCCGTGGGAATCGAACCCACAACCCTGGTGTTGCAAGCGCCATGCTCTACCAATTGAGCTACACGGGGCCCTTATATACACTATCAACTGTGGGACCTTATATAGACAGGTGTGTGCCTTTCCAAATCAAGTCAAATCAGTTGAATTTACCACAGGTGGGCTCCAATCAAGTTGTAGAATCATCAAGGATGATCAATGGAAACAGGATGCACCTGAGCTCAATTTCGAGTCTCATAGCAAAGGGTCTGAATACTAATGTAAATAAGGTATCTGTTTTATGTAGTTTTATAAATTTGCAAAAAAATCTAAAAACCTGTTTTCACTATGCCATTATGGGGTATGGTGTGTAGATTGCTGAGGATTATTATTTTTTAAATCAATTGTTGAATAAGGCTGTAACGTAACAAAATGTGGAAAAAGTCAAGGGGTCTGAATACTTTCCAAATGCACTGTATGCATGTGTGTACGATTTACGATGTATTACCAGCAGCCTCCTCTAGAGGGTCTGAGGGGAAGAGGGCCCTAGGTCTTAGCCTTGGATCCGAGGGATCCCTTTCTAGCTTCCTCTCTGGCAGCACACTCTTCTCCTCCGCTGCACCTCCCGAGTCAGCACGCTCTGCTGAGTAATAAGACCACAACATGGCCATTGACCACGGTCAGCACCAGTCCACACCTTTATGCTAATTTCTCCTTCACTGAGGGCCATGTTTTATCAAGTGTTCTATCGTATTCATTAGGTTGCATAATAGTAAAACATTTTGCAATTGAAAACGAACGCAAGCTCTTCTTATAGGACAAGTTCAGGTAGTCCCTCCCCGTTTGTCCTTTTAATTCAGTTTGATGCCTAATGAATACGACCAAGGTAAGTATTTGAAAACAAATGCTCTTTTAGACATATAAAGACCAGATTGGTCAACAGTACATGTCAATTCATTGCAGAGGGACTTCAGAGACATACCTGAGGCCCAAGGCCTCTTCCTAGGAGTTGCAGCCTCCTGATTGGGAACATGGTCCTGAAATAATGATTTCACATTATGACCAGTGCTTGACTTGGACTAAAATAGGTGCCGGTACTGTTTATATTTAGGTGCAGGAGCTCCACAACACTTTTGAGCTAATATTCTACTATAGGAACAGGAGCTCAAGCAGTAGAAAATGGAGGTGCCGGTACTCAGCTCCGGTGAGCTCCTGCCCAAGTCAAGCACTGATTATGACAGATTACATTTATATTATAATAACATATACATGTTATAACATGTATTACATATGTTAGAACCAACAGTACAGTAAACACCCAACAAAACAATAGAATAACTAGCACCAGGGTACAAATGTAGGGTTTCTGTTAGTAAATCTTCCAAGAGAAGATTTCGGAATAGGAGAGGGATTCTCCTATTGGAGAGGTGAAACATATTTTGTGTTATTGGGATGTACCATGATAGCCTGGTGCCAGATCTGTTTGTGCTGTATAGCCAATGCTTACGGTCGTAGTCTATGGCGATGGCTAAACAGCACAAACAGATCTGGCACCAGGCTAGTACTACGGGGTACCTGAAGTGTAGATTCATCTTGTTCCTCCCGGTGAAACACAGATTTGTCCCAATCCTCACCAGTCACATCAGGGAAGCCTGCAAGAAATGCAATGTTGTTAGCTAATGTGACACCTGTATGGGACTTTTATTTTGACACGCAGTGGTCTAAGGCACTGCATCTCAGTGCTTGAGGCGTCACTACAGACCCCCTGGTTCGATTCCAGGCTGTATCACAACCGGCCGTGATTGGGAGTCCCATAGGGCGGTGCACAATTGGCCAAGCGTCGTCCGGGTTTGGCGTCATTGTAAATAAGAATTTGTTCTTAACTGACTTGCCTAGTTAAATAAAGGTAAAATAAAAAATACCTGTATTGAAGGGAAAGTCCCATACAGGTTTCACATCAGCTACAGGTCTCAAACTATAGCACCATGATCCATGAGTTCAAAATTCAACCATAGTTAACATTGCCTCTATGAGCCCAGGCAAAAATAGTGCACTATATTGAATAGGGTGCCATTTCAGATGCAGCCTTGTTCTGATGAATGTATAGCTTGCCTGAATCTCGTGAAATCAGGTTGGACGGAGGAGAAAACTCCAGAGTTTCTTTCTCTTTGAGCTGGTCGAATAGCTGCTCTGCAGTGCTTTTACTTGGTGTACGGTGCTGTTCAAAACAGAAAGGGGATGTGGTGGACATCAACTGTCAAACAGCAATAACATTTCATATCACAGTCCCGAGGTAAAGAGGCACACCAAAAACTGGACCTATGCTATTAAAGCTACATCCTAGGATTCATTTTTCACTTTATATTCTTCAAGAATAAATGACCACAGAAGAGATTCCTAGATCCCATACAGTACCTTTAAAACACTATGGCATAACCAATAATTTCATCCAATTTGATAACTGCCCAAAATGTTACTGACAGTCAGTTTGTTTTAAGGGGTGGTACTGTCTGGTAGCCTAGGTGAAATAGGGCTATGGCTGCCACCAGCTATAAAATTACTAACCTAGAATAAAGGAGAGACGCGTGTTACCTTGACGGGGGAGGCCTCTTCCGTGCTGCTGGGAGAGGACAGGGGGAGAACTGTAGAGAGAGTGAGGGGGATACTGGCTACAGCAGGGTGTCTACTAGACCAACGCAGCTCAGAGCACTCAGACACAATGAGTGGGTGTGAGGGGAAGCGGGACGTGGCATGCTCACTCTTCAGTTTGCTCTTGGTTTTGGGCTTCTTCCTGGTGTAGTCGTGTTTGGCCCGTTGGGACAGGGTCACACTGCTGCCAGCCTCGGGAGGGGGAGGAGGAGAGGCCTTTGATTTGGACTGTAGAGGATATCAATAAAGTTCAATACCTTTATTCATTCATACGAATATGAGATTTCAAAACAACGCCACTGGCTACAGCAGTGTTTCCCAACTCCGGTCCCCCATACCCTCAATAGTACATATTTTTGTTGTGGCCCCGGACAAGCACACCTGATTCTACTAGTCAACTAATCGTCAAGCCCTTGACAAGTTGAATCAGGTGTTTTTGTTTACAACAAAATGTGTGCTGTTGGGGGTCCTGGAGGACTGAAGTAGTTACGATACCACAAATGACAAATGGTTAGCAGCGAATCCCATTGAGTGCAATACCCTAATACTTTGATCAAATCGTGAAAATTGTTTTGCAAACCTTTTGCTTGTGTTTCTCCTTGTTGGTTGGGGTGGAGTGTGTTGATGACCTGAAGAGGACACGAAGACATGGAGATAGAAATCAATTAACTATAATTGCACTAGTCCTCTGCAACTAGTAGTGTCCATTCGATTACCAAGGGGTTTTCTTTGGTCTTGCTATTTGTGAGACAACATCAACTATAGATACAGTTTAACAGTTTCAACAGACATGATTACAGACAACCGACTAATATAACTGAGTGAACATTGAACTGGTTTGTGAGTTAACAGGAACAGAGAGGTGTCCTGTAGAGGTCTTTCGGACAAGTGTTTGGGACTGTGGCTTTACCCGCCAGAGGAGAGACACTGACTGCTGAAGAGCCTTGTTTTCGCCCTGGCCACCTGCAAAACAGACAGACAGCATAGAGACACTGATGTTTAAATGTAGAGGGAAATATGGCCAAACAGATACCCTTGAGAGGAAAGTGGTTTAGTACTTTACCCTCTAAACATACACAATAGACAGTCTATAGACATTTCTCCATCTACAAACTGACCTGGTACCTCTTCAAAGCAGTCAAGAATGTAATACTCTCTTGCTTCCTGACATGTGACAAGTCTGTATACGTGGCACCAATAGTCTCAGTTACTTCAACAGTGACCTGAGGCAGTCAGACGTTAACACATGCAGCGATGGTAATGCCAAGGCCCAAGACATCACAGACGTTTTCAGTGACATGATCTGACTGCACAAGCAGTGTTCCTGTGGTCTCCAGAAGGTGGCAGGTTTTCATCATGATCTTGGACATACACTCCCCTCCGTATTTATTTTGACAGTGAAGCTAAATGTAAAACATTTGAGATCAAAATGTTCATACGATACGACAGTACAGAATGTCACCTATTTGAGGGTATTTTCATAGATATCCATTTAACCGTTTAGAAATTAAAGCACTTTATGCATCTAGTCCCCACATTCTACGTTTTTTCATAAGCATTTGGACAAATTCACTTATTGTATTAAAGTAGGCCCAAAAAATATTTGGTCCCATATTTCTAGCACGCAAAGACTACATCAAGCTTGTGCCTCTACAAATTTGTTTGATGCATTTGCAGTTTGCTTGGGTTGTGTTTCTGATTATGTTTTGCCCAATAGGAACTGAATGGTGAATAATGTAGTGTCATTTTGGAGTCACTTATTGTAAATAAGAATGGAAGACGTTTCTGAACACGTCAATATTCATTTGGATGCTACCTACCATGATTATGGATAATCATGAATGATTCTTGAATAATGAAGAGTGAGAAAGTTAGCGGAACAAAGATCATACCCCTCCAAAAACCGCTACCCTCCCCTGTTACTGGTAATGGTGAGAGGTTAGCATTTTAGAATAAGCCTGTAACAAAATGTGGAAAAGGTCAAGGGGTCTGAATACACATATACATACATACATACCTACGTCAAAAGTTGACACCTACTCATTTAAGGGTTTTTCTTTATTTTTGCTCATTTCTAAATTAATTATTGAAGACATCAAAACTATGAAATAACACATGGAATCATGAAGTAACCAAAAAAGTGTTAAATCAAAATACATTTTATATTTGAGATTCTTCAAAATAGCCACCCTTTGCCTTGACAGCATTGCACACTCTTGGCATTCCCTCAACCAGCTTAACCTGGAATGCTTTTCCAACAGTCTTGAAGAAGTTCCCACATATGCTGAGCACTTGTTGGCTGCTTTTCCTTCACTCTGCGGTCCGACTCATCCCCAACCACCTCAATTGGGTTGAGGTCGGGGGATTGTGGAGGCCAGGTCATCTGATGCAGCACTCCATCACTCTCCTTTGTAAAATAGCCCTTACACAGCCTGGAGGTGTGTTGGGTCATTGACCTGTTGAAAAACAAATGATAGTCCCACTAAGCCCAAACCAGATGGGATGGCATATCACCGCAGAATGCTGTGGTAGCCATGCTGGTTAAGTGTGCCTTGAATTCTAAATAAATCACAGACAGTGTCACCAGCAAAGCAATCCCACACCATAACACCTCCATGATTTACGGTGGGAAATACATATGCGGAGATCGTCCGTTCACCCACACCGCATCTCACAAAGACATGGCGGTTGGAACCAAAAATCTCCTATTTGTTTCTTGGCCCAAGCAAGTCTCTTCTTCTGATTGGTGTCCTTTAGTAGTGGTTGCTTTGCAGCAATTCAACCATGAAGGCCTGATTCACACAGTCCCCTCTGAACAGTTGATGTTGAGATGTGTCTGTTACTTAAACTCTGTGAAGCATTTATTTGGGCTGCAATTTCTGAGGCTAGTAACTCTAATGAACTTATCCTCTGCAGCAGAGGTAACTCTGGGTCTTCCTGTGAAGGTCCTCATGAGAGCCAGTTTCATCATAGCGGTTGATGGTTTATGCGACTGCACTTGAAGAAACTTTAAAAGTTATTGAAATGTTCCGTATTGAATGCCCTTCATGTCTTAAAGTAATGATGGACTGTCGTTTCTCTTTGCTTATTTGAGCTGTTCTTGCCATAATATGGACTTGGTCTTTTACCAAATAGGCTCTCTTCTGTATAACACCCCCACCTTGTCACAACACAACTGATTGGCTCAAACGCATTAAGATGGAAATAAATTCCACAAATTAACTTTTAAGAAGGCACACCTGTTAATTGAAATGCATTCCAGGTGACTACCTCATGAAGCTTGTTGAGAGAATGCCAAGCGTGTGCAAAGTTGTCATCAAGACAATGGGTGGCTATATGAAAAATCTCAAATATATTTTGATTTAACACTTTTTTGGTTACTACATGATTCCATATGTGTTCTTTCATAGTTGAGATGTCTTCACTATTCTTCTTCAATGTAAAAGAATAGTAAAAATAAAGAAAAAACATTTATTGAGTAGGTGTGTCCAAACTTTTGACTGGTAGTGTACATACATTTACACACACAGCACATTCAGAAAGTATTCAGACATTTTTGTTCAGTTACAGCCTTATTCTAAAATGGTTCTGGCTGGGCCACTCAAGGACATTCAGAGACTTGTCCCGAAGCAGGTTTTCATCAAGGATCTCTGTACTTTGCTCCGTTCATCTTTCCCTCGATCCTGACTAATCTCCCAGTCCCTGCCACTGAAAAACATCCCCACAGCATGATGCTGCCACCACCATGCTTAACCGTAGGGATGGTGCCAGGTTTCCTCCAGACGTGACGCTTGGCATTCAGGCCAAAGAGTTCAATCTTGGTTTCATCAGACCAGATAATCTGGTTTCTCATGGTCTGAGTCCTTTAGGTGGCTTTTGGCAAGCTCCAAGCAGGCTGTCCATGTGCCTTTTACTGAGGAGTGGCTTCTGTCTGGCCACTCTACCATAATGGCCTGATTGGTGGAGTGCTGCAGAGATGGATGTCCTTCTGGAAGGTTCTCCACTCTCGACAGAAGAACCCTGGAGCTCTGTCAGAGTCACCTCCCTGACCAAGGCCATTCTCCCCTGATTGCTTAGTTTGGCCGGGCGGCCAGCTCTAGGAAGAGTCTTGGTAGTTCCAAACTTCTTCCATTTAAGAATGATGGAGGCCACTGTGTTCTTGGGGAACTTCAATGCTGCAGACATTTTTTGGTACCCTTCCCCAGATCTGTGCCGACACAATCCTGTCTCGGAGCTCTTCGGACAATACCTTCGACCTCATGGCTTGGTTTTTGCTCTGACATGCACTGTCAACTGTGGGACCTTATATAGATAGGTGTGTGCCTTTCCAAAGCATGTCCAATCAATTGAATTTACCACAGGTGGACTCCTGTCATTATGGGGTATTGTGTGTGTAGATGGATAAAAATACATTTTAGAATAAGGCTTTAATGTAATAAAATTTGGAAAAAGTCAAGGGGTCTGAATACTTTCTGAAGGCACTGTATATATACATAAACTTTTTCAAATGGAGGGACTACATACATAGCTGTTTTACTATTTAGTAATGAAAGCACTATGAAAATTCCTTCAAATAAAAAAGGTGACATTCTGTACTGTCACCTCATGAAACATGGTCAAATCCAAAACGCTGAGTATAGAGCCAAATGTACAAATTTTAGCTTCACTGTCCCAAATAAATACAGAGGGGAGTATGTACCCAGACAACCAAGCATTTTGAATGTATATTTTTAAAGGCATCTACAGTCATTAGATCCACTGACTTGATGATTAATACTCATTGTCTCATTGAAAGCATTGCTCAAATAGCATCACAGCAGACATTGGGGGAAGGCCTGTGACATAAGATGACAAGAATCAAATAGCCAACCTCAGTGTCAGAGCTGCCACACAGTTTGAAAATGTCCTCCGGTGAGGTTTCACTTCTTTCCCTATGATATGAGAAAAACAATGACTTCACAGGATTTGATGGAAATACTGGAAAGAGTATAGTATTGGTGAACCATTGAAACATTTTGTTGTGATCACTCACCGAGTCTGAGATGTTGTCAGACTGGTCTGGTTTACAGCAGGGATCTATACGACACAACAATCATTAGTACTCTCATACTATATGTGCAACATTCAACTCTTTATTACCACATGCAATATAATGATATAGCTTGAAAGAGTTGGATACAGTTCATACAGTATGGGACTAGGTTAAAGGAGCCCCACTGAGTAGGGTTAAGTTACCCCTTCATGTGGGTTAATGCTTACCTCTGTGCTGCCTGTTGTTGCCAGAGTAGGGGACCTTGGCGGAAACAATCAGTTGCTCATCTTAAAAACCCCAATGTAGTCCAATTTATCATAAATAACCATATAGACTGCCACATAAAGCATAGGGTACTTACAGTGATGAGGTCTCCATTGCAGCTAGCACGTCGAGATCTACAGTGGAGAAATACATTCCATGAATTCATACATTATTTTACAGCAGCCTGGCCTCAGACTAGATGTAACATAGTAAAGTAGGGTGGTTGGTTAGGGTGGATGGGTGGGTGGGCATATAACGCGAAGTCTAGCAAACCAAATATTGTGTGTTCTAATCTCATCAGGGACAACTTTAGCAACTTTAGCATGTTAGCTAACTCTTCCCCTAACCTTAACCCCTGCCTAGCTAATGTTAGCCACCTAGCTAACTTTAGCCAAAACAAATTGGCATTCGTAACATATTATATACGAAATGGATGATGAACATCCACAAATTAATACATACCATACAAAACATTTACCAAATTGGAGTGGCCCTGATTTACATTTACGTCTACCCCCAGAGTACAGGTTATTTAAAGGAATACTTCGAGATTTTGGCAATGAGGCCCTTCATCTACAGTCGTGGTCAAAAGTTGAGAATGACACAAGTATTGTTCTTCGCAAAGTTTGCTGCTTCAGTGTTTTTAGATATTTTTGTCAGATGTTACTACGGTATACTGAAGTATAATTACAAGCATTCCATAAGTGTCAAAAGCTTTTATTCACAATTACATTAAGTTTATGCAAAGAGTCAATATTTGCAGTGTTGACCCTTCTTTTTCAAGACCTCTGCAATCCGCCCTGGCATGCTGTCAATTAACTTCTGGGCCTCATCCTGACTGATGGCAGCCCATTCTTGCATAATCAATGCTTGGAGTTTGTCAGAATTTGTGGGGTTTTATTTGTCCACCCGCCTCTTGAGGAGTGACCACAAGTCCTCAATGGGATTAAGGTCTGGGGAGTTTCCTGGCCATGGACCCAAAATGTCTATGTTTTGTTCCCCGAGCCACTTAGTTATCACTTTTGCCTTATGGCAAGGTGCTCCATCATGCTGGAAAAGGCATTGTTCGTCACCAAACTGTTCTTGGATGGTTGGGAGAAGTTGCTCTCTGAGGATGTGTTGGTACCATTCTTTATTCATGGCTGTGTTCTTAGGCAAAATTGTGAGTGAGCCCACTCCCTTGGCTGAGAAGCAACCCCACACATGAACGGTCTCAGGATGCTTTACTGTTGGCATGACACAGGACTGATGGTAGTGCTCACCTTTTCTTCTCCGGACAAGCTTTTTTCCGGATGCCCCAAACAATCGGAAAGGGGATTCATCAGAGAAAATGACTTTACCCCAGTCCTCAGCAGTCCAATCCCTGTACCTCATGCAGAATATCAGTCTGTCTCTGATGTTTTTCCTGGAGAGAAGTGGCTTCCTCGCTGCCCTTCTTGACACCAGGCCATCCTCCAAAAGTATTCGCCTCACTGTGCGTGCAGATGCACTCACGCCTGCCTGCTGCCATTCCTGAGCAAGCGCTGCACTGGTGGTGCCCCGATCCCGCAGCTGAATAAACTTTAGGAGACGGTCCTGGCGCTTGCTGGACTTTCTTGGGCACCCTGAAGCCTTCTTCACAACAATTTAACCACTCTCCTTGAAGTTATTGATGATCCGATAAATGGTTGATTTAGGTGCACTCTTACTAGCAGCAATATCCTTGCCTGTGAAGCCCTTTTTGTACAAAGCAATGATGACGGCACGTGTTTCCTTGCAGGTAACCATGGTTAACAGAGGAAGAACAATGATTTCAAGCACCACCCTCCTTTTAAAGCTTCCAGTCTGTTATTCTAACTCAATCAGCATGACAGAGTGATCTCCAGCCTTGTCCTCGTCAACACTAACATGATGTCAGCTGGTCCTTTTGTGGCAGGGCTGAAATGCAGTGGAAATGTTTTTTTGGGATTAAGTTCATTTTCATGGCAAAGAGGGACTTTGCAATTAATCTGATCACTCTTCATAACATTCTGGAGAATATGCAAATTGCCATCATAAAAACTGAGACAACAGACTTCGTGAAAATTAATATGTGTCATTCAAAACTTTTGACCACGACTGTACTTCCTCAGATGAACTCATGGACACCATTTTTATGTCTCTGTGTCCAGTATGAAGGAAGTTCAAGGTAGTTTCTCGAGCCAAAGCTAACTACTGACTGGAAGTGTATGGGTATATGTTAACAGATACTGCCAAAATCCAGAAGCGTCCCTTTAAAGTGGAAATTAATATAGTTAACCTATGTGCTGTATCAGACCAGATCACAGTCTATGTGATTAAAGAACTGAACATATCTGAATGGAAGGGTTCCATGACGTGTTGTATCGATGGCTGGTCAGCTGAAGGTACACTTTGCTGGGGGAAAAGGAAGAATAGGGCGTAGCCTACTTTCATAAGTTAACAATGGGCTTCTCATGTCCTCATAATTCAACTGTCACGTTAGGGGTTACCAGTAGTCGTTTGCTTTCAAAGACTCTCTGGGCAGCGTCCAGGATGTCATGCTTGGAATCGAAGATGATCTGGACAATCTTTCCCTTGGTCATGCGATGGGTGATGGGGTTGGACAGGTGAACAGTCAGAATGGTCTGATCATCACAGTCTGGAGGGAGAATCACAGTAAACATAAATTAATGTAGCTAGTTACTTCTCAAATAAAGTAAAAGTGCCATATCCTCATTTAAGCATCAAACTGAAGGGGTAATGATGCAAGAGGCATTCTCCACTCACCACACACACTGAACCTAAAGACGTCCGCTCTTATCAAGTGAATTGATTCCCACAGTGAACCCTGTAGCACCAGAGGACATGGCAAAGGGGGAAAACACAAACTTAAAAGCCTCATTTAGGACATTGTTAATCAAGGAGTGACCCATTAAAGTAAACACTACTGACATTAATTTAGCGCTGACATACACTGGTGTGTGTGGTCTGGTCAGTCTCACCTCAGGGTCGTTGACAAAGAGGCTGATGCAGGACGTTCCCAGGTTGAAGTCAACCCAGAAATGTTCTAGTTTCTCGTCCTCTGGCATGAACAGCTGAAGACAAAGACAGTAATTTGTAAGTGTTACACACATCATTGGCTGAGGGGAATATAAGACCCAATTAGAGGTACCCATGCATGACATGAGACAGTTAGCTTCAAATAGGACACATTTATGAGTCATAACTGCCACACATTTATCTTTATATTATCTGTAGTGTCATCCATGTCCCCTTATGACTTTGGAGCAGTTATCCAGGGACTATTGCTGTGCTTACCTCAGTGGTGTTCAGAAACACACTGATGCAGGGGAAGCTGAAAACCCTATGAGAGACAGGCCATTATCTTACCATGTGAAACTGTTGTGTTTGATGCGATTTATTCTTTACACAAAGATTCTCTATTTAAATAATTTGAAATGTGATTTTCATTTGAGAATCATGAGGTGGGTGTTTGAAATGTAGAGAAAATAGTGTGGACTTGCCTTCTTTCATCTCCAAAATAGATGTTCACATCATTGAGAAAAGTTCTGCAGTCCTATTTTGCAACAGAGAAAAAATTAAGGCTAGCCTTTGACAGTTAAGACATGCATGCATGTTTTACCCCAAATAACATGAATTTTTGAATACCACTATCAACAGTTACTTTATTTATGGGTAAGTGAAGAACGCAGACTTAGAGAAACGTACTATCTCAAATTCTCTATCGTTTATTGCGTTGAAGCCCTCTGCAAAAGCTGGGTTGGCAAACCACTTGTTTGCCAGCTCTTTCCTGGACCTCTTTACGGTCATTCGACAGAGTGCTTCTGATAGGGCCACCTGCATCTCATAGTCTGAACAAAACCACCACCCAAGTCACATTCACAGACAACTATGCATTTTCCATACAGTGAATTGCATGCCATAAAAAACAACTGAAAACAGTGTCACTCACCACCCACGTTGAGAATGACTTTTGCAAATTGCTCACTGGAGGAAAAAAAACGTCAAACTGCGTTACAATTCTGAGGATGTGCGAGTGATGTCATGACTATTGGTAAATGCTGACGTGAACACTAAATGAAAGGAGGGAGATTAAACCTGTGATCTGCATCGACACAAGGTTGGAGAATACAGATCCTTAGTCAATGTGGTAATTGGGTCATAATTAACTGGGTCATGTTAGTTGGTGCATGCAATGGGAAACATTTAAGCGTTTTGCAACGGTAAACGAAATTGAGCATTTCTTATGGGAGAAGTCCATGTAGTCACTCCCTGTTCTTCTGCTTGGTGCCTAACGAACACAATCCTGCTAAAGAAAATACAAATGCGGTGTAGACTACATCTATCCACTAGGGGGCAATGCATTCTCAGACACCATATTCAATGTTGGAAAGGCCTCCTCTCCATGTTCTCGTATTTACAGGAATCTGTCATGACTGAAAACGTACAGGAGTAGACAATGTTCTTTGGACAGGCTTAGTTTCCTCCTCTCTTCTTTTGTGGTATTGTCGAGGATCGAGTTAATCGTTCTTATAGCCTGAATGGATAAAAATAAAATAGTGAAGTATTCGTTTTATAATTTTGGAGACAAGAACAATGTAACATCCAATAGAATTGCATGCAGGGTGTTAATGTTTAGAAAAATATATTCCATTCTTTATTAAGGATCATCAAATGTACCACATTGATGAACACACTATAAAAAAAAGTTTTTCCTGCTTTCCTATTAGACAGTCTCCCTTTTTAGTGAACAAAATGGCTTTCTTCCTAACCTTCTGAGCCAACAACATCTCTCTCAATGACTGTACAGCCTTACCTCTAATCTCAGACCAAACGTGACGTCTGGGTCGGTCCCAACCACTCCAACATGCAGCAGGAAGACGCTGGTGAGCTGACCTCTGTCTTCCCCCCCCCCCAAAAAAAATAAACAGCATTACTGTAGCTACCAGCATAAAACAAAACAATTGATGGAAATTGTGGAATGATCAAAATTATGGAAATAGTTCACCTTCCACAGAAGGCGGCAAACGCTGAAAAATGAGGTGAAAAAACATTAGTATTTAGTTGGCTGATGTAGTGGATAACATTGGAAATGTATTCTGAATTCCAAATCGACCCTAGACCAGAGCTCTCCACCACTGTTCTTGGAGAGAAGTCTCCTGTAGGTTTTCCACTCCAACTCCAGTTGTAACTAACCTAATTCAGGTTATCAATCAGCTAATTATTAGAATCAGGTGCGCTAGATTAGGATTGGAGCGAAAACCTACAGGACGGTAGCTCTCCAGGAACAGGGTTAGAGAGCCCTGCCCTAGACACTTCTGTAGATCTGAAATGATTTGATACAGATACGGTTCCTGTAACTTTTCGAAAATTCCCAGGTTTTCCAGAATTCCCGGTTGGAGGATGCCCGGATTTCCAGTTTATTCCAGGAATCTTCAAACCAGGATTTCTGGAAAACCAGGGAATTTTGAGAAAGTTTGGAATTTTGCAAACCTAGATAGGAAAGCAACATGGCAAACAACCCACCCAGCCTATCATAAGGCAAGGTGAATTAATTAACATATTGGTAAGATCTACATGGTAAGGTTTTACAGGATGTTCTACAGGAGTGCCTAGGGGGTAGGGCCAGGGGTTGATTTAGAATTTGGCCAACTCACACCTTACCAGGAAAAAATCAAAGAAGGCCTCAATAAGGCTGAGCAGGTCCTTCACGCCTTTGTATTCCTCCATTTTCAGAAAGTCTACAGCTCTTTCAAACCACGTCAACATGTGGAAATGAACAAACACACAGTCAAATAGACACATCAGAACCCGATAGATGACATTTATGAATGTTAAATAAATCTTTGGAGATTTTAAAAATATTTTTTGCTTGGTTAGATACTTATCTTGTAAATGAGACCTTGCCTGGCCAGGCAGTTAAAGCAGTCTTCATCACTCTGGCATACATCTTCAATGCCTCTCAAAAGCAAAGTGACACTTTTGAACACACTTCTGTCAAGTTCCTGCAATCCACAGAGGAGAAATGGGGAGAGAAAATGTTTACAATTCTAACAAAACTGTTCAGCACGTTTATTGTGGAACAAATGTGCTTTGGTAAGGTTTTACTGATAATTTGTTATAAATAAATAGGCTACTTCAAGCAGGAATTTCATACCCACAAAAATGTAATTTGACGAATATGTGGATGTGAGAAAATAGCCTACCTTGTTAGCGACTTTGTTCAATCTGTTAACCAACGACTTGGAGGCTTTCTCCCTCAGAAGTGCTACTGTGATGGCTCCAACATTATTGCTGATGAAAGCATCCTCCAAAATTATTTCGAACTGATAGAAAATGTGAAAAAGACGCATGGTTTTGATATATGTAATGGATAGGCCTATACTGTAGTTAACTTTACACCGCTGATCTCTTCAATGGGGTCCTATTCACTAAGGTGTTTAATTAAACCCATAGGCTAATCTAAATACATTTTGATATTTTACGATAATATTACCAGTTTTTCGGCAGCTAGGCTATAATTATTGAAGATACGATTACATTTCATTGTTAAAAAATAAACAAACTTACGCTCATAATTAGCGGTGTGCGAGTGTAGCTATAGGGACAATTTTGCCACAGGTGAATCTAATTAGTGAACTAACGCTAGAAAAGACGCTCATGAAGGACCATAATCTGTCCAAATATATACACACTGTAGTAATCTCATTCCTTTTCGTTACGGGTTAATTCAAACTAAACTAAGTGAAAGTTTTCTTGATAACAGCAATTTGAATTCATTATTGTGTTTGAAGACTTTTTTTGGTGGAAAAACATTCGTTTTTTTTGTGAGGAGCCATTCGATCTTATTTACATAAGGAGGATACACAATGGCCAAAACAAACATTCGAATTTTTATATATTAAAATGGGACTTTCACAGTTAGTGGTAAAAATTATTCATATGAAAATCCCCAATAAAAACATAACCGATCTTTCAGCATTGTGACTGAGTTTGTCTTACTGAGTTGACAAATTAAATGTTTGTACTTCATTCAAGTTGTATACGCAGTAGCAATTTTGTTTTTCCTCAGTTGCTTTATGACGCTAAAATCTAATTAAATGTAACATATTTGAACCAAAATTCATATTCTAGTTTAACCTATCAGGCAGATGGAGTTGACAGTTTCTGGTTGTGACCATGCTGATTCCAATATTATTTGTTAAATCTATCAACAGTAGAGAACTTTACAGAGTGGTCTTGTTGCGATACATGTAATGAGGACATGAATAAGGGGTCTTTATGGTATAGCTGACCCTACTCATTACTGATTAATTTTGGACTTTAGACAAATCTGACAGTTGACCAAATCCAGACACATCTTTTAGGAATCACAGTTTTGAGATAAATATTCCTTAAAGTCACAGAGGGCTATTGCGAGAAACTACATAAGATCATTTTTCAGTTAATATCCATTTAGGCCAGTTTTACCTATAATAATAATAATATGCCATTTAGCAGACGCTTTTATCCAAAGCGACTTACAGTCATGTGTGCATATATTTTTACGTATGGGTGGTCCCGGAGATCGAACCCACTACCCTGGCGTTACAAGCGCCATGCTCTACCAATTGAGCTACAGAGGACCACAGGGGCAACCCTAAACAAACAAACAAACAAATAAATAAATAGCCTAAAACTGCTATGCCAGTGGTTCTATTTAGGCCTTCTGGTAATTCGTTCAATTAATAGCCTAATTGACAGCAATATATTTTAATTTCACTTGAAGGAAAATAATAATCTAAGAAAGTGCATATAACCGTATACAGTAGCCTATGTTTTGAAAGAAAAGTGAATAACATTCCACAATAAAACGATAGGTAAAGACATGGGTGTAGCCTACAAAAATCTATAAAACATGACATTCGTTAACAATGCCGCATGATTGATGCTTTGTTTGTTGTTAATGTGCAGCCCCAGCTGTTTTGATGTTTACACGTCAGTGTGGCTTTAGGTTTACATACAACAACTCCTAATGATCTCAGATAGATCACTTGTTGACACCTGTCAATGTAGGTTACTTGTGTAACCGTTGAATGTGGCTATTTCACATTCAGATTTTTCACATATATTTTTTGCTGATTTAAGAGCTCAGAGGACTTAATCCTATCCAACAGGTTTGAAATTTACACCACAGATAATAATCACAGATAGACCTACAGAAACAGCCTAGGCCTATTCCCATCGTTTGTGGGCGGCCTGTGGTACTTTCATGACGTCTGTGTGTGTTCAAGATCAACATAGACACAGTATAATAGCCTAATAGTTTTTGATGTTTCATACATGCACAGTGCTAGAAAGAAATGCTCGGGGAAACGGACACGCAGTAAGTGGAGGTCAGTGCCACGGATCAGGTGAACTGAAAGTGCTCAGCCTCAACAGAGCTGAAGCTAGACAGATTTCCTAGTCCTGCCTCCTCCTTTACATAGACGAGACAGACCTTACCTGTAGTCATTCACCTTGCTACTCCCGTGGCATCGCGTGACACACTCCCCAGGACACAAGGGAATTTTGGATTAACACCGAGAAAAGACAGAGAAAATCGGATGAAGATCATGTACTTCTGGACATATATTCTCTAATTATTATCATTTTTAGCGTTGTCTGTCATATGCTTTAATTTTGACAAAGAAAGTGATTTCGTATGGTGCGCGGCTACGGGACGGTACCTGTATTGGTGGGTCCTGCTATGAGTCAAGTTCAAAACGCGTAAAATTGTGAGATTCTAACAAGATGTCAAAGTCCTCGGATCAGTTTGAAGACCCCGACTGTGTTTCTTCCTTTGGTATGAAGTTAACGTGGGATATCAACGACCCAAAGCTGCCTCTGGTAGGCTAATGTAAACGTTTTGCATACGCCAGTTGACGCTATTATTTAGAAAATATTCAATGACAGCTATTTAAAATACCAAATTATATAGCATTTGATAGCCTATGAAATAAAATTAGGTCACGGTTGAATTGAATAAATCAGTTTCAATTTGTAAAGATATGCAGAGTTAATGATAATTAGTTGTCACGCATATTGTCATGATTTGCCTTATAGCCTACGCTTTCATTGCTCAGATATCAAATAACATATATTAATTTGCAGTTTGTGTGCATATCTCAGGAATATTCTATTCATTGGCCTGTAGTTTTCGTTTTAACCTTATTATCAATTTTAATAGAAAGCACTTAAATAATGAATCTATCAAAATCTATATTTTTCCGTAATTCTGACAGGACACAAAGCAGTATGACGCTTTCCAGGAGTGGACGGATGGGTATGTTCGTTACATCTACACCGGCGAGGATAAGAACGCACAGCGGCACCTGAGCGGATGGGCCATGCGGAACACCAACAACCACAACTGTCAGATTCTCAAGAAGTCCTGCCTGGGCGTCGTAGTCTGTGGCCGAAACTGCACCCTGGCTGACGGAAGCAAACTCCAGCTCCGACCGGCTATCTGCGACAAAGCACGACAAAAACAACAAAGTGAGTAAACGCATTATGCACAGCTGTCATGCATGGTGTACACTTGCCGACGCGTCTCATCGGGAAAAAGAAGGAAGACATTAATGCAGTTGTTTATGTTGAATCAAGTAATTGCCTAATGTCTAAATAAACAATGTAATTATTATCAAAGCTTAGTGAGCTCAGTTAAATTATTCATAATGGTAGCCTAATTATTGGGCCTGTCGATATTGTAGACTGTTTTTGAGAATTAAACTTAACACCTGGTAACACTTGGTACATCTGACTCATTGATTCAGCATCGTCATGACCTTGATACACTATAGAAATGCGACACATTGTGCTTCATCATCATACCCCGTAGATAGATACTCAACCCGTGAGAATAGCCTACAAGAGCATCCAAGATGTATGAAAAACGGCATAGTATTTACTTTGTAAAAAGTGTACATAACAAAATTATAATAAAATAATAAACTCAAAGCTTTATATTCAGAACACCTTCTTATTAAACAATTTCAGATATTGTTGGTCTGACAAAAAAAAAATATATATATAAATAATTAAAAATAATAGCCCTCATAGTAAATGTGTTTTTTTTTGTGTGTAAAAAATGTATTAATCAGTATTCACTTTTAACCACTCTCCACATAATAGCCTATTCTTCTCCTCACATCCAGCACAGTATAATATTTCATAAATAAACTTACAATACTTGAATACAAAATCACTTCTATACTATTAGCCAACATGGCTTTGTTTAAAACTGTGTGGTTGTGTGTATTGGTGGTTGTTCTCCAGAGAAGCTGTGCCCCAGCTGTAACTCTGCCCTGGAGCTGATGCCATGCAGAGGACACAGTGGCTATCCCGTCACCAACTTCTGGAGAATAGATGGAAAAGCTATATTCTTCCAGGTTTGTGGGCTAATATTCTGAATTGAGAGGTAACATGTTTGCAGGTCTCCCTATTAACAGTTAAGCATTGTTTAATAGTCTGTCACCATTAATAAACTGTTTGTTAATCATTGCATATCAATTGTTAATACAATACAATTGTTCATACAATAATGAATGTACAGTAATGTAATGTACAGTACAGCAGATCTTATACATGTATTTACTTAACAATGTATGTTTATTAGCTGTTTATAAGCAGACCTTCAAGTACTGTAAACTTAAGTGTTGAGTTTTTAATATTTCTATTTTGTGATATTAGGCAATAAATTATAATTTAGCATGCCTTCATGGATTGGATTTTTTGTTAGTGAAATCTAAAGACATTAGTTAATTAAAGTAAAAAACAAACAAACCATTTTTGGTTATGAGCTTCTGTGCAAAACATTCCCACACAGATATTACAATTTATTTAGTTAAGAGTAATCCTAAATGTGACCAAAGATGTTTCTCATTTCAAGAAAGTAACATCCTAGTATGTATTGATGTGATTGCAGGCTAAGGGAGTCCATGACCACCCCAGACCAGAGAGTAAGTCTGAGACGGAGGTCCGGAGGAGTGCAGTGAAGAGGAGGATGTCTTCTCCACACTTCTCCCAGAAGAGGAGGTTGATGGAGCCAGATGTAAGAAACTTTGACCTCAATAGTCATATATCTATACTGAACAAAAATACAAACGCAACAAGCAACAATTTCATTGATTTTACTGAGTCACAGTTCATATGAGGAAATCAGTCAATTGAAATAAATTCCTTAGGCCCTGATCTATGGATTTCACATGACTGGGAATACAGATATATATCTGTTGGTCACAGATACCTTAAAAAAAAGGGCCTCACAATGGGCCTCAGGATCTCTTCACTGTATTTTTGTGCATTTAAATTGCCATCGATAAAATGCAATTGTGTTCATTGTCCGTAGCTTATGCATGCCCATAACATTACCCCACTGCCACCATGAGGCACTCTGTTCACAACGTTGACATCAGCAAACCGCTCGCCTACACGACGCCATACACGTAGTCTGCGGTTATGAGGCCGGTTGGACGTACTGCCAAATTCTCTAAAACGACATTGGATGCGGCTTATGGTAGAGAATTGAACATTCAATTATCTAGCAACAGCTCTGGTGGGCATTCCTGCAGTCAGCAAGCCAATTGCATGCCCCCTCAAAACTTGAGACATCTGTGGCATTGTGTTGTGTGACAAAACTGCACATTTCAGAGTGGCCTTTATTGTCCCCAGGACAAGGTGCACCTGTGTAATGATCATGCTGTTTAATCAGCTTCTTGATATGCCACACCTGTCAGGTGGATGGATTATCTTGGCAAAGGATAAATACTCCCTAACAGGGATTTAAACAAATTTGTGCGCAAAATTTGAGATAAATAAGCTTTTTTGCTTTAGGAAAATTTCTGGGATCTTTTATTTCAGCTCATGAAACATGGGACCAACACTTTACATGTTGCATTTATATTTTTGTTCAGTGTACTTTGAATCTTTACCTGCTCAGCCAGAGGTGGATGGTTCCTCTCAAAGTTTTTTCCTTGCCACTGTTGCCTTTGCTTTCTCGTTGTGGTGGTTTAGTTTGGGTGGCAGATACAGTAAGCGCTTTATGACCTGCACTTCTAATACTGTAAAAGCCCTTCTTTGCACATACAATGTGATTGAAAAGTAAAATACTCACAAAATACCCACATGCCATTTATTCCATTGGTAGATGCAGTGGACTTTCTTTGCCTAGCCTATCACTAATATGTACTGTTTCTTCTTCAGACCGGGAGATACCACGACCTGGGCGCTCCTTTCCCCAACCTGCACCAGCTGTCCTGCATGGAGGGCCCGGACCGTTTTAGCATCATTGCTGAGTCCAACTTCCCCATCCAGACCCAGCACTACCCGCCCTTCCAGAACCCTGAGCCCTACAAGTTTGCCTACGACTCCCACGCCAACATGGGCGAGGCCCCATCCACACTCCAGAAGCAGGCCAACCACCGTCTGTACATGCCCCGGCCTCCATGTGGCTACGACTTTGCCGTGCCGAGCTATTTAGGCTCGGGCTCCTACACGGCCCTCTATAAGGACCCCAGTAGCCCCCAGGCAGAGGCCCCTGAGCCCAGCAAGGTGAGCTCAGGTCTGGGTACCAGCACTGCCACACCCCACACCACCGGTGCCCTCTCGGGCCACGACCGCAACAGCTACGACACGACCAGCAAGCACCACGGCTGGAAACAGATCTTGGGCAAGGGGACGTACAGCGAGCGGGGCGAGTACGGACAGTATCCTGGCAACACCAACCACCACTACTACAACAGTGAGTACCCGTGCAGGTACCCTGTCCCAGCGCCAGCCACGCCCGCTGCCCTGCAGACCATCATCACCACCACCACCAAAGTGTCCTACCAGCCTTGCCCCAAGCCCTCCGTGGTCAAGTACGGCGACAACATCTACGACGTCAAGGGCCTGCCCAGCTGCAGCTCCCTGCTCGAGGACACCTCGCCCACCTCTTACTCCGATCTCAAGATTCCTGAAGATTCCGGGGTCATCAAGTCGGCACTGTCGTACCAGCCGGAAACCCTGCCAGCCAAAATCGAGAGGGCTGAGAACTTTGACACTTACCGTTACGGCAACTACGCGTCCAACAGCTATCCTGACAGGGTTTCTCATCCATTTAGATATGACGGAGGAGACTACTGATGGAAGAGGAAGCCACCAAAACAAAGACTGTGATTTGATAGTTATGCAAATGATCAGAAAGAACGCTTGGAACAGACTTTCTGCCACCTTTTATCAGGTTTGTAAAGCTCTATTGTTATTTATATATTTGAGGTGTTGGAATGCTAGTTATGACACTACATTGAGTCTAGACTCTTCAAGGATGTTCCCAACATTTCCCCATTTAATGCATAAGGAAAATCAAAAAAGTAGTTATTATTGCCATTGGATAAAAATAAAAATAAACAGATTATTGTGTTTGTAGAATATGAATAATATGTATTCTTAAGGTATTTTGTCTGTGTTACAATATCACATCATATTCCTATGGCACTGAAATAAATGTTCTATAGACTGGGAATGGCCAACAAAGTATCATGAAAATGCTTGTGGTACAGTGCAACTGTAAATGCAGTCTTAAACTGTATAGTTAGTGAACATTGTTATGTGACATTAAAATTCAATGAGCTCCCACCATAGATTTGACACATTCTGATGCTGTGGTTATGGATGTTGCCTTTGTTTTGGTCAAATTCACTTCCAGCCCTTTGAAAGACCTTGCAGTTTAAACAAAGTCATTACACTGTTATCGACTGTCTTAAAATACTGGGGGGGGATGAGGAACATAAGTCAAAAACATAGGCTCCTTGCCACCCCACACACACACACACTCACTCACTCAGAAAAGGATGTACTCGTGTCAAAAGGGATGAAGTTGGGCAATTAATTGTCAGGTTTGTCATCGGGTCGCTTTTAATCTTGTGGTTCAGAGGCACCCTGACAAGTATTTCCCTCCATTCTGGGGTAGGATGAGAGAGAAAGAGAAAGATAGAGGGAAAAGAGATTAGTTTTTCTCCCCCTCTTCGAGAATGCCGGTAATACCTGACGCTGACAGTATCTCTCCTCACGGCCGGTTCAGCGGGGAAGCGGCGCCGCTCCATTTCGAAGCTCAACACTCTGACTCCGCCGGGGAGTTTTCCTCTGATGTCCCGTCTAGATAAACAAATGACTCTCTATTATTCTAAAAGGACAGAGGTGGTTCGAGCCATGAATCAGTTTCTCCATTTGTGTGATCCCTGTGTGCTGACAGGAGACATAATCGCAGCCTTGTCAGACAGACTGATCACAGACAACTAATAATGGCTCTGTCTCAATATTTCAGAAAGCTGTTACCTTGTATTGGCTTAATTCTACAGAGATGTAGCCTCATCTATATAATTAAGCTGGGTGTGTAGGCCGGCTACACCTAATACGCAACGTTTTGACAGCAAAAACGTTCATATACAACATGTTTGTAAAAACGTTGAAATGTAATGTAGAGCTCATGAGACTGGATAGCCAGGACAATAGGTACAGACTGTTAGCCTATTTCTTCTCTTCAAGATTATAGACTTGGCTGATTATAGTATATTACAATCATAGACGATATTACAGTGCATGGTACAGTGCATGGTATTATTTGTAGGCCATACTTACACAATTAATGTACTGCAGTACAACACAAAACAAGATTAGCTCATTGAGATTTGAGTGATTCATCAAACCTAACTTATTTAGCTGAGAGGTACATCCATACATCTAATTTACAATAGGATTCCCCTCTGTATGACTGTATGACTAACAAAAACATGGGTCCTGGCTTTATTTCACAGTCCTGTTTCAGCTTGTAGTTGTTTAGTTCAGTATTTACAAGGAAATTGTGACAATGGATACTTTCTAGCACTTCTCAAAAAATGAACTAGTGGCTCTATTAAATCTGTAACGCTGAAGCATTACAGATTCCACAATAGACATTTAAAGGTAATTTCCAATTGAGTGGACATATGCAGCGTTTACCGTGAATGCAGTCTCCGCTAAAGCGGGAACATTGCCTTTAAATTTCAATCACACTGTAAAGCTGAACTTCCGCGATGCAGATTGAATAGAGCCCTAACTTGGTAACCTGATACCAAATTGTGGACCTACATACTGTTGTTATAGTGCTTTCTTCTAATGAGTGGTCAATCAATCAATCAAATGTATTTATAAAGCCCTTTTTACATCAGCAGATGTCACAAAGTGATATATAGAAACCCAGCCTAAAACCCCAAATAGTGACTAGGAAAAACTCTCTGGAAAGGCAGGAACCTAGGAAGAAACCTAGAGAGGAACCAGGCTCTGAGGGGTGTGTAACTGTATTTCACTGTCCAGTTTTAGATGGTTTCTGTAGGGTACAACTTGGATAGTAGTCAGTATTTTCTTTAAAGCTTTGACTCAAGCTGTGTTTAAACTCACATTCACACTGGATGAAAAACAAGTGAAATTGTTCTGCTTTTTCACCCTCACCATATAATCATCATCATATCAACATAACTTTCACCACTATCAACGATTTGTATTCAAGTACATGTACTACAAATAGTAGTAGTGGTGGTGTTGGTGGTGGTGGTAGCTAATAATAATACAATTACCCTCATTAGTGAACATTCTAGAACGTGGATTCCAACCCATATAATACACACCTGCATGACATTTTTACTCTTCACCCAAACATGGCAAACTTTTACTTTAGGCCTCCCTGACCCCTGCTTGACCTTTGATCTTTCTCTCTCATGAAACCTGTCTTGATTTCCACTGAGAGGTTGACTACACTAGTATAATCCACTCAGAAGGTACAGAACCATGGTACTACTGTCAGGGCTGTAGCACTGGCTGTCTGATGGGTGCCTGATTAATGTTGGTGACTCTGCAGCCACCCCTATATTCCTCCCACAGCCCTCATCCTACACCATCATACTTCAAGAGGTTTTGTTTACAAACAGTGGTATAGAGATACGCCATGCTTAAAAGCAGGTGCCCGGTTATCTCTCCAACCATATAGCGCTTCAAAGGGATCCAAAAGGCACTCAGAAGTGGGACGGTGCCTTTGACTGTTGAACACATCATGGGCCATGGCAAGCATTGCCAACAACAAGGGTTGCAGTGCCCAGTACAGAACATGTATATTGGGAAAGCTAAAGTAACTTAAAGGGCCAATCTGCAGTTGCTACATCCATTTATGGATTTACAGTGGCTTGCGAAAGTATTCACCCCCCTTGGCATTTTTCCTATTTTGTTGCCTTACAACCTGGAATTAAAATTGATTTTTGGGGGGTTTGTATCATTTGATTTACACAATACGCCTACCACTTTGAAGATGTAAAGTATTTTTTATTGTGAAACAAACAAGAAATAAGACAAAAAAACAAAACTTGTGCGTGCATAACTATTCACCCCCACCCAAAAGTCAATACTTTGTAGAGCCGCCTTTTGCAGCAATTACAGCTGCAAGTCTCTTGGGGTATGTCTCTATAAGCTTGGCACATCTAGCCACTGGGATTTTTGCCCATTCTTCAAGGCAAAACTGCTCCAGCTCCTTCAAGTTGGATGGGTTCCGCTGGTGTACAGCAATCTTTAAGTCATACCACAGATTCTCAATTGGATTGAGGTCTGGGCTTTGACTAGGCCATTCCAAGACATTTAAATGTTTCCCCTTAAACCCCTCGAGTGTTGCTTTAGCAGTATGCTTAGGGTCGTTGTCCTGCTGGAAGGTGAACCTCCGTCCCTGTCTCAATTCTCTAGAAGACTAAAATAGGTTTCCCTCAAGAATTTCCCTGTATTTAGCGCCATCCATCATTCCTTCAATTCTGACCAGTTTCCCAGTCCCTGCCGATGAAAAACCATCCCTGCAGCATGATGCTGCCACCACCATGCTTCACTGTGGGGATGGTGTTCTCGGGGTGATGAGAGTTGTTGGGTTTGCGCCAGACATAGTGTTTTCCTTGATGGCCAAAAAGCTCAATTTTAGTCTCATCTGACCAGAGTACCTTCTTCCATATGTTTGGGGAGTCTCCCACATGCCTTTTGGTGAACACCAAACGTGTTTGCTTATTTTTTTCTTTAAGCAATGGCTTTTTTCTGGCCACTCTTCCGTAAAGCCCAGCTCTGTGGAGTGTACGTCTTAAAGTGGTCCTATGGACAGATACTCCAATCTCCGCTGTGGAGCTTTGCAGCTCCTTCAGGGTTATCTTTGGTGTCTTTGTTGCCTCTCTGATTAATGCCCTCCTTGCCTGGTCCGTGAGGTTTGGTGGGTGGCCCTCTCTTGGCAGGTTCGTTGTGGTGCCATATTCTTTCCATTTTTAAATAATGGATTTAATGGTGCTCCGTGTGATGTTCAAAGTTTCAGATATTTTTTTATAACCCAACCCTGATCTGTACTTCTCCACAACTTTGTCCCTGACCTGTTTGGAGAGCTCCTTGGTCTTCATGGTGCCACTTGCTTGGTGGTGCCCATTGCTTAGTGGTGTTGCAGACTCTGGAGCCTTTCAGAACAGGTATATATAATACTGAGATCATGTGACAGATGATGTGACACTTAGATTGCATACATGTGGACTTTATTTAACTAATTATGTGACTTCTGAAGGTAATTGGTTGCACCAGATCTTATTTAGGGGCTTTATAGCAAAGGGGCTGAATACATATGCACACACCATTCTTCCGTTATTTATTTTTTATACTTTTTTGAAACAAGTTATTTTTTTCATTTCACTTCACCAATTTGTCCATTACATGAAATCCAAATAAAAATCCATTTAAATTACAGGTTGTAATGCAACAAAATAGGAAAAACGGCAAGGGGGATGAATACTTTTGCAAGGCACTATATACATTAATTTTACAGTTGAAGTCAGAAGTTTACATACACCTTAGCCAAATACATTTAAACTCAGTTTTTCACAATTCCTGACATTCAATCCTAGTAAAAATTCCCTGTCTTAGGTCAGTTAGGATCACCACTATTTTAAGAATGTGAAATGTCAGAATAATAGTAGAGAAATTGATTTATTTCAGCTTTTATTTATTTCATCACATTCCCAGTGGGTCAGAAGTTTACATACACTCAATTAGTATTTGGTAGCATTGCCTTTAAAAATGGTTTAACTTGGGTCAAACGTTTCGGGTAGCCTTCCACAAGCTTCCCACAATAAGTTGGGTGAATTTTGGCCCATTCCTCCTGACAGAGCTGGTGTACCTGAGTCAGGTTTGTAGGCCTCCTTGCTCGCACACACTTTTTCAGTTGTCCTTAAGCCATTTTGCCACAACTTTGGAAGCATGCTTGGGGTCATTGTCCATTTGGAAGACCCATTTGCAACCAAGCTTTAACTTCCTGACTGAGATGTTGCTTCAATATATCCACATAATCTTCCTTCCTCATGATGCCATCTATTTTGTGAAGTGCACCAGTCCCTCCTGCAGCAAAGCACCCCTACAGCATGATGCTGCCACCCCCGTCCTTCACGGTTGGGATGGTGTTCTTCGGCTTGCAAGCCACCCCAATTTTTCCTCCAAACATAACGCCGGTCAGTTATATTTTTGTTTCATCAGACCAGAGGACGTTTCTACAAAAAGTATAATCTTTGTCCCCATGTGCAGTTGCAACCCGTAGTCTGGCTTTTTATGGTGGTTTTGGAGCAGTGGCTGCTTCCTTGCTGAGCGGCCTTTCAGGTTATGTGGATATAGGACTCGTTTTACTGTGGATATAGATACTTTTGTACCTGTTTCCTCCAGCATCTTCACAAGGTCCTTTGCTATTGTTCTGGGACTTTTCGCACCAAAGTACGTTCATCTCTAGAAGACAGAACGCGTCTCCTTCCTGAGCGGTATGACGGCTGCGTGGTCCCATGGTGTTTATACTTGCGTACTATTGTTTGTACAGATGAACGTGGTACCTTCAGGTGTTTTGAAATTGCTCCCAAGGATGAACCAGACTTGTGGAGGACTACAATTTTTTTTCTGAGGCCTTGGCTGATTTCTTTTGATTTTCCCATGATGTCAAGCAAAGAGGCACTGAGTTTGAAGGTAGGCCTTGAAATACATCCACAGGTACACCTCCAATTGACTTAAATTATGTAAATTGGCCTATCAGAAGCTTCTAAAGCCATGACATAATTTTCTGGAATTTTTCAAGCTGTTTAAAGGCACAGTCAACTTTAGTGTATGTAAACTTCTGACCCACTGGAATTGTGATACAGTGAATTATAAGTGAAATAATCTGTCTGTAAACAATTGTAGGAAAAATTACTTGTGTCATGCACAAAGTAGATGTCCTAACTGACTTGCCAAAACTATAGTTTGTTAACAAGTCATACGTGTATGTAAACTTCCAACTTCATCTGTATTGATTCTCTAAGAATTTAACTTACAAATGCATCATGAGCTTAGTTTAACTGTCGTACCCCATCAGAACCCAAAATATAAGCTTGTTTTACGCCAATGTTTGTAAACAAAGTAAATGTAAACAGTCACTCTATAGCCTCAAAACATGGTTAAAAATATAATTTTGATATTATGGATGATAACTCCTTGCATCCATAGTTCTATAAATTTGAGAGTGGTTACATTTCTCCAGCCCGATCCCTCAGCTTTTTACAGAAATTGCAGATTGCCGCTTTAAAGCTGGTAAACACAGACTACCAGTAGGAAAGCATTGTACTCTACCTTCATGGTTCAATTTTCCATTTCAAAAACACCAAACATTCGCTTTCTGCATTGACATGTCTCTTTTTTACTGTTGCACATTTTCAAATTCCCCCACCCCCAAAAATAATGGGGCTTTGAATATTTTTCCAAACAGCATTCCTGTGAAAATTAAGATGGAAGGTCCCAGGTGGTGGGCTCACTGAAACAGCCTTCCAACAGCCTGAGCGACAGCCTTTTACGCTCCTCAACAGACCCTCTACTACTTTGACATTAGCTGCTGAGCGGTAGTGGTAGTGGTAGCCCAGGCAGGCTAAGTGCTCTCTGGCTCTGTAGGCCTCTCTCTCTCTACAGGTCACTCAGGCTGATTAGTGCGGGGCCTCAGCTGCTCCTGGCCAGAAAGAGAGGCCATTTACACAGCCCCTTTTCTCTCTGTATGAGTGTACCTCACACACACACACTTTGATGTACGCATAAATAAATAAAAACACACACACACTGATGGGCGCATAAACATTTTGGGGACCAACAGTCGATTCCCATTCAAAATCCTATTTTCCCTAACCCATAACCCTAACCTTAAACCTAACCCATAAGCCTAAAATAGCCTTTTTACAAGTGAGGCCTGGCAAGATGTCCTCACTTCTCTGAATTGTAGTTGGTTTACTATTCTTGTGAGGACTTTTGGTAGATTAAAACGTGTACACACACACACTGATGGCCGCATAAAAACACACACACACACACACACACACACACAGGGCCTCACACTCTCAGAGCCTTTCAGCCTTTCTGATCCCTTTGAGTGAGAACCATTGATGAGTGACTTCTATACATTTTGTTCTTGAAGAGCCCAGAAACACATTCTGTTGCTCCTATAGATTACACAAAGCTGATTCATCACACCACAGCTACCTCCAGTCAAATCCAGACATAAATGCAGATGGAATTGATCAGTGACACAATAATAATTAACTAAAAACCCATCAATCTCCAAGAAGTTTAGTCTCACTGTTTTTTTTAGCTTCTTCTTCAAACAACAACAGTCAACGACAATCATGCCACGGTTCACACATCTGGTCTTCAGACACGTACTGTAAGTCTGCTAGCCTAGGAAGCTGTCGCACCTGATGGATTCTGTTGTTTTGCCCTTAGCCGTGAACCGAAGCAGGAATCTCAGGCATGCCAGTCTGAAGATGTCACATAATTGTTAAGAATAGATAGTTAGGGACAGGTTATTCTTTATACCAGGCCTCGATATCTGTGCCTGAAAGGCTGCTGGAATGCTGGTGCTTTACGGAATTCTGCGGCCATGTAGCATTAACATAAATCAGTCCATGTCACCACATCGCCTGCAATAACAAAACTTGCTGCCATTCTTTCCCTTTAAACCTTCATCTGCCGCATTGGATTGTAATAATAATAACTGCTGTTGACAGCAGACATCCCAGACTGGCAGCTTAAGTGTTGTGTCATTTTTAAGAGTGCAGAGCTTGTCCGATGTAACTGGCAGTATTCAACATCTCCACTTGGGCCCCCCAAAAGGAGTTTAAATGGTCAATAGGAAATGGATACAAAGTCATGTATTTTCACTTGAATGACTGTCACTACAATATAAGCTATATCAGTTATTGAGTAATATCTAAAAAAAACGTGCATGGAACATAGTACACTCTTAGACTAGGTTTCCAAAAGGGTTATTCGGCTGTCCCCATAGGACAGTGGTCACTAACAGGTCGATTGTGATCGACTGGTCGATCTCCAAGGCATTCCTAGTCGATCTGCAAACATTTCATTAAAGAATCCAACGATAATTTTTTACATTTGTCTCGCGCGGTAGGCACACCCGATTCAGCAGCCCTGCGTGCCGGGTAGGCGAAGTGTTCCCATTTTGAACCATTTCATGTGTCTGAAGGTACAACCTCTGCCTTCCTGGCGGGCCTGGAGAGCAAATCAAGTGCACTATAGGCCAGTGGAGGCTCCTCAGGGGAGGACATCCTCCTCAGTGAATTTTGAGATAAAACTATACTAAATATATTCACGTCATCAAATAATTGAGTAAAACATACTGTTTTGCAATGAAGGTCTACAGTAGCCTCAGCAGCACTCTGTAGGGCAGGGTTTCACAAACTCGGTCCTGGGGCCCCCCCTGGGTGCACGTTTTGGTTTTTTCCCTAGCACTACACAGCTGATTAAAATAATCAAAGCTTGATTATGAGTTGATCATTTGAATCAGCTGTGTAGTGCTAGGGAAAAAAACAAAATGTGCACCCAGGGGTGCCCCATGACAGAGTTTGGAAAACCCTGCTGTAGTTTAGCACCATGGTGTAGCCGGAGGACAGCTAGCTTCTGTCCTCCTCTGGGTACATTGACTTCAATACAAAATCCTAAGAGGCTCATGGTTTTCACCCCCTTCCATAGACTTACACAGTAATTATGACAACTTCCGGAGGACGTCCTCCAACCTATCAGAGATCTTGCAGCATGAACTGACATGTTGTCCACCCAATCAAAGGATCAGAGAATGAATCTAGTACTGAAAGCATAAGCTACAGTTAGCTAGCACTGCAGTGCATAAAATGTTGTGAGTAGTTGATTCAAAGAGAGAGAAAGACAATAATTGAACAGCTTTTGAACAAGTTAATTTCTTCCAAATTAAGGAAAAGGGAGAGAGAGTTAGCTATATTTGGTTGTGTTTTTTTAAACTTTCACTTTCACTTAGCTCAAATCAAATCACATTTTATTTGTCACATGCACCGAATACAACATATGTAGACCTTACAGTGAAATGCTTACTTACAAGCCCTTAACCAACAATGCAGTTTTAAGAAAAATAAGTGTTAAGTAAAAAATAGATGAGTTAAAAATGAAAAGAAATAACAAATAATTAAAGAGCAGCAGTAAAATAACAGTAGCGAGGCTATATACAGGGGGTACCAGTACAGAGTCAATGTGCGGGGGCGCAGGTTGGTCGAGGTAATTGAGGTAATATGTCTGCTGCCTCAGTTTATATGATGGCAATTTGCATATACTTCAGAATGTTATGAAGAGTGATCAGATGAATTGCAATTAATTGCAAAGTCCCTATTTGCCATGAAAATGAACTTAATCCCAAAAAAACATTTCCACTGCATTTCAGCCCTGCCACATAAGGACCAGCTGACATCATGTCAGTGATTCTCTCGTTAACACAGGTGAGAGTGTTGACGAGGACAAGGCTGGAGATCACTCTGTCATGCTGATAGAGTTAGAATAACAGACTGGAAGCTTTAAAAGGAGGGTGGAGCTTGAAATCATTGTTCTTCCTCTGTTAACCATGGTTACCTGCAAGGAGACACGTGCCGTCGTCATTGCTTTGTACAAAAAGGGCTTCACAGGCAAGGATATTGCTGCTAGTAAGATTGCACCTAAATCAACCATTTATCGGATCATCAATAACTTCAAGGAGAGAGGTTCAATTGTTGTGAAGAAGGCTTCAGGGCGCCCAAGAAAGTCCAGCAAGCGCCAGGACCGTCTCCTAAAGTTGATTCAGCTGCGGGATTGGGGCACCACCAGTGCAGAACTTGCTCAGGAATGGCAGCAGGCAGGTGTGAGTGCATCTGCACGCACAGTGAGGCGAAGACTTTTGGAGGATGGCCTGGTGTCAAGAAGGGCAGAGAGGAAGCCACTTCTCTCCAGGAAAAACATCAGGGACAGACTGATATTCTGCAAAAGGTACAGGGATTGGACTGCTGAGGACTGGAGTAAAGTCATTTTCTCTGATGAATCCCCTTTCCGATTGTTTGGGGCATCCGGAAAAAAGCTTGTCCGGAGAAGACAAGGTGAGCGCTACCATCAGTCCTGTGTCATGCCAACAGTAAAGCATCCTGAGACCATTCATGTGTGGGTTTGCTTCTCAGCCAAGGGAGTGGGCTCACTCACAATTTTGCCTAAGAACACAGCCATGAATAAAGAATGGTACCAACACATTCTCCGAGAGCAACTTCTCCCAACCATCCAAGAACAATGCCTTTTCCAGCATTGATGGGGCAATGCAAATAGTCCGGGTAGCCATTTGATTAGCTGTTCATGAGTCTTATGGGGGTAGAAGCTGTTAAGAAGACTTGGTTCTCCGGTACCGCTTGCCATGCGGTAGCAGAGAGAACAGTCTATGACTAGGGTGGCTGGAGTTTTGACCATTTTTAGGGCCTTCCTCTGACACCGCCTGGTATAGAGGTCCTGGATGGCAGGAAGCTTGGCCCCAGTGATGTACTGGGCCGTACGCACTACCCTCTGTAGTGCCTTGCGGTCAGAGGCTGAGCAGTTGCCATACCAGGCAGTGATGCAACCAGTCATGATGCTCTCGATGGTGCAGCTGTATAACTTTTTGAGGATCTGAGGATCCATGCCAAATATTTTCAGTCTCCTGAGGGGGAATAGGCTTTGTCGTGCCCTCTTCACGGCTGTCTTGGTGTGTTTGGACCATGATAGTTTGTTGGTGATGTGGACACCAAGGAACTTGAAGCTCTCAACCTGCTCCACTACAGACCGTCGATGAGAATGGGGGCGTGCTCGGTCCTCCTTTTCCTGTAGTCCACAATCATCTCCTTTGTCTTGATCACGTTGAGGGAGAGGTTGTTATCCTGGCACCACACAGCCAGGTCTCTGACCTCCTTCGTATAGGCTGTCTCATCGTTGTCGGTGATCAGGCCTACTACTGTTTTGTCGTCAGCAAACTTAATGATGGTGTTGGAGTCGTGCCTGGCCATGCAGTCATGGGTGAACAGGGAGTACAGGAGGGGACTAAGCACGCACCCCTGAGGGACCCCCGTGTTGAGGATCAGCGTGGCAGATGTGTTGTTACCTACCCTTACCACCTGGGGGCAGTTGCAGAGGGAGGTGTTTAGTCCCAGGGTCCTTAGCTTAGTGATGAGCTTTGAGGGTACTATGGTGTTGAACGCTGCGCTGTAGTCAATGAATAGCATTCTCACATAGGTGTTCCTTTTGTCCACGTGGGAAAGGGCTGTGTGGAGTGCAATAGAGATTGCATTATCTGTGGATCTGTTGGGGCGGTATGGAAATTGGAGTGGGTCTAGGGTTTCTGGGATAATGGTGTTGATGTGAGCCATGACCAGCCTTTCAAAGCACTTCATGGCTACAGACGTGAGTGCTACGGGTCGGTAGTCATTTAGGCAGGTTAGTGTTCTTGGGCAGAGGGAATTTAGTGGTCTGCTTGAAATATGTTGGTATTACAGACTCAGTCAGGGACAGGTTGAAAATGTCAGTGAAGACACTTGCCAGTACACGTCCTGGTAATCCGTCTGGTCGCAGGGCTTGTGAATGTTGACCTGTTTAAAGGTCTTACTCACATCAGCTATGGAGAGCTTGATCACACAGTTGTCCGGAACAGCTGATGCTCTCATGCATGCTTCAGTGTTGCTTGCCTCGAAGCGAGCATAGAAGTAATTTAGCTCATCTGGTAGGCTCGTGTCACTGGGCAGCTCGCGGCTGTGCTTCCCTTTGTAGTCTGTAATAGTTTTCAAGCCCTGCCACATCCGACGAGCGTCGGAGCCGGTGTAGTACGATTCGATCTTAGTCCTGTATTGACGCTTCGCCTGTTTGAGGGTTCGTCAGAGGGCATAGCGGGATTTCTTATAAGCATCCGGGTTAGAGTCCCACTCCTTGAAAGCGGCAGCTCTACCCTTTAGCTCAGTGCGGATGTTGCCTGTAATCCATGGCTTCTGGTTGGGGTATGTACGTACGGTCACTGTGGGGACGACGTCCTCGATGCACTTATTGATGAAGCCAGTGACTGATGTGGTGTACTCCTCAATACCATCGGAAGAATCCCGGAACATATTTCAGTCTGTGCTAGCAAAACAGTCCTGTAGCTTAGAATCTGCGTCATCTGACCACTTCTTTATTGACCGAGTCACTGGTGCTTCCTGCTTTAGTCTTTGCTTGTAAGCAGGAATCAGGAGATTATAATTATGGTCAGATTTGCCCAATGGAGGGCGAGGGAAAGCTTTGTACGCGTCTCTGTGTGTGGAGTAAAGGTGGTCTCGAGTTTTTTTTTCTCCTCTGGTTGTACATATAACATGCTGGTAAAAATTAGGTAAAACCGATTTAAGTTTCCCTGCATTAAAGTCCCCGGCCACTAGGAGAGCCGCCTCTGGATGAGCGTTTTCCTGTTTGCTTATGTCCTTATACAGCTCATTGAGTGCGGTCTTAGTGCCAGCATCGGTTTGTGGTGGTAAATAGACAGCTATGAAAAATATAGATGAAAACTCTCTTGGTAAATAGTGTGGTCTACAGCTTATCATGAGATATCTACCTCAGGCTAGCAAAACCTCGAGACTTCCTTAATATTAGATTTCGTGCACCAGCTGTTGTTTACAAATATACACAGACCGCCACCCCTTTTCTTACCGGAGGCAGCTGTTCTGTCTTGCCGATGCAGCATATATCCCGCCAGCTGTATGTTATCCATGTCGTCGTTCAGCCACGACTCGGTGAAACATAAGATATTACAGTTTTTAATGTCCCATTGGTAGGATATCCGTGATCGTAGTTCGTCTATTTTGTTATCCAATGACTGTACGTTGGCTAATAGGACTGATGGTAGAGGCGGATTACCCACTCGCCGTCGGATCCTTACAAGGCACCCCGACCTACGTCCCCGATATCTCTTACTCTTTCTCCTGCGAATGACAGGGATTTGGGCCTTGTCGGTGTCTGAAGTAAATCCTTCGCGTCCAACTCGTTAAAGAAAAAATCTTCGTCCAGTATGAGGTGAGTAATCGCTGTCCTGATATCAAGAAGCTATTTTCGGTCATAAGAGACGGTGGCAGAAACATTATGTACAAAATAAGTTACTAATAACGCGAAAGAACACACACAATAGCACAATTGGTTAGGAGCCCATAAAACAGCAGCCATCTCCTCCGGCGCCATTCTAACTCCTCCGGCGCCATCTCCTCTGGCGAATGCAGCTAGCTAGTTTAGCCACTCAAACACCCGGCTCAAACAGAGAGGGATGCTATTTTAGCTAGCTGGCTATGGCTATCCAACACTGGAACTCTTCCAAATCAAGGTAAGCTTTTGGTTTTAATCATTTAGTGCCACCGGGCCCGCCGATATAACTGCTAAACTGCTTTCTGACTGTACACTGTACTGCATGATTGTAGCGGGCTTACTAACGTGTTGGTTCTAGTAGCTACAGTGGGGGAAAGTCAGCCACCAATTGTGCATGTTCTCCCACTTAAAAAGATGAGAGAGGCCTGTAATTTTCATCATAGGTACACGTCAACTATGACAGACAAATTTAGAAAAAAATCCAGAAAATCACATTGTAGGATTTTTAATGAATTTATTTGCAAATTATGGTGGAAAATAAGTATTTGGTCACCTACCAACAAGCAAGATTTCTGGCTCTCACAGACCTGTAACTTCTTCTTTAAGAGGCTCCTCTGTCCTCCACTCGTTACCTGTATTAATGGCACCTGTTTGAACTTGTTATCAGTATAAAAGACACCTGTCCACAACCTCAAACAGTCACACTCCAAACTCCACTATGGCCAAGACCAAAGAGCTGTCAAAGGACACCAGAAACAAAAGTGTAGACCTGCACCAGGCTGGGAAGACTCAATCTGCAATAGGTAAGCAGCTTGGTTTGAAGAAATCAACTGTGGGAGCAATTATTAGGAAATGGAAGACATACAAGACCACTGATAATCTCCCTCGATCTGGGGCTCCACGCAAGATCTCACCCCGTGGGGTCAAAATGATCACAAGCAAAAATCCCAGAACCACACGGGGGGACCTAGTGAATGACCTGCAGAGAGCTGGGACCAAAGTAACAAAGCCTACCATCAGTAACACACTACGCCGCCAGGGACTCAAATCCTGCAGTGCCAGACGTGTCCCCCTGCTTAAGCCAGTACATGTCCAGGCCCGTCTGAAGTTTGCTAGAGTGCATTTGGATGATCCAGAAGAGGATTGGGAGAATGTCATATGGTCAGATGAAACCAAAATATAACTTTTTGGTAAAAACTCAACTCGTCGTGTTTGGAGGACAAAGAATGCTGAGTTGCATCCAAAGAACACCATACCTACTGTGAAGCATGGGGGTGGAAACATCATGCTTTGGGGCTGTTTTTCTGCAAAGGGACCAGGACGACTGATCCGTGTAAAGGAAAGAATGAATGGGGCCATGTATCGTGAGATTTTGAGTGAAAACCTCCTTCCATCAGCAAGGGCATTGAAGATGAAACGTGGCTGGGTCTTTCAGCATGACAATGATCCCAAACACACCGCCCGGGCAACGAAGGAGTGGCTTCGTAAGAAGCATTTCAAGGTCCTGGAGTGGCCTAGCCAGTCTCCAGATCTCAACCCCATAGAAAATCTTTGGAGGGAGTTGAAAGTCCGTGTTGCCCAGCGACAGCCCCAAAACATCACTGCTCTAGAGGAGATCTGCATGGAGGAATGGGCCAAAATACCAGCAACAGTGTGTGAAAACCTTGTGAAGACTTACAGAAAACGTTTGACCTGTGTCATTGCCAACAAAGGGTATATAACAAAGTATTGAGAAACTTTTGTTATTGACCAAATACTTATTTTCCACCATAATTTGCAAATAAATTCATTAAAAATCCTACAATGTGATTTTATGGATTTCTTCTCCTCATTTTGTCTGTCATAATTGACGTGTACCTATGATGAAAATTACAGGCCTCTCTCATCTTTTTAAGTGGGAGAACTTGCACAATTGGTGGCTGACTAAATACTTTTTTTCCCCACTGTATGTTGACTATGACGTGACAACAATGTAGGCTGTGTGTAGCAGTTAGCGGTCATGAAATGAAAGTTTGGCTTGGAAATGCTTTTTCGCCTGGTCACAGACAGCTGATATGTTGTGTCCACTGAAGTCCACAAGTGAAGGGAAAAGGTGAAAGGATGAGAGCGCGTAGATAGTTGCAAGAAGGAATTATATATACAACGAGGAAAGTGATCATGCTGTTTTTATGTGGCTGCTATGAAAGTGAACTGTGTTTGCGTGTGATCAGGGGTGTATTCATTCCGCCAAATCTGTTGAAAAATAGAAGCAAACGGAACGAAACGAAACAGGGATAAACATACCTGAATTTGTCCAATAGAAACTCTCATTTGCCACTGTTGGACTAATGTTTACACCCTAGATCAGCTATATGCAGGCAAGAGTGTGCAAGGTGGTATTGAATGTGTCACTGTCTGTCACCTTGTTTACTCAAAATTCTCTCTACCTGTGCACCTACGTTGTAAACTTTCATTCATAGGCTAGGTTGTAGCAACCTCATGATGGGTACAGGGAAAATGTGAGTATCATGCAGTTGCCTAAACCTATCGATGTTACATTGATCTGTGGGAATGGAATATGAATGACTGTCATCCAATATGCTGTAATAGAAATAAGGCCATGTCCATAAAAAAAAAATGTTTATCCTCCCTCTTCTGAAATGGCACTGACCGCCACTGCTATAGGCCTACCGCTGGCCAATCAGATGGCTCAGATTCCCGTGTCTGCAGTAACATAGCAGGCGTAAAAGAAAGCTACAGCAAAGTTGATACTGTGAGATTTCAATTTAAAACCATGACTAGAGGGAGACTGTCAACGAATACAGCAAAGAGCTGCAGTTTTTATGAGTGAGTTCATGTTTAAGTTCTTACTCAGCACTGTCAACACATAAAATGCACGTTCTCCCTACTTCCACTCTCGCTACAACCAGCACTGCAGCTGCAATGAATGAGTAGGAAAGTGTATCAATAGGCTTGCGTTGTTATTATTTGCGGCTTGGGTCTTTTTTAATATCGAGGAATATTTCACTTTCTATGTTCATAGGAGTAACAACATGAATTTGTCCATGAGGCAGAAATAATGCGGTGCGACAACAGTTTCGCCATCAGCTGGAAGACAGCGTCCCTTTTTGGTCAGTGTCAGTGGAGGAAAGGGAGAGCGGAGGGATGTTGTGAGGCGGACCCTCAGTCTGCTGCTTTCTCCCTCTGCTGAGACTGACCATCAGATACAGGCATCATCAGCCCAGTAAAATACAAATAAAAAGACAATTATTTAAACGTAAGCTCACTCAGCTGTGCCTCACAAGTAATACACAACTGATCTATTACCGGTGTGAACATATAGCCTACCTAAAAAAAAAATCGGAACAACTATGCATTGGCAGGTCAATTCAAGCAAAGCCAATATGCTTTGATAATGTATTGGGCCTATAGCCTACTGCAAAAAACCTCATTGCTACAGTACTGTTTTTAATAGGTTAGTGTTGCATAGGCTTACGTATTTTAAGTAATGTTAAAAAAGAATCTGAGCGGTAGATCTTGGCTTTCATTTTGACTGGTTGGTGACCACTGCCATGGGAGAACCCTTTTTGGTTCAAGGTTAAACTTTCTTGGGTTCCAGGTAGAACTATTTTGGGTTCCATGTAGAACCCTCTGTGGAAAGGGTTCTACATGGAACTCAAAATGGTTCTACTTTGAACTAAACGTGTTCTACATGGAACCAACCAAGGGTTCTTCAAAGGGTTCTCCTATGGGGACAGCCGAAGAACCCTTTAATGTTCTAGATAGCTCCTTTTTGTAGTTATCACAATGGATACCCAGTGTCGGATGTCTGACAGATTCAACTCAAGTCCCCCTCCCTTCATACAGTCATCCAGTATGAATGCATCTATCAAACTCTCCCGGATCTCTCCTCTACCTTTGCCAACGATCATGATGGAACCATTAAGTATTCCAGAAAGCTGAGAGCACCTTGAAGGCAAGGGGAGGGGGGGGGGGAAATGTTTGATTAAGGACAAAGCAGGCGGCCATGCTCGGTTTGCTCCATCGGGGCTGGGAGTAAACCAGCCTCAGATCTCCCCCTCTCACAGCTCTCCTGAACCCCAACTGAGCCCCCCAGCACGGGGAAAGATTAGCACCTGCAGTTCCCGAGGATCGTATGTATTCTCCCCTCCACCCCACACCTGTCGGAATATAAAATGCCCCGACGGATGAGTCCAAAGAGGCCTAGAGAGAGATGCGGTACAGGTACCTCTACCTATAAAATCAATGTGTCAATTTGTTTTCATTAGCTGAACAATGGCACAGAGAGTTTAAATCTCCATCTAACTGTAACAAAGTAGCCCAGCAGTGACAGATTTGTTAATGGATCTCGTATAGGGCCATGTGGACGGGTTTCTGAAGGTACGCCGAGACCTCACACTCAAAAATGTCAAAGGAGAATTCGGACTCCAATGTCAATGACTGTGTAAGTGTGGAAATATAATCCTTAATAATTCTGACCTCCCTCCATGATCGGGTTTTAACAAGAGGACCCAGAATGTAAAGCTATCATGTGTAGTATAAACTGCCAGAGGAAGATGTCCAACTGGTATTATCACCATCTGTTCTTGGGACCTGGGCAGAGTCAGGATCTGTTGTTTGTCTGTAAACCAATGACTGGGGTTACTGATCCCAAACAGGCACCAGGAACTAACTCAGAATAGACTAGAGAAGGGAAGGGCATCAAAATGGGGCCTATTTTCACAGGTAAGGTTAGAGCAGATGGACGTGGGAAAAATACGTCCTGTGCAGAGTAAGGATCAGAGTAAGGATCGGTTGTTTGTCTGTAAACCAATGACTGGGGCCAATGATCCTGGACGAGCCCCGAAAAAAGATTCCAGAAGGAAATGCCATCAAAAAGGAGCCCATTTTCCCAGGTGAGGTTAAATAGTAGTAAATATTTTAGCCAACCTATTTGTGGCTTTGATTAGTTACCATAATACATGGCATGGGGCTAAAGCTACCAATCATAACAGTTTGTCAACTAATTTACTGTCCCTCTGAATTAGAACAGAGTTAATAAAATAATGATTTATTAAACTTTATATCACATTCTTATAAATTGCTACCAGACAAGGTGGTTAAGCACTAGCTAACAGTGACAATGCCTGCGTAGGGTATTCTATGAGGCAGCACTGAGTATTTAGAGCATAAAGAATTTACAGTAACACCCTGAGGTGTCTAAATAATGGCTTTCCTCATGTCTCAGCACATAAACACGGCCCTCATTTCCAAATGACTGAACTAATCCCTAATCCCCATGAAGTTACATTTCCTGTGTTTACTAAATTAGCATTAGCGATAAACAGTCAAACTTATAAATGTGGTCCCAGATTGTATCAGCGTAAACCAGAGATTTGCATCCACACATTATTACATGTAGCTAACCATTGATGCATGAATTTTATTATGGGATACATAGCAAATACGATGAATGGCAGACTAAGATCGTTGACCAGTATCATATTGACAAAAGACTATGGGGCCTGGACAAGTCAATCAAAACCTCAACCTGGTTTCCAGGAACAAATTACATTTTATGCATTAGTTCAAATATTCTTTCATACACTGGTTAACAGCGTATGAAATAGGGCTCTATGCACATGTTACTGTATGTACTATGTACAGATGTAGGATCTTAATTTGATCCCCCTGTTCCAGGATATGTAACACTTGTAGTATATTTGAGGTTTAAAACGGCTTCTGAAGTTTGTAACTTCCACAAATTTAAGACTTGAATTTCCTTCACGAAAAATGCCTTAACCCCTACAAAAATGTCTACTTATAATCCACATAATAATTCACATTTCCTGTTGCTGCAGGATTATTTTCCTGCTGTAGCAAACTGGCTCAAATTAAGATCCTACATCTGTACTTGTATGGGCCTTTTGTACTGTCACTATGATTTCAAAATCTGAGTCCTATGACAAACTTGTACACCCAGTTAATGAGTTTCATATTATACAACAAGTGCTGAATTTACAGTACAATTGACATTGAGAATACAATGCTTGATAAAACCCATCAACGACCTAATGACTCTGAAAATCATTTTTGGTTGAGACGTGACCAAACACCATCCTGTATCCGAGCATCAAGAACGTCTGCTCTGCTTCATTTCCCTTGTATACTGTCTCGGGGTCAGCGATCAGTCATCCAATCCTTATCATGAGTTTAGAGGGATGATTAAATGTTTTACCAGAATATATTGCAGACATTAGACCTAGACTTCTGCTGCACCTACAACAACACAAAGAGTTTCAATCCAAAATGCTATATATCCATTTTCATAAATATTGGTAAATTAGCTTTTATTGTTTCAAGAAATTATGAAAGAGATCAGTGTGTTGTTTAACTATCTAATCATGGCATGTTCAATAACAGACGTATTTGTTTAAAATCTATCACTTGATGGTTTCATTCCAGAGACACAAATATTTATTTTTTTGCAAAATGCTATATATCTATCTGCCTCACTCTCAGAGAAATAAGTAGTACTGCTAGGTTTTACACAGTCAAATGTAACAAATAACTACATTTTTAATAAAGAACTGTACAAATCATAAATTTGTGACATCAATATAAACAAAAATTATTTAATAATAATTAAATACAGTAATATGAGATCTATGTGTAAAACATTAACATTTGACATTTAAGTCATTCAGCAGATTCTCTTATCCAGAGCGACTTACGGTAAGTGCAATCACCTTAAGATAGCTAGGTGAGACAACCACATATCTCAGTCAAATATACAGGATATGAACACTCCTTTCCAGCTAAACTTTATGCTATTTGCCTCATGACCTTGCTTGTTTACCCGTCCGTGGGACAGACTATATTTGTTCCCACACTCGGGACTCTGATTCTCTATTACACGGTCTCTTGGACTCCCATCCTATTCTAACCACCTCTCGCCGGCTTTGTATTCATGTTACCTGATGAAATTGCTGTACAATATGATCTTGTTGCCATCTGATGCACATTCAAATGTTATAAGAAATCAACACTGCAGAGCTCTCTCTGTCCTCGGCCATATTACTGCTGATGATATCTGGACATGTGCATGTATACCCTGGACCATCTACTGTTGCTAGCCCCAATTCTGAGTTGTGCTCTGATATCTGCTTCACTGATTTCTGCTTTCGTAAAAGCATGGGCTTTCTGCACGTTAACACAAGAAGCTCATTACCTAAAATGGATCAATTGAAGGTGTGGGTTCACAGCTCCAATCCAGATGTGTTGGTCAATACTGAGACGTGGTTAAGAAAGAGTGTTTTGAACACTGATGTTAACCTTTCTGGTTGTAACCTTTTTCGGCAAGACAGATCTTCCAAAGGTGGTGGAGTAGCAATTTTTACTTGTCTCCACCAAGTTTGTCCGCAAACAATTTGATTTGCTGGTTTTAAGTAATACACTTTCAAATAGCTCTTTGTTGACTGTTGCTGGGTGTTATCGTCCAACATCAGCACCGGCCTGTACCCTACCTGCCCTAAGCTCTCTCCTGGCCCCTTACACTAAGTCTGAATTTTTCCTGCTACGTGACCTAAGTTGGGACATGCTTAAACCACCTGACCAAATCCTAAAGCAATGGGACTCCCTAAATCTTTCTCAGATTATTACCAATCCCACAAGGTATGACTCCAAACCCCCAAAAAAGGCTACTCTCCTTGATGTTATCCTCACAAATAATCCTGATACTGTAGGTAGTCTGGTGTTTTCTGTAATTACCTTAGTGATCACTGTTTTACAGCCTGTGTTCGTAATGGCTACTCAGTGAAACGACCTGTCCTGATTTGTCATAGACGCTTGCTAAAAAACTTTAATGAGCAAGCCTTCCTTCATGAGCAAGCCTTCCTGGCCTCTGTAAATTGGTATAGAATCAGCTTGATCCCCTCTGTCGAAGACACTTGGACCTTCTTTTTTGATATTTTCAGTGGTATTGTTAACAAACACGCCCCCATAAAGAAAATGAGAATTAAAAACAGGTTCAGCCCCTGGTTCGACCGTGATCTGGCAGAGTTACTCCACCTCAAGAATTCCATTTGGCGAAAGGCTCGGCACACGCTTACTCAGGCTGACTGGCTCTCGTTCAGGCAAATGAGAAATAAGTGCACTCAGGCTATCCGGAAGGCTAAAGCTAGTTACTTTAAGGAGCAGTTCTCTCTCTGTGGGTCTAACCCCAAGAAGTTCTGGAAAATGGTTAAAGACCTGGAGAATAAACCCTCCTCCTCACAGATGCCCATGTCCCTTAATGTTGATGATGTAGTTGTTACTGACAAAGAGCACATGGCTGAGCTCTTTAATCACATCTTCATTAAGTCAGGACTGACTCAGCCATGCCTCCTTGCCCATCCAACATTTCCTCATCTCCCAGTCCTTCTAATGCGACCAGCCCCGATGCTCCTCCCTCTTTTTCCCCTGCCCTGCTACAAAGTTTCTCCCTGCAGGCGGTCACGGAGTCTGAGGTGCTAAAGGAGCTCCTTAAACTTGACACCAAAAAAACATCTGGGTCAGATGGTTTAGATCCTTTCTTCTTTAAGGTTGCAGCCTCTATCCTCGCTAAGCCTATCTCTGAACTTTTTAACCTGTCTCTCCTCTCGGGGGAGGTTCCCAGTGCTTGGAAGGCAGCCACGGTGCGTCCTTCATTTAAAGGGGGAGATCAAGCTGATCCTAACTGTTATAGGCCAATTTCTATTTTGCCCTGCTTTCTTGATGTCTATAGTATTCTCTCTGGTATGCAATCTGGTTTCCGCTCAGGTTATGGATGTATCACTGCAACCTTAAAGGTCCTAAATAATGTCACCATTGCCCTTGATTCTAAGCAATGTTGTGCTGCTATTTTTATTGACTTGGCCAAAGCTTTTGATACGGTAGACCATTCCATCCTTGTCGGCCGGCTAAGGAGTATTGGGGTCTCTGAGGGGTCTTTGGCCTGGTTTGCTAACTACCTCTCTCAAAGAGTGCAGTGTATAAAGTCAGAACATCTGCTATCTCAGCCACTGCCTGTCACCAAGGGAGTACCCCAAGGCTTGATCCTAGGCCCCACGCTCTTCTCACTTTACATCAACAACATAGCTCAGGCAGTAGGAAGCTCTCTCTTGCATTTATATGCATATGATACAGTCTTAAACTCAGCTGGCCCCTCCCTGGACTTTGTGTTAAACGCTCTACAACAAAGCTTTCTTAGTGTCCAACAAGCTTTCTCTGCCCTTAACCTTGTTCTGAACACCTCCATAACAAAGGTCATGTGGTTTGGTAAGAAGAATGCCCCTCTCCCCACCGGTGTGATTACTACCTCTGAGGGATTAGAGCTTGAGGTAGTCACCTCATACAAGTAGCTAGCGACTGGAACGAGCTGCAAAAAACACTCAAACTGGACAGTTTTATATCCATCTCTTCATCCAAAGACTCAATCGTGGACACTCTTACTGACAGTTGTGGCTGCTTCGCGTGATATATTGTTGTCTCTACCTTCTTGCCCTTTGTGCTGTTGTCTGTGCCCAATAATGTTTGTACCATGTCTTGTGCTGCTACCATGTTGTGCTGCTGCCATGTTGTGTTGCTACCATGTTGTGTTGCTACCTTGCTGTGTTGACGTGTGTTGATGCCATGCTATGTTGTTGTCTTAGGTCTCTCTTTATGTAGTGTTGTGTTGTCTCTCTTGTTGTGATGTGTGTTTGGTCCTATATTTATATATATATATATTTTTTTTTATCCCAGCCCCCGTCCCCGCCTTTTGGTAGGCCGTCATTGTAAATAAGAATTTGTTCTTAACTGACTTGCCTAGTTAAATAAAGGTTAAATAAAAATAAACAATGGATATATAGCATTTAGCAAAAAAACACATTTATAAAATCGATGAATAAAACATCTGAGAACAATAATATTTTACACACACATAAAGGTACCCATTAGCAATAATTTCTGATGAAATAACACAAATGTGAAAAATTGGTGAATATAGGGTTTTGGAAATAAACTCTTCACATATTTAAGCACTCAATCACTTCAACCACGGCGAACTACAGACAAGTTATGACAGAAAACAACCCCACACTTGTCTTGCGTCAAGATAAACTTTGCGTAAGCCAACTTCATTCTTCTCAACTGAACCAGAAAGACTTCCTCTGCTGTGAATGGAAGGTGAAAAAAATACAGACTAAGAAACTGCTCTTGACCTTTTGTGCCGTTTCTAAAAATGTAGCACTGAATGTCACCCTGTCTCGCAACCTATATTACAACATGGAAATTATTTTCATACTAATGTGACAACCATATTCATACAAAGTTTTATGGTATATTTAAACAGCATAACTTGAGGGATAATATCTGAATAACGAAAATAACCCTTCTACTCTATTAACAATTAGACTACAGGTATAAGGTCAAACCACAAAGTGACCTCCACTGTTAATAGTATGTCCTCTATGGCCTAGACCAGTGCTTGACTTGGACTGAAATAGGTGCCGGTACTGTTTATATTTAGGGACAGGATCTCCACAATACTTTTGAGCTAATATTCTATAAGAGGAACAGGAGGTCAAGCAGTAGAAAATGTGAGGTGCCGGTACTCAGCTCCGGTGAGCTCCTGCCCAAGTCAAGCACTGAACACTGTTTTGAAAAGCTACTTTCTGAAAAATTGTTTGGGGTGCATACTCTTTATGATTCCTTCTAAATCAAAGTTCATCAAATTGTTGTATTTATTACAAATACATTTGTGAAAGTACAAAGTGAACGCAACCCAGGCCTAAACCCCTATATACCAATGTAATATGTTATATTAAATATTATTATCGAGGTTGACAGAGACTGATGACTACAGTACTGTCTGGGGACAGACAGGACAGGTGCAGACGCTGAGGACACGGACAGGATGTCTCACAAATGGAGAAACTCCCACAGTGCCTAGCCTCACAAAGGCACCGGAGAGCAGAAACACTGTCATTTCTCTTTCAGGTCCTGACACATTTTTCCTCTCTATCGGTGTGATCTGAACAGCTTGTTACTATTTCATCACATTGACCTTTGTGTGTGTGTGTGTCTGCCTCTGTGCTCCCTGCCAACAGCCATGCTATTTACTGTGTCTACATGCATCAGAGTCATCATCACGAAGGTTGGGAAACTGAGCGTTGGCCATCAGTGTTATTATGCATGTCATGTTATCACAACGAAACAAAATTAAAAGTGGCTGCAAGGACACAGATCAAGGATACAACTCGCGACTGCCAAAAGTGGTGGAAAACAGAACACATTTCTCAAACGTGAAAAATGCCAACTCCTCTTACAGTGGGGAAAAAAAATATTTAGTCAGCCACCAATTGTGCAAGTTCTCCCACTTAAAAAGGTGAGAGAGGCCTGTAATTTTCATCATAGGTACACGTCAACTATGACAGACAAAATGAGAGAAAAAAATCCAGAAAATCACATTGTAGGATTTTTAATGAATTTATTTGCAAATTATGGTGGAACATAAGTATTTGGTCAATAACAAAAGTTTCTCAATACTTTGTTATATACCCTTTGTTGGCAATGACACAGGTCAAACGTTTTCTGTAAGTCTTCACAAGGTTTTCACACACTGTTGCTGGTATTTTGGCCCATTCCTCCATGCAGATCTCCTCTAGAGCAGTGATGTTTTGGGGCTGTCGCTGGGCAACACGGACTTTCAACTCCCTCCAAAGATTTTCTATGGGGTTGAGATCTGGAGACTGGCTAGGCCACTCCAGGACCTTGAAATGCTTCTTACGAAGCCACTCCTTCGTTGCCCGGGCGGTGTGTTTGGGATCATTGTCATGCTGAAAGACCCAGCCACGTTTCATCTTCAATGCCCTTGCTGATGGAAGGAGGTTTTCATTCAAAATCTCACGATACATGGCCCCATTCATTCTTTCCTTTACACGGATCAGTCGTCCTGGTCCCTTTGCAGAAAAACAGCCCCAAAGCATGATGTTTCCACCCCCATGCTTCACAGTAGGTATGGTGTTCTTTGGATGCAACTCAGCATTCTTTGTCCTCCAAACACGACAAGTTGAGTTTTTACCTAAAAGTTCTATTTTGGTTTCATCTGACCATATGACATTCTCCCAATCCTCTTCTGGATCATCCAAATGCACTCTAGCAAACTTCAGACGGGCCTGGACATGTACTGGCTTAAGCAGGGGGACACGTCTGGCACTGCAGGATTTGAGTCCCTGGCGGCGTAGTGTGTTACTGATGGTAGGCTTTGTTACTTTGGTCCCAGCTCTCTGCAGGTCATTCACTAGGTCCCCCTGTGTGGTTCTGGGATTTTTTCTCACCGTTCTTGTGATCATTTTGACCCCACGGGGTGAGATCTTGCGTGGAGCCCCAGATCGAGGGAGATTATCAGTGGTCTTGTATGTCTTCCATTTCCTAATAATTGCTCCCACAGTTGATTTCTTCAAACCAAGCTGCTTACCTATTGCAGATTCAGTCTTCCCAGCCTGGTGCAGGTCTACAATTTTGTTTCTGGTGTCCTTTGACAGCTCTTTGGTCTTGGCCATAGTGGAGTTTGGAATGTGACTGTTTGAGGTTGTGGACAGGTGTCTTTTATACTGATAACAAGTTCAAACAGGTGCCATTAATACAGGTAACGAGTGGAGGACAGAGGAGCCTCTTAAAGAAGAAGTTACAGGTCTGTGAGAGCCAGAAATCTTGCTTGTTTGTAGGTGACCAAATACTTATTTTCCACCATAATTTGCAAATAAATTCATTAAAAATCCTACAATGTGATTTTCTGGATTTTTTTTTTCAGTTTGTCTGTCATAGTTGACGTGTACCTATGATGAAAATTACAGGCCTCTCTCATCTTTTTAAGTGGGAGAACTTGCACAATTGGTGGCTGACTAAATACTTTTTCCCCCCACTGTATATAGATTAGTAGGTTGTCTGAGCCTCCACAAGTTAGCCTGGTCCAGTTTGGCATAACAACAACCATAGAAGTTGTCTAAACAGCACAAACAGAGCTGGGACCAGCGACCAGGGACCAGGTTATCCACAGATGTCATCGTCTTGTACCTTGTGAACCCCTCCAGATCCTCAAACCAAACAGTGACATGTTACTACCGGACCACTTTCCTCACAGCAGCCTATAAGCTCCTTGTGAACGCTAAATCACTGTAACTGGATTAGGCTGGCTGGTTGGGCAAGGGTTCCCCCCACTGGTCTTCCTGTTGCTGGGTGGGGGGTGTTGATTCCTGCCTGACCCTCCAAAGGAGATGAACCCCAGCCAAGTCAGCAGGTATGGGACATACCTGGTGTAAAACAAGAAGACGAGCAGGTGTGTGTACGTATGTGTGTCACACTTAAATATGAGTGTGTGTGTGTGTGTGTCATGCTTGTGCTTGGACACCCTTCTTGTTTTCAGGTTAACCTGCTCTTGTACCCCCACCCCCCCCCCCCCCTCTCCACACCCCCATTCAGCCATGGTAATCGTTGTTTCCTGGTTCAGGTAGAGAGCAGCAGAGCACATTACCCGTGTTATGTCTGTGTGCTAAAATGAAGTGCTAATGGATTTGACGGGGACCAAGTTCTGTAAGCTCTGAGCGACTACCATGTCTTGAGGACGTTTGATGTGAGAAGCTTTTCCATTTTTTTTATTTTAAACACTCAGGTGAGGAATGAGAGAGAGAGAGAGAGAGAGAGAGAGAGAGAGAGAGAGAGAGAGAGAGAGAGAGAGAGAGAGAGAGAGAGAGAGAGAGAGAGAGAGAGAGAGAGAGAGAGAGAGAGAGAGAGAGAGAGAGAGAGAGAGAGAGAGAGAGAGAGAGAGAGAGAGAGAGAGAGAGAGAGAGAGAGAGAGAGAGAGAGAGAGAGAGAGAGAGAGAGAGAGAGAGAGAGAGACCAGTTGGTTTGCCCTCTCGGCTGCCTTTTGTACGAGGCATTTCGTTCGTCTTTGTTGAAGATAAAAACATCACAACTCGTCAGTGTCATCCGCAGACACGCAACACTGGGAACATCTGTGTGTAGGCCACAATAGCTGGGGGAAATGAGTCGTGTGTTTAAAGAAACAAACTGGAACACAACGCAACAGCCTCACGTCAAGGATTAGGTAACCGTCCAGGCACAATACAATTGCCTATGTTCGGCAATGAAAGCGGTTTGCTTCGTGGTTTGCGTACGGTTTGTTGTCATATCGCCCAATTTATTCATTGGGTCGCCACTGTGCATTGTGTAGTTAGTACTTAAAAATGTTCCCGTCTTTCTGATTCAATGTAAGAAATCTTTTATTTAAAATTGTCTAGCTTTAAAGCATGAGCCTAAAGTCAACATATCGAGAGCAAAACACACATTACAAGAAAAGGAAAACAAATCCTATAAAAGTTGTAATAGCAAAAGTCTGCCTCTTAACAGTGAGCGCCGTTTGGCCCCCAGGGCATGTACACACAAGAGTGCAGGCACAGAGAACAATTTGCAAATGCATCTAGTTGATCTCTAATTTAATCCCGATGAAGGTGGTGAAAGGGTGTCTGTGTAGCTTGGCGGGGCAGAAGGGCACCACGAGCGAAGACGATGATGATGATGCACCACCAGAGAACACAGAGAGAGAGACAGAGAGAGAGAGAGAGAGCTGGAAGGGATGGATCAACGCCATGGGGTAATCCCCATATCAGCGGCACCTCATGAGCTCATGAGCAAGCGCCGCGACGCCCCTCTCATCACCCTTCAACCCCCTTATGGCTGACACCCAACACTAACAGGGATGAGTCTGTATGCTAACTCACATGTGGGTGGTAGGGTGGTGTAGCTTCTATGCGTCAGTCATTTACCTTAGAGACCTGCCTCAGTGTGTATTGATAGGTATGAATGAATGGTACTATTTTACAACAAAAAAAGAGTCATACGGTACGAGTCATGAACATATTGGAGCTAGTTGGATGAAGGAGACCAATCTCACAAAATCAGCACAATACTAATAATACACCTGCCTAAATTCATTCACACTTTCAATCTAATAAATGGACAGCGAAAATGGCATTAACAATGATACATACAGAGGCAGTGGTCTCCACTGTCCTCAATGACCTGTCAAGGCTAAAGGAGAAGTGATGAGGAGGAATGTAAAGGATGCTGCTGTGAGAGAGAGGTCCTTATAGACAGCCACTCACCTAAAACTGCCATTGGTCAAGGGAGGACCCTTAGACATTTGCCTCGAGGCTTGCAATGGAAAGTTTGGTGCATAAGAGAAGGGAATATTTATTTGCAAAATAATTTTATTGGAAATGTCTTCTGTCGTTTGAACACTAGAATGTGCTAATCCCTCAACAGATAATTAGCGAATAACAAGATCATCCTCATCATTAATCATGTCACTGATAATGGTCTCCAAGTTCTCAATGACGCACATATAAAAATAGTTTACAGACATTTTATCACAACATCAGTGCCCTCCACAGGTATCATAGCACTACCATATCTCAGAGATCTTCAGCATCTAAACATCATAGGTAGTGACATCAGCCGTTGGCGTCGTTGAATCATGCGATTCAGAGAAAACCATGTGATTTGAGTGTAGTAGGGTCAGGTGATTGTTGCCGCTGCATTGTGAGTGACACAACTCTAAACAAACGCAAGAGCCAGGGAACGGATGTCAGGAACGCATAAGCAAAGGGGGAGCCAATAGTTGAAAACCAACCACTGTGAAATCCTCTAGCATCCAACCTGACGGTGCCTGTGAAAAACTGTGTGACATCCCCATAGAGCCCCACAGTGGAGGTGTCATAATACCCATAAAACCTAGCGGTCAAACAGGGAATGGTTCCAATAGTTTTTCCATCATTCATTTTTCCCATAGGGATTTTAGAAACACCTAAATAAGGGCTGTATTTCGTGTAGGCTTACCCTGGCATGAAGTTTTGATAACCATGTAAATCTCTCTTGGACAAGCTGACTTTTATCAATATATTTGGCTCTATTTACTCTCAGATTCGAAAACTTGCAAAAGACAGTTCACAGAATTGTCCATTTAAATAAATTTAGCCAATTTATTCATTGCTACATTTAGCCAACATTAGATGGTAATCTCTGGATTAACTTTTGCCTCGATTCGGCAGTCTCGTCCAGATCATCATGGCATTTCTAGTTCTTTATAATATCCACATTAGCAGCTAATTAGCATTTCATTTTGGGGGGGGGGGTAAGTACAGGCCAATACATTGATAAAAGTCACCTTGTCCTAGAGCGATTTACACGGTTATCAAAACGTCACACCAGGGTAAGCCTACATGAAACCCAGCCCTTATTTTAAGTGTTTCTAAAATACCCTATGGGACAAATGAATGGTGTAAAAACGATTGGAACCATTTCCCTGTTTGACCGCTAGGTTTTATGGGTATTATGAATCATACTGTGGTACTCTATTGAACCATATACTCAACTTCACACATACTGTATTTTCTTCTTTCTATTCATCTTTAGATCTGAAACAAACAAGTATGTTCTTCACCCGCTACTTTAGTTTAGACAGTACGGGCTGAAGTCTCAAAAAGGTCTTCATATGCTAATAAAATAAAGTTGATCAACACTTATGAAATAACGAGATAGTGTGGTAAGAGTAACCTTATTCCGAATTATGAGTGAGAATTTTAGCTCCACTACCTTTGAAATCTTACAGGGTCATTGGTTTTGATATGACTAGTATTTATATGTTCTCTAACCTGTACGAAAGATTTATGAGAGGGTTTATGGGAGACAAACTGAGAATATAATTGAATAAATCAATGTTTACGGCAATCACCAATGGAATATATTTCCTGTGAATATATGAAGTGACATGACTGCATAACAGGCTACCCATGTTAAAACAGATTACATTCACCCCAAGCCTATTCATAGAATTTCTAGATTGACACAGATTTGACACATAGACAGCGGTGAAAAAAGTACTCAGTTGTCATACTTGAGTAAAAGTAAAGATACCTTAATAGAAAATCACTCAAGTAAAAGTGAAAGTCACCCAGTAAAATACTACTTGAGTAAAAGTCTAAAAGTATTTGGTTTTAAATATACTTAAGTATCAAAAGTAAATGTAATTGCTAAAATATACTTAAGTATCAAAAGTAAAAATCATTTCAAATTCCTTATATGAAGGTACATTTAAATTTTTTACAGATAGCCAGGGGCGCACTCCAACACGTGTACATCATTTACAAACAAAGCATTTGTGTTTAGTGAGTCCGCCAGATCAGAGGCAGTAGGGATGACCATGGATGTTTTCTTAATAAGTGTGTGAATTGGAACATTTTCCTGTCCTGCTAAGAATTCAAAAGTACTTTTGGGTGTCAGGGAAAATGTATGGAGTAAAAAGTACATTCTTTTCTTTAGGAATTTAGTGAAGTAGTCAAAAATATAAATAGTACAGATACCCCAAAAAAGTTACTTAAGTAGTACTTTAAATTATTTTTACTTAAGTACTTAACACCACTGCCCATAGAAACAAATGTTCTCCTAAAGCAAAAAAAATAAAGTGTACTTTCCTTGCTACCACTGAATGCCTTTTGTAAGTTACTCTTCTGTTTGTGGCTGCTTTTTAAAAAGCGTTCTGAATCAGATGGAATCTCTGTCTGTGCGCTGGAGAAGTATAAAATGTCTGTTTTTCAGATCGGAGGATAGCTTCCGAGATCTAAAGTCGGGATAAAATCCAGTCTTGGCATTCGACAGACGTGACATGGAGGACAATTCTCCCAAATATGTAAACTGAAGAAGCGCTCTGCTGCCCAGTGAAAACGAGTGCCTCCCCTGCGATTGCACAATGCAAATTCTGACATGCTCTGGTAGCAGTAGATTCATTAGCACCACTGTCTTGTATCTGAGATGGTCGAACTTGGACACTACAGCAGAGACTGGCTTCGTTCCAGAGGCACGCCAAGCCAACCTGAAAATAGTGTCAAAACAGTCCCTCCGATCCTTTTGAAATCCAAAACTCTGATAAACCTGATGGATATAATGCCCGCAAGTCCACACAGGAGCACAATGGCAAATTAAGAAACCGCTCTTCAAAGAAGATCCAAAATGACTGTTATTTGGAACCTTCGCTAGTTTAGGTCTTGGAAAGTTTGTATACAGTTGCATTCTTTACTATCTCCAGACGTTGCTGATGCATTCGGCACACACGTTTGTTTAGATGATGTAGAGAAACTGATACTTTATCAAAGCTACCAGCATGAGTTTTTTCCTCCCTCCATTTTGGCTCTGGTCCCACCAGTGTGAGAGATGCCTACGTGCAGTTCTTCTTCTGCAGTAGTAGTGTGAGCTGGCAGTCATTATCAGGCTGACCAGGAGATAAGACTTTCAACAGGTCTAACCTGTACAGTTCGGCATCAGTAGCTTCTGCGTTCAAAATAAACTTTTGCCGACCATATCGCTTATATGCACATTCTGCGAGGTGTGAGTAACGACCCTGCTAGCAGGCCACAGACAAATGCAGATGAGGTGTTGTGACAACCCGGTTCATGCCCCGGTGAAGCGCTTCCAGGTTGATAGAGGTTGGCGCCAAACTTGGGGAACATTGGGAAAGTGCTATCCACTCTGAACATTGCTGGTCCCTGGAAACTGTACCAAAAGTACCAACAAGATACACAGTAGTTAAAGATGCTGTCCGGGATCTTATGCACTTACAAATTCATAACATATTGTACGAATCCCCCCCCCCCAAAAATAAAAAATAATAATAATATCATATGAAATAGATGACGTAGTACACAATTGTGCAAAATTTTTGGGGACTACTTTCAAAACAACTACTGGCTGAAATTATACAACAATTCTGGAGCATCACTTTAATGTGAACTCAGATACTGCCCAGCTAGCATATTTGGTTCCTTGGAAGTTCTGGGAACGTATGTTTCTGCTTTCCCATTGGTTCTGGCAACAATGCCATAAGTTTCCTGACCGGTAAAATGAGAACGGAAGTGAACATTTTGCCTGTTCTGGGAACGTACATTTGTAGGTTGCAGGGAGGTTCTGAGAATGTTTTACTATGGTCCCGAAAGTTTTCCTGGGAGGTTTTAAGAACGAAAACTATAGGTTATTTAGAGAGTTTTGAAAAACGTCCTTAAAACGTTCACTGAATGTTTCAATATGACTTTTAATAACACTGCTAGCTTAATTTGGGTTAATTGTTTTAAACTCCAAGCACAGATATGACACACGGAAATTCATTTGCTTAGGCATTAGGCATTTGTATTGTGGCACGGCGTCAGTATGATTCTAACCTATGATTTTATGTTCTCTATCCATGGAATTAGTCCACTGTGCCACCAGGATGGAGCTAGCAGGACATGTTTTTTTTTTTACTCACACAAAGCTGTTCATTTTAGTCTTTTTTTTTTTAAACAGACCCCATTTCAAATGAAACAAGCACTCATTAAGATCAGGTGTGGTCAATTAGTGGGTGCAGCCAACACACATAACAAGATAGAAGATAGAGTTTTGTTGATGCTGAGAATGGAATGCATATGTTTTTAAATAACATTCTTAGAACATTACTGTTTTCTTGTTTTTTATGGAAAGTTTTCTTAATGTTCTGAGAACATGACTTTAAAATAGAACCACGAGGAAACCTGCAGAAAACGTTATGCTGAAGTACTGAAATTCCCACAGAAGAACGTTGTTTGTTAATGTTCTCTGAACTATTTGAGAACATTCCCAATGTCAAACCAGTTGGAGAACGTTCCTAGAACTTTACCTTTTTTATGTAACCATGTTTGGACTATTTGGAAACATTCTGTTAAAGTTATGAAATACCAAAAACATTACGTTATTTTGTTAAGTTCTTTAAAATGTGCTGAGAATGATCCAAAGCCAAGCAACTATCCTGCACCATTCCCAGAACGTTGTGGGAAGGTTGTATGCAAAATAATCATATGACGATCACGCTCTCATCAAGCTCTAAGAAACATATGGTTCTCAGAACGTTATGTGCTAGCTGGGTGTATACTTCCAAAAAGTCTGAACAAGATATACAGTAGTTAACATGAATTCATAAAACTAAACATATCATTTTTGTAGTCTGTTGATAGTCAGCAGATAAATGCATTACTGCCTCTGAATAGTTTGATTGACACGGAAGCTTGTGTATTCCCAGAGATGTATGATTCAAACAATGATTATGCTATTTACAAAAGGCAAAGAAAACACTTACAGGGAACTATTTTGAATGATAGCATGACAGCCACTTGTTTCCACCGAAAACCTGACACACAGGAAATACCCATGTGCTCCTGGAACTATTGGGTAATGTTTTGGTTTGGCACTCTCCAGGGGTGCATCTCAATAGTCTAAAATGGCTTCCTTTCCTTATATCCTTTCCATTTACACTGATATGAAAAAAATTGAAAAGTGAAAGCAACTCCCCAGTAATCAATAGATAGCCTATCCATCCAACATATTGCTCTCACATACCCTGCTTTTAGATCAGTGCTGATGAGGGATAGAAGACGAGGAGAGGGGACTACTTTAGACTATTGATATACTGTACACCCTGTGTCTCATACGGCTGCGTCCTGTAAGGATTTTTCTGCTGTAGCTAGCTGCCTGAGAGGACACCAGCTCGCCCCAACCACGAACCCCTCCCCTCAGGATAGCTCAGCTCAGGCAACTCATTCTGAGACGGCCCGATGCAGTGGGGTGATAAGGCCGAAGAGGACACCTTTCCGTGAGAATCCTTATCTGAGAAGGAAGCGAAAGCCAAAAATGTACTGTCTTCTTTAAGAGCCATGAAGCTGCTGGTTTAAGCCACCGCCTCCCAGATAGACATCTTATAGTCAGGATATTGTGCATCGTTCCCGATAAGCAATCTGCCAGCTGCCATGCACCATGGATTCCACTAGGCTCATTTGATTTCTCCCCGGCTTGCACCATCCCTCTCAGACCTCCTTCTGTTTTTGATCATCACCAAGTGGCCCACAAAGGAAAACAGCCATTAGTGCATAGCCACATCTGAGACACAAGCAAGGGGGAGGATGCATTTCAGCCCGATATGGTGATTTATTTATATGTAAGGACAGAAAATAATTTGCATGTAAAAAAAGAAACTAGAGATTTACTGATTAAACCTTGCCACGTTTCATCAACATTACAAGCGGGAAGGTAAAAAAACACAACTGCAAAACAATTCCCTTGTTTTGTAATTGATACCCTCTTACTAGGTTGGGCTGTTTTAGACTGCTCTTAGATTTAGGACACAAAAGGCTGTACTGGGTGTATGGATGAGGACTGTGTGATTTGTCTGGTTAAGTTCTCCAGCCATAGGGGCCATTAAGAACTTCAAGATGAAGGGAGAGCACAGATACCAGCTGTGCAGGGGGAATCCAACTAAAAGACAAAAAACAATGGACAATCAGATGCAGGCAATAAACCTGATAGCATATGTCCATACTGTAACTCCATGTAAATTGTAAATTCACTGAATATGTTAATACTGTGGTAGATTTTCTAAATAAACAGGGGCTTATAACTACCCTACAAGGTGTAAAAGAATAATGTTATTTTTCCCATGCACAATCAACCATACAATTGATCCCACAATAAGAGCTTATTCTATGGACCTGGGCTTTGATATGTTTTGTTGATTTGCACAGTTGCTTAGATGATGTTTTCCTGCGTGGCCCCTTGCACACGTCAGTCTCCACGTTATCCCTGCCGACCCACAGATAGCTGATTGCCAGAGATACCTGGGCTGATTTCAGCTAGAAGGCCTTTGATGGACCCGTTGTGATGGTTTCTCCCCTATTGTGATAAGCGTCTGCCGTGATCTTCTTCTTGTTGTTCATTCTGATGAAAGTCGACGTCGATACCTAATGCACAGTCAGAAGGATGAAAGCTGTCTATGAGGACGGTAGTGTGATGGTAGGGTGTACAGGGGAAGTTGTATTACAACGGTAGTAGGGTGGACAGGGGAAGTTGTACTCCAACGGTAGTAGGGTGGACAGGGGAAGTTGTATTACAACGGTAGTAGGGTGGACAGGGGAAGTTGTATATCGACGGTAGTAGGGTGGACAGGGGAAGTTGTATATCGACGGTAGTAGGGTGGACAGGGGAAGTTGTATTTCGACGGTAGTAGGGTGGACAGGGGAAGTTGTATTTCGACGGTAGTAGGGTGGACAGGGGAAGTTGTATATCGACGGTAGTAGGGTGGACAGGGGAAGTTGTATTTCGACGGTAGTAGGGTGGACAGGGGAAGTTGTATTTCGACGGTAGTAGGGTGGACAGGGGAAGTTGTATTTCGACGGTAGTAGGGTGGACAGGGGAAGTTGTATTTCGACGGTAGTAGGGTGGACAGGGGAAGTTGTATATCGACGGTAGTAGGGTGGACAGGGGAAGTTGTATATCGACGGTAGTAGGGTGGACAGGGGAAGTTGTATATCGACGGTAGTAGGGTGGACAGGGGAAGTTGTATTACAACGGTAGTAGGGTGGACAGGGGAAGTTGTATTTCGACGGTAGTAGGAAAGACAGGGGGACAAGGTGAAGCTGGTGATGGTTCCAGTGAATTTCATGATGGTTACAGTTCAGAATGGGGACATTGTCGCATAACATAAAGGTTCTCAATCTTGAACCTTTCTGAGAAAGACCCACTCAGATTCTAAGTAAGTCGGGGGTCCTCTTTAACAGTCTTTACCCTTTAATATGCTATATATCCAAACTTCTAGTAAGAATGGTACTGTTGACTCCCACAATGTTTTCCATAGAAAAAATGTAAGCATGGCTCAAGGTTTTTCATAAAAGTAGCATGACGACCGACTTTTGCCTTTCTCCCAATATTTTTATTTATTAGTTTGTATCCCGCTAACACATTACCGTAAATGATGCCCTTCATATGCCACAATACACTATCCCAACTCAAACATACAATGGTCTTTGAGAGAAACATCTTGCAAAAGACTAGAAAAAGCAGGGGTGAAAGTAAACCTGTACGGTCCGGTACAGCGTCCCGGCAAAATAAATAGTGGGGGTAGCCTACGCCGTACCGGTAAAACATGAGCCTATAACAATAATTAAAGCAAAAGAAAACTGTAGGATTTTACAACATTATTTATCATTATCGCATGAAACATTTTCGAATGGACTTAAACGGGTGGTAGCCTATACGCTCCAAAATGCAGTGTGGTTAGATGAGAACACTGAAAATGTTCCAAGGCAGAGCCCAGCTAACACATTTGGTTCTTTGGAAGTTGTGGGAACGTATGTTTTTAGTTTCCCATTGGTTCTGCGAACGAAGCCATACGTTTCCTGACCGGTAAAACTGAACGTTTTTTAAAATGTTCTGAGAACGGAAGTGAACATTTCACCTGTTCTGGTAATGTAAATGTTTAGGTTGCAGGGAGGTTCTGAGATTGTTTTACTATGGTTCCCTGAAAGTTTTATTAACATTCTGAGAACAGAAATTATAGGTTATTTTAAGGTAATTAAATAACATTCTGAGAACATATTTCAATAAGACTTTTAATAATTGCTAGCTTAGTTTAACTGTTTTGAACTCCAAGCACAGATAGGACACATTCATTTGCTTAGGCATTAATCATGCAAACACATTTCTTTATTATGGCACTGCGTCAGTGAAATTGAAAACTATGATCTTCTGTTCTCTATCCATGGAATTAGTCCACTGCGCCACCAGGATGGCGCTAGCATGCCATGTTTTTTAACTCATACAAAGCTGTTCATTTTAGTCTATTCATACAGATCTATTTAAAAGGAAATAAGCATTAATTAAGATCAGGTGTGGCCAACACACTTAACAAGACAGAGGATAGAGAGAGTTGATGCTGAGAACAGAATGTATATGTTTTTAAACAACATTCTTAGAACGTACGTTACTAATGTTGGGTTTTCATGGAAAGTTTTCTTAATGTTCTCGGAACAATTTGAGAACATGACTTTAAATAAAACCATGAGGAAACCTGTAGGAAACGTTATGCTGAAGTACTGAAATTCCCACAGAAGAATGTTGTTTCTTAACGTTCTCTGAACTATTTGGGGAACATTCCCAATGTCAAACCAGTCGGAGAAGGTTCCTAGAACATTACGAAAATTGAAATTAAATGTAACCATGTTTGAACTTGTATGACATGTTCTGTTAAAGTAATTAAATACCAAGAAAAAAAGTTCCTTAAATGTGCTGAGAATGTTCCAAAGCCAAGCAACTATCCTGCACCATTCCACGAAAGTTGTGGGAAGGTTGTATGCAAAATAACCATAGGACACCACGCTCTCACCAAGCTTTAAGAAACATATGGTTCTCAGAACATTATGTGCTAGCTGGGAGATGACTGTCAGAGACTGATGCACACTATGAAACAAAGATAAATGCCATAAAGAATGATAGTAAAAAGCTTTGGAGCACCTTAAATAAAATGTTGGGCAAAAAGGCAAACTCCGCTCCATCATTCATTGAATCAGATGGATCCTTCATCACAAAACCCACTGATATTGCCAACTAATTTAATAATTTTTTAATTGGCAGGATTAGCAAACTTAGGCATGACATGCCAGCAACAAACGCTGACACTACACATCCAAGTATATCTGACCAAATGATGAAAGACAAGCATTGTAATTTTGAATTCCGTAAAGTAAGTGTGGAAGAGGTGAAAAAAGTATTATTGACGATCAACAATGACAAGCCACCGTGGTCTGACAACTTGGATGGAAAATTACTGAGGATAACAGCGGACAATATTGCCACTCCTATTTGCCATATCTTCAATTCAATTTAAGCCTACTAGAAAGTGTGTGCCCTCAGGCCTGGAGGGAAGCAAAAGTTATTCCCCTACCTAAGAATAGTAAAGCCGCCTTAACTGGCTCAAATAGCTGACCAATCAGCCTGTTACCAACCCGTAGGAAACTTTTGGATAAAATGGTGTTTGACCAGATAAAATGCTATTTTACAGTAAACAAATTGACAACAGACTTTCAGCACGCTTATAGGGAAGGATATTCAACAAGCACAGCACTTACACAAATGACTGATGATTGGCTGAGATAAATTGATGATAAAAATATGGTGGGGGCTGTTTTGTTAGACTTCAGTGCAGCTTTTGACATTATCGATCATAGTCTTTTGCTGGAAGAACGTATGTGTTATGGCTTTACACCCCCTGCTATATTGTGGATAAAGAGTTACATGTCTAACAGAACACAGAGGGTGTTTTTTAATGGAAGCCTCTCCAACAAAATCCAGGTAGAATCAGGAATTCCCCAGGGCAGCTGCCTAGGCCCCTTACTTTTTTCAATCTTTACTAACGACATGCCAGTGTGTCTATGTATGCGGATGACTCAACACTATTCATGTCAGCTACCACAGTAACTGAAATGACAGCAACACTTAACAAAGAGCTGCAGTTAGTTTCAGAATGGGTGACAAGGAATAAGTTAGTCCTAAATATTTCAAAATGTATTTGGGACAAACGATTTACTAAACCCTAAACCTCAACTAAATCTTGTTATGAATAATGTGGAAATTGAGCAAGTTGAGGAGACTAAATTGTTTGGAGTAACCCTGGATTGTAAACTGTCATGGTCAAAACATATTGGATGGGGAGAAGTCTGTCTATAATAAAGCACTGCTCTGCATTCTTAACAGCACTATCAATAAGGCGGGTCCTACAGGCCCTAGTTTTGTCACACCTGGACTACTGTTCAGTCATGTGGTCAGGTGCCACAAAGAGGGACTTAAGAAAATTGCAATTGGCTCAGAACAGGGCAGCACGGCTGGCCCTTGTATGTACACAGAGAGCTAACATTAATAATATGCATGTCAATCTCTCCTGGCTCAAAGTGGAGGAGAGATTGACTTCATCACTACTTGTATTTGTGAGAGGTATTGACATGTTGAATGCACCGAGCTGTCTGTTTGAACTACTGGCACACAGCTCGGACACCCATGCATACCCCACAAGACATTCCACCAGAGGTCTCTTCACAGTTCCCAAGTCAAGAACAGACTATGGGAGGCGCACAGTACTACATAGAGCCATGACTACATGGAACTCTATTCCACATCAAGTAACTCATGCCAGCAGTAAAATTAGATTTAAAAAACAGATTAAAATACACCTTATGGAACAGCAGGGACTGTGAAGCAACACAAATATACAGTGGGAAAAAAAGTATTTAGTCAGCCACTAATTGTGCAAGTTCTCCCACTTAAAAAGATGAGAGAGGCCTGTAATTTTCATCATAGGTACACGTCAACTATGACAGACAAAATGAGAAAAAAAATCCAGAAAATCACATTGTAGGATTTTTAATGAATTTATTTGCAAATTATGGTGGAAAATAAGTATTTGGTCAATAACAAAAGTTTCTCAATACTTTGTTATATACCCTTTGTTGGCAATGACACAGGTCAAACGTTTTCTGTAAGTCTTCACAAGGTTTTCACACACTGTTGCTGGTATTTTGGCCCATTCCTCCATGCAGATCTCCTCTAGAGCAGTGATGTTTTGGGGCTGTCGCTGGGCAACACGGACTTTCAACTCCCTCCAAAAATGTTCTATGGGGTTGAGATCTGGAGACTGGCTAGGCCACTCCAGGACCTTGAAATGTTTCTTACGAAGCCACTCCTTCGTTGCCCGGGCGGTGTGTTTGGGATCATTGTCATGCTGAAAGACCCAGCCACGTTTCATCTTCAATGCCCTTGCTGATGGAAGGAGGTTTTCACTCAAAATCTCACGATACATGGCCCCATTCATTCTTTCCTTTACACGGATCAGTCGTCCTGGTCCCTTTGCAGAAAAACAGCCCCAAAGCATGATGTTTCCACCCCCATGCTTCACAGTAGGTATGGTGTTCTTTGGATGCAACTCAGCATTCTTTGTCCTCCAAACACGACGAGTTGAGTTTTTACCAAAAAGTTATATTTTGGTTTCATCTGACCATATGACATTCTCCCAATCCTCTTCTGGATCATCCAAATGCACTCTAGCAAACTTCAGACGGGCCTGGACATGTACTGGCTTAAGCAGGGGGACACGTCTGGCACTGCAGGATTTGAGTCCCTGGCGGCGTAGTGTGTTACTGATGGTAGGCTTTGTTACTTTGGTCCCAGCTCTCTGCAGGTCATTCACTAGGTCCACCCGTGTGGTTCTGGGATTTTTGCTCACCGTTCTTGTGATAATTTTGACCCCACGGGGTGAGATCTTGCGTGGAGCCCCAGATCGAGGGAGATTATCAGTGGTCTTTTATGTCTTCCATTTCCTAATAATTGCTCCCACAGTTGATTTCTTCAAACCAAGCTGCTTACCTATTGCAGATTCAGTCTTCCCAGCCTGGTGCAGGTCTACAATTTTGTTTCTGGTGTCCTTTGACAGCTCTTTGGTCTTGGCCATAGTGGAGTTTGGAGTGTGACTGTTTGAGGTTGTGGACAGGTGTCTTTTATACTGATAACAAGTTCAAACAGGTGCCATTAATACAGGTAACGAGTGGAGGACAGAGGAGCCTCTTAAAGAAGAAGTTACAGGTCTGTGAGAGCCAGAAATCTTGCTTGTTTGTAGGTGACCAAATACTTATTTTCCACCATAATTTGCAAATAAATTCATTAAAAATCCTACAATGTGATTTTCTGGAGAAAAAAAATCTCAATTTGTCTGTCATAGTTGACGTGTACCTATGATGAAAATTACAGGCCTCTCTCATCTTTTTAAGTGGGAGAACTTGCACAATTGGTGGCTGACTAAATACTTTTTTCCCCCACTGTAGACACATGCATAGAAACACACGATAACATACGCACTACACACGTACACATGGATTTTGTGTTATAGATATGTGGTAGTAGAGTAGAGACCTGAGGGCACACACTTAATATGTTGTGAAATCTGTTATGAATGCATTGTAATGTTTTTTTAAATGTATAACTGCTTTAATTTTGCTGGACCCCAGGAAGGGATCCATAATAAATACAAATGCAAATGAAAGGACAGCAGTAGAAGAATCAATTCAGGCTACAAGTATAGGCATAATGACAATCTTCTTTCCATTCATCAAATGGCAGGTGCACAGAACACTTTTTGTCTGCTGGAATTAATTTGTGAGTGGACAAACGTGCGCGGGTAGCCTACATCTCACTGGGCACAGACGTCAGTTCAATGTCTAGTTTTGATTTACATTTGGTTGAGTTGTCAACTAACGTGAATTAAAAGTGAAATCAACTAAACATTTCACCATGTCATTGGATTTAGGTTGGGGGGGGGGGGGGTATGAAATGCCTTTATGTTGACGACTGTTTGCAAATCCAATCAATTTTCCACGTTAATTCAACATGATCACATAGATTTGGGGGGTTTAAATGACATGGAAACAACATTGATTCAACCAGTTTCTGCCCAATGTGGATGAGCCTTTGATTGTTTGACAATCCGATGAAAACATCATGACTGGTTGAGTTTGTCACATTAAAAGGTAATACATTTTAGTTACAGTAAGTTAAATATAAAATCTTTACTACTAGGCCCACAGAGATCCTATTAAATTGATAGGTTTTCTATATGTAATTCTAATAGGCTTTTAAAAAAGATTCAAGCACATGCTCCTGCTCCCATGGTCCTGTACCGGGAAGAAATTAAATCTACTTTTACCCCTGAGAACAAGTAATACAAACATGCATCTGTAAAGAGACCAATTTTAGTCCACAAAAGGTCAGCGCGTTTAACATTCAAACAGTGTGCGGCCAATACTCTGATAGACAAGCCGGTCCCCACTGGGCAAAAACTGGTTGAATTAACGTTGTTTCCACGTCATTTCAACAAAAAGAATGTGATGATGTTGAATCAACGTGAAAAACTGTTTGGATTTGAAAAAAGCCATCAACTAAAGGGAATTTCCTATTTTTTTTAACCTAAATCCAATGACATGTTGACATTTTTTGGTGAGTTCATTGACAACTCAACCAAATGTAAATCAAAAGTAGACGTTGAACTGACGTCTGTGCCCAGTGGATCCTCTGTTTTGCACGTAAACAAGCAAAGGTGCCTTTTAAGAGTCTGTGACCACTCCTAGGTCCTCCAGCAAGTGTTTAGAGCACGGGTGTAATGAGGGAGAAAGAAACAAAACAAGCAGAGATACCCATACAAACACAGGAGGGGAAAGTATTCAGTGCAAACTATGTGCTGATTAGTGCTGAGCTCGACCAACGGACCCTAATTCTACCCTTTGTAATGTGAGACGCATCATAAACACTGCCAAACTCAGCAGGATCATGCACACCTGGCTACTGATATTTACCTCAGCCTGTCACTTAGTACCTGCCTGGCTGACACACTACTAAAGCTAAATGTCAATGAACTCTGGGCAATGTGATTCATTGTGATTACGTTTCATCCAGACCTTAGATTTCAGTTATTGTTTTGTTTAAAGGCCCAGTGCAGTCAACATTTTTTATTTTCATGTGTTTTATATTTCCACACTATGAAGTTGGAATAATACTGTGAAATTGAGTAAATTATGATTATGCCCTTTTAGTGTTTGAGCTGTTTGAAAAGACCGCCTGAAATTTCTGCCTGTTTTGGTGGGATGGAGTTTTGGCCTGCCTGGTTACATCACCAGGTGGTAAATTAGTTAATAGACCAATAAGAAAGAGTTCCAAACCTCTCTGACAATAACAGCTAGTTCTCAGTTTCCCTCTCCCCACTCAGACCACTCCCAGAGAGTCCTAGCTAAATTCTTGCTTGAGAACTTGTTCTTTGCTAAGAAGCTATTTTTGCTTATTTTTGACAATTTTAATTGAAAACGATTACATTTAGTTTAGGGGTAATTTACAGATTCAGAGCTGAACTAGGAGACACCATTGAAGTATCTCATACAGATATTCAGGAATACATTTTTCCGAGGTCAGAAAGCAGAAATTAAAATCAATACCAAAACATCACTTTTTTATGCACACAATAGCATTCTCAGTTTGTTCTCACAAAATATATCTAAAATTGAGGCGAGAGGTATAGTAAATCCAATGTTTGATAAACAATGACTGTGTGAACCAGTGACACAGAGCTACTGCAGTCACAGCCATGTTAAATATGGGGGTTTAGAGGTCAAATGAACAACGCCTCGGGATACAGACCTTGAGAGCTCTATTCCCACGGGTGTGTGTTGAAAACCCACTAGGATCAGCGCTTTTGGATCCAGTCTGACACGCACTCACAAACACACACACTCACACAAAAAGCCCCACGCAGCTGTAGAAGGCCCACTACTACAGGCGGGTGGAAGAACTGGGTGGATAGATAAGCATCGGTCGGGGGCTATTCTTCACCACTGGTGTGTGCTGTCAACTGCAAGCAGAAGCCTTTGAGCGCTGTAGAGTGTGAAGTGCTTGTCACTGAGCCCTGAGAGGGCTTCCCTTGTGGGTAATAACACATATCTCAGGTGTTACCCTCTGTGGGGGTGATCTTTACCCCTTTACCCCAAAAAACAGCCCCCCAATCTCCCTCCCAAGTTAAAAACGTTACTTTCTTTAATATATTTTAATTTTCTTCAGCGGGTGAAAATGTGGTAAATCTACACTTAAGTTCTTGTCACATTTGGAGATTAACGTGGGAGAAATGTCTACCTATTCCAAACAATCTCATTGTTTATGTATTCGTCAATTGTCTTTGACTTTATGTCCCTCAGACCATTACATTTGAAAGGCTGGTTTTCAATGGCAATGTGCACATTTCAAGATTAACCTTGGGAAAGTCGTTGTTTGGGAACAATTGTTCATTTTTATTATGATCCTTTGCTGGTTATCTATCCACCATCTCAGTGAATAACCTGTTTCTGGGGTACTGCAAGTCAAACACTTCTTGTGGAAGATGTTATAGGCCTATAGGCCGTAAAATGCAGACACCTTCTCACTGCATGGCTTTTGTTGGGGAAACAAACGTGGTCCATTCCATGCTTGAAGATGTTGACTTATTATGAACCAAACACCAAACACTGTTTGCTTTGCTTAAGGTGATGTACCTTGGCTTGAAAGTCATCCAGGTCAGTGACCACCTCCTTGCCACTCCGTCTCCTCTCCCCTGCAAGTGCAAAAATCACCTCTGTCAACACATCATTACTTTTACTGTGACAGTAAATAAATCCTCCACCAGATTTCCTCTAGTCTAATTATTTATGGTAATTTGGTGTAATTAAGTGTTATTCACCATTAGAATACAAACACTACCAAAAACTATTTTCACAGACTATCCCTTTCCCTATTTGTCGTCCAATCCAGGTTTTTATAAGCTACAGTGAACTTACATGTGAGTTCCTCTGATTCTTTGAGCATGGGAACAAAAAGGGAAGTGTAGGTTCCATACAAGTCATGCTAAGGTTACGTTGTGTGTGTGGCCCTTAAAACCCCAGTGTCTCATGGAGGTGCCCAGGAAAAGTATGCCCCTATGAAACCCAATCCTCACATCTGCAGGATATTCCCCCCCTTGACTGTAATGGTTAATGAATACCAATGCAAAACCAAATCATGTTGAACATTTCCTCGATTGATGGATTACTCCTGCATAGAGACAAAGCAGATGGAAACGTGCTCATCCTTTTATTCACCCCATGCAGCTCCGGTGTTTGCCAAATTGCATGCTGGTTAATAGAGTGTTATAGAGGCACCAGGCTTATCTGAAGACAGGTTAATCAACTGTTTAAGTAATCTAATATATGTTATTGGTTAAGTACATATGTAGGATCTTAATTTGAGCCAGTTTGTTACAGCAGGAAAATAATCCTGCAGCAACAGGAAATGTGAATTATTACGTGGATTATAATTAATGGAAATTTGTATAGTGGTTGCTACATTTTTCTTAAGGGAAAATCAAGTCTGAAATTTAAAAGTGTCAATTACAAACTTCTGAGCCTTTTTAGACCTCAAATACACTACACGTTGCAGTAAAGTTATCCTGCAACAGGGTGATCAAATTAAGATCTTACAGCTGTAGCACTAAGTAGAATTCACAGGTGTAAACTTGCCAAGTTGTAATTTAAAAACCAAGGTAATAACAATATATTTGAGAGATATCTTTTGACTGCACCCCTTTAGATTGAACAAAACTTTCTAAACATATTTGCCCATGGTAGAAGTGGTCAGAAAGTGACTTTTTGGACCTGAATGCCCAAACATACATTACCGGTCAAAAGTTTTAGAACACCTACTCATTCAAGGGTTTTTCTTATTTTTTTTTTTTTACAATTTTCTACATTGTAGAATAATAGTGAAGACATCAAAACTATGAAATAACACATATGGAATCATGTAGTAACCAAAAATTTGTTAAACGCTGTCTGTGATTTATTTAGAATTCAAGGCACACTCACCCAGCATGGCTACCACAGCATTCTGCAGCGATACGCCATCCCATCTGGTTTGGGCATAGTGGGACTATCATTTGTTTTTCAACAGGACAATGACCCAACACACCTCCAGGCTGTGTAAGGGCTATTTTACCAAGAAGGAGAGTGATGGAGTGCTGCATCAGATGACCTGGCCTCCACAATCCCCCAACCTCAACCAAATTGAGATGGTTTGGGATGAGTCGGACGGCGGAGTGAAGGAAAAGCAGCCAACAAGTGCTCAGCATATGTGGGAACTCCTTCAAGACTGTTGGAAAATCATTCCAGGTGAAGCTGGTTGAGAGAATGCCAAGAGTGTGCAAAGCTGTCATCAAGGCAAAGGGTGGCTATTTGAAGAATCTCAAATAATAAAATATATTTTGATTTGTTTAACACTTTTCTGTTTACTACATGATTCCATATGTGTTACTTCATAGTTTTGATGTCTTCACTGTTATTCTCCAATGTAGAAAGTAGTAAAAATAAAAAACCCATGAATGAGTAGGTGTTCTAAAACTTTTGACTGGTAGTGTAGTAGATAAAGGTGCTCAAATGTAACCCATTTTGCATACCCCACCATACCATGAGACATCCATGTCTTCATCACTGGAAAAAAAGAACGGTTGAGTTTTATATTATTTGAAAGCTTACAACGACCCAAATTGTATTTAAACTTTTCTTGAAATCCAGGATATATCTTGTTATTATAGATGTTTAAATTCGATTACATTTTTCACTTTGTTTCAAGCATTCAGGATAGAAAAATCCTGTAGCTCAGTTGGTAGAGCACGGCGCTTGCAACGCCAGGGTTGTGGGTTCGTTTCCCACAGGGGGCCAGTATGAAAATGTATGCACTCACTAACTGTAAGTCGCTCTGGATAAGAGCGTCTGCTAAATGACAAAAAAAATGTAAAAATGTTAAAAATATACAAGTGAATAGAAAAGCTAACAACACATGCTTACATAGATGCCCTTATCAGAAGTGATGTTTCATGGGGGTGGATCGGGAGGGAGTTCTCCTAGGGGAAGACTTCTCCTAGGGAAAAAAAGAATATCAGGGGAGTTATAGACTGCTAATAAGTGTAACGACAGGTATCATAATACTCAATAATAGCTGCTAATAAGTGTAACGTCAGGTATCATAATACTCAATAATAGCTGATAATAAGTGTAACGACAGGTATCATAATACTCAATAATAGCTGATAATAAGTGTAACGACAGGTATCATAATACTCAATAATAGCTGCTAATAAGTGTAACAACAGGTATCATAATGCTCAATAATAGCTCTGCACAGGTATATTGTGCCAATAGGAATAGATTATCAACAGTAGCCAAAAATATTTTTAGGTGAGGATGACCCATGACCATCTCTCCCAACAAGTGTCATACAATTCACAATTATTACAACAACCTCATTCAATCAACAGTATGAACACCATGCATCATTTAGTGTTAGTATGTGACACTTATTACAAACACAGAGCCACTGATGTGTTTCCAATGGGGAGTTACGCCAATTCTCCCAATGTCGCCTTGACCGGAGGGCCAATATAGAGGGGGACTATACACTGAGGGTACAAAACATTAGGAACACCTTCCTAATATTGAGTTGCACCCCCTTTTGCCCTCAGAACAGCCTCAATTCGTTGGGGCATGGACTACAAGTTGTCAAAAGTGTTTCACAAGGATGCTGACCCATGTTGACTCCAATGCTTCCCACAGTTGTGTCAAGTTGGGCTGGATGTCCATTGGGTGGTGGACCCTTCTTGATACACATGAGAAACTGTTGCGCGTGAAAAACCCAGCAGCGTTGCAGTTCTTGACACACTCAAACCGGTGCGCCTACTACCATACCCCGTTCAAAGGCACTAACAGTAAATATTTTGTCTTGCCCATTCACCCTCTGAATGGCACACATACACAATCCATGTATCAATTGTGTCAAGGCTTAAAAGTCCTTCTTTAACCTGTCTTCTCCCCTTCATCTACACTGACTGAAGTGAATTTAACAAGTGACATCAATAAGGGATCATAGCTTTCACCTGGATTCACCTGGTCAGTCTACATCATGGAAAGAGCAGGTGTTCCTCATGTGTCGTACACTCAGTGTATGTCCACTGCACCTGAGTCTTATATTAAAAAGGCAGATACTCCATCTCCAACCACTAGTCAAATAAAGGATGAAACTTCAATCAGTAGAGTGCTGCTGGTAGTCAGCTGGTGCTTCTTAGAGAGCTCAGTCCATGCTAAAATCACTTAGAGGATGGGGATGTTACAAAATCCATGACCCTGTGCCTTTCCTCCTTGTCCCTTTTGACTGGTCTGTCTGAAGTGTTACTTTGGACACTGAGTGCCTCAGCCTGAGAAAATTGGGTCCCTTGCTACCACTGTCAGAGCCTTGTTACTCTGTTTTGCTATGATAGGTGAAAGAAACAATGGAATAGTGGACAAATGTATCAATATAATGTGACTGAAAAAGTACACACAATGTTGAATGCTTTTCTAGAGGTAATTTTTGAAAAGTATTATAGGAGGGTCAATATTTTATTTGTTGGATTACACATTTTAAATGATTTATATTGGGTCAGGAAACTGGCTCCTGCATCCCCTGTATTGGAAAACGTTACCGTGAATTTCACTTTGTGTATCACACACCGGTATACATTATCTCAGTACAGGTATACTCCATGCCAACGACTGTATAATTATTTGGGTCCAAGCACAATGACTAATGATGTGATTTTGACAAAATAGTGAGTTGTTTAAAGCTCTGTTTCGGTAAAAGCTGAGGACGGGCCTAGAGAAATTTAACCACTTTCAAATTCATAGACAAAACTATGGATGCAAGGACTGACCATCTATGATATCAAAATTATAGTTTTAACCATGTTGAGGCTATAAAGTGTTTGTTTACATTTACATTGTTTAAAAACGAGCTTAAGCTCTATGTTGAGTTCTGATGGGGTACGACAGTTGAACTAAGCTCATGAGGCATTTATAAGTTATATTCTTCAAGAATCAATGGGTAAGTCAAAAAAAATGTAGCAACTAAGGATTCTAAGGACTCAGCGAAATGAAGTTGCCACGAGCACCACCGCAGATAAGCGATATGCAATACCTCGCTTTCACACAGTATCTGCGCAGGTGCATGGGTTCGCTTCACGCTGTTAGGGCGTGGTAGGTACCGCACCAACACAGCTGGGAACTCGGAAATCTCGGACTTCCGACTTCAGTGTGTTCAAGACGCATGGAACACTGAAAAAAACGAGCACCAACTGGGAAAAATAGTTTTCATCGTTTACATTCATCGAATGAACAACAATTAGAAAGCTGTGTTTTAAAGTTTAGATAAGTAAATAATCATTGCTTTCAAAACGGTTTTCGAAAAACATATGCTGACATGCCCCTTATTTTTCATATCAGCGATAAATAATCTTTCAAATAAAAAAGATACACTTACTGTAGCAGTTTTACACAGATCCAGAAGCTGTGTGTGCCTCTAGTTGATGAAAAACACTTCCTCCCCAGTTACACATACACAGGTGTTCGGAGAACGTTAGATCGCTAATTAGCACAGGTGGCCGCCACTGAGTAGGTTTACATGCCCACTAATAATTCGATATTAAACTGACTATGCAGTAGGCAGATTATGCAATAGTCATGTAAACGCCTTACTCTGTTTATCTTAATCGGTGTAGGGTCAAAATCGAAGTAAGCATACGCCGATTAAAACACCTGGTTTTCTGAGCAATCATTAGAATTATTAGGAAAGTAAACACCTTAATGGGAAATTGTTCTTCTTGCAAAGCATGTAAACATTTTAAATGGAACTATTATATTAATCTGACAATCCACAATCGCATTATTGTGTGCATGTAACCGCACTCTGTCTTCAATCTGTCTTCAGTAAACAAGCCATGTAACATGGAGATATGGCCCTGTGGGAAGACTATCCCTAACCTTATAAAGGTGTAGTAATTTAACCTTTTGTTTTTGAAAATTATTTATTGCTGATTTGAAATATATGTTCCTTATGTTTCCAAAAACTTACAGAAAGTGATGCCTGTTAATGTTTAGAGCAAGCCTCAGGGCTCTTAACAAAACTCCCCAGTTCAGAGGATAATTTCATCAATAGGCGCTAAAGCAGTTAGCCTCTATGAATGCAGTAGCATCTTTCTAAAGCTCCGACTTTCTGACCTGAAGATCACTGACGTCATGATTTGACCTCGTTTTTTACCGAGTTCCCAGTTGTCTTGAAAGCACCAATTGACCCACTGGGAATTCGGGGTAAAAACGATCTCCGAATGGGAAAAATTGTTTTGAGCGGTCATCCAACTCGGAATTCCAAGTCTGAAATTCGGGCATCTTTCTAGAGCTCTGACCTGAAGATAACAGACGTCATGATTTTACGTCGTTTTTTTCTCTCCAGAGTTCCCAGTTGTCTTGAAAGCGCAATAGAAATTAAACAGCATCTATACCTGTAATTGTAAAACACCGTGCATGATTAAATCTACAGAAAATAATACGGTCTTCTATATTCTTTCAGAATTTTGGCATTATTAAAGTTAATTCAAACGTTGGGAACGAACTACACTTTTGTGCGCAATGTCTGGCAATACACGGTAGGCCTTCAAGGTTGCCTTGTTATGCTGCTCTGCTGGTGACAAAATACGTAAAGAATAATAGCGCCATCTGGTGGCAGCAGGGCTAAGGTTAGGGCTATTTTACTTGTATTTGGTTGACTACTTTTGTACTGTGTGCCATACTTGACAAAAAGAGGTAACAAAAAGCTAACGCAAATATAGCCTTTCAGCTTTTTAGAAGCCTATGGTTTCGTCGGCCCCTGGTTAGTCTTGGTGGTAGGCCTCGACTCTGAAGACACACTCAGGCACGCGAACCAAGTCCCACAAAACATTGCGTTTCCACCTGACGTCGTTGGTCTGTTTACGTTACCAAGGAGAAGAGCCACACACCTTATCGAAACACTAAGGACGCTACTTGCGTTTTATCTCAAGAAACTTCAGCGCTATCTACAAGCTCAGAAAACAGTTGGAGGAACAACACCCTCAAATGGTGAGTTCCGAGAAAATATAAAAAAAAGAGAACGACAGGCAATAAGAAACGTTTTGGCCAAGAAAGAGGGACAGTTGAGAGAACTATTATTATGGACATATGTCCACACATGATAGAACATATACTGTTGTGTAGGTTAATTCTAAGCCACAAATAGGCTATAATAATTAAGAGACAGAAGTTTGTAAAATCTAATATTATTCTAGGCCTAAATATTCTTTAATCATAGAAATGTGAAACACTTGATATCAGCATAGCTTTCAATTTAAAGTTAGGTTATAATATAAATTGAGTTTATTCATTTGAAATGCAAGGCATCCTGACATATTGGGCCTGTGTCCAATTTTATCATGTGTCAGTGACAGTAGTTTTTTACCCATAGACCTATCAGTGCCAGAAAAGACAGTCTCCTAATACAAAACTCTAATTCCTTTGTGGTTGTTAAGTTATCCTATCACTTTTGGTATCATAAAACGTGTGCATGTTTCAGCTTTATCATCGACCTTCAGGAGCTTCTTAATGTCATGTGCCCTCAATACATCTTTGTAATTCCTCCTAAACCCCTCTCTAACAGATTACACTGCTGTGAAAGCTTAGTGGACTCCAGCAATCTGTTACAGAGGCCCTTCCTTGCTCACCATTCCCTGCCTGTTTTAGACTGAGGCATATGGTCTTAAGAAAGGGAGTTTTGTTATAGACTTGACTGGAGCAAGCAATGAAATTATAGAGAAGATAGAACATCATACTTTTATGCAGTTTTCTCTGTTTTCAGTTCAATTTATTAAGTGATTTAGGGCAGACATTGCAGTGCAAAGTATTTTCAAAACATTATTTTCATATTTGATGGAGAGCAGTCTCTTGCATGTGTCTTGAAATTCAATTGAATGGACCAGTCTTATTTAATCCTAGAGAATAATCTAATTCAGCGGCCTTGAATCGACTAGCCTAAATACAGACAGTATACACATGTGGTATGATTATTAACCCTAGATGTGACAATTTTATTGTGCAAGTATGGCTTTTTAGAAAGCTGTTGGTGATATGAATATTCAAACTTCCATTCAACAATGATCACCTATAACTGCATCTGAAATCACTCTGAACAACAAACAAATTAAAAAGTCAGAATTAGCCCAAGGGACCAAATGGCCTAGTCAATTCTGCAGTGTCTAATCCAGATAAGCAACCTGCTTTGAAATGTCAGTTTTAGTCTCCTTTATTGAACATAGTATAGCTATAGTATAGCCTCTGTCATTTTAGTGGTTTGATAACTGTTTGATATATTTAGACTATATTGTATCAGAATACAACACAAAGCAACTGGGGTCATAGCCTATATGGGCAATGCTGTGTCCCTGTCGTAAGCATGACATGACATGTTTACCTCAAACAAACCTCTGTACTGTAGTAGCCAACACTCTGACTACTGTTGCTGTGTCCCTTGAAATCCAATTGCCAGTCATGCAGGGTTGGGAGTCGGGAGCTTGGGACAGAGTTAGTACTGGTAAGTGAGCATGATGGTGATGTAATGTCCTATTTATATCCCAGTGGGGTTAATCACCGGCAGGCCACGCCTGGCCACTAATGTGTCATGTCCCTGGGTAGTGTGACGACGGCGTCAGCTCAGCCTCAGGCCCTGCTGTCACACACTTAATCCTCCTCCTCACCTCTTTCTCAACGAGGAGGAAGAGAGGACGTTCTCTACTTCTTTACTTTCATTCAACAGCCCTTTCATTGAGATAGTTAGGAATATACTTTGGGAGCTTCCACTACTGACAGTCCTGTTTTGTTGTTGTTTATGATTTCCTGTAGGCGACTGGTTACCTTAAAGTTGACAGTATTGTATTTTTTCTGTGTTGTTGAAGATATGCCAGGATCAGGAAGGAGTGTAACATTTGGCTGACCTCCAGTGTGGCGATCCCATCAGGAGAGAGCAATGGCACCATTCCTGTGTGACCTTCTGTGAATCCCACCAATGAAGAACATCATATATTGATATAGTGAGCGAGACAGAGAGTGTGAGAAAGAGAGGACTGGTAGAACTATCATTTAGGAGAGAGAAGCACCCTGAAACTCGCTCAAGCTGATGATTCTGAGACAATGAATCGCTACACGCAACTGAAGCAGTTGGGAGATGGCACTTATGGCAGCGTGCTCATGGGGAAAAGCAACGAGTCGGGAGAACTGGTGGCCATCAAGAGGTATGTATAGTCCTACACTGGTGGCTATTAAGAGGTACGTATAGTCCTACACTGGTGGCCATCAAGAGGTACGTATAGTCCTACACTGGTGGCTATTAAGAGGTACGTATAGTCCTACACTGGTGGCCATCAAGAGGTACGTATAGTCCTACACTGATGCCTATCAAGAGGTACGTATAGTCCTACACTGATGCCTATCAAGAGGTACATATGTATAGTACTAATACACTAGTCGAGGGTCTGGGTGGTTTGTTTACTCACATGGTTTTGTTCTGAGAGGCTAAAGGCATCAGCATGCTTCAGTTCGGCTGGCGCCTAGGCTAGGCGAAACCGAACGAGTGTGCTCGCATACTCCCTTAAAAGACCTTCGCTTGAAAAACAAGAAAAAAGCGGCAATAGTACTGTTTGTCCATTTTGAGATGCCATGGCCAGTATACACTTCCTCAAAATAGTCAGAATTAATCTAATATAACTCAAGAAATCTTAGCCGCATAATTTTACATTAACTAAGATGTTTGGTGCAGTATTTCTCAATGAAAAAATGTGCATGAAAACGAGTTGTCTCTTGTTGAATGACAACAAAGACTTTATTGAAGAATCCCTACTGTTGACCTATCACCAAAGAAGTGGCATAGACTTTGGCTACCAACTTCGGTGTGCCCGAACAGCCGAAAAAAAAACCTTACCGAAGTCCAAAACGGCAAAAAATTTAATCATAATATATGCACAAACTCTTCCGAACTGTTTCGGAGGGAAGCATGCGGACGCCTTAAGTGTACTCACAAGCGGCCATTTTGAAGCACATAACTGCACTACCATCCTAAAATACACCTTCATGAGTCATGATGATTGAAACACCTTCATGCCTGGCACAACGTAGCATCAAGGAAGTGTATATTCAGCTGACAGAAAGGGGAGGGTTAAATATAGGGATCGATATTGGTTAAGTTCAGGATTCATGTTAGGCTTAAGGTTAGATTTAGGGTAACCAGGAACCATACACAATTCTCTGGCTGTATACTACATAGCTACAATCAAATCCGGCTGAAGTCTCACTTTAGGTTTCCCCATGACTAAGGCAAGCCAGCTTACAAGTCTGCCTTTCATCATGGAGGGTAGGTTGAATAATGGATGCGGGGGGGGGGGGGGGGGGGTGAACGCTTCGTTACCATGCAAAGTGATAGCCATGGTGACGGTGAAAGGAGTGAAAGTAGTCCGCAGTGTTGTGTTGCCGCAGAGAGAGGCATTGGCGGATGCCCTGGAGGAGGAGGAGGAGTGTGATATCGGCATGTCCCCGTTACATAATATCAGACGGGAGTGTCAGAATAAAGTCTCTGGACGGATCAGGTTGTACTAGAGTGCCAGTTATACCAGGTGGTGGACCTACTATCTACTAAACATAGCAACATGTATTAGCTGACATGTAATGAACACCTCCAATGTTAATTGGGAATAAGGTTTCATTTCATGTACAGTACATCTGTAAATGACGCCTTGATGATGCATTAACGCCTTGTTTTACAGTCCTGTTTCAGTTAGTGTTTACCTAGCATTTATTGAAAAGATGTGGTCACTATATAGATAGATACATTTGGGGCACTTTTTTGAAAGATTTAGGCCTAATAATAATTAATATCTTAGCATCACAAACTTAGTAGTGGTGCTTTTATAGATTACAAAGAAACTGAAATGGAACTATTAGCCTATTCTTATGTTATATATTAGTGTGGGATTTCTATGTAATTAGTGGGCTGCAGAGTAAAACATTAGATTAGTAAAGCATAACGGATGTTCCTGTAGGGTGAAAAAATGGCATTGAAACTGTAAACATCATGCCATTTGTCTCGTTTACAGAATGAAGAGGAAGTTTTATTCGTGGGAAGAGTGCATGAATCTGAGAGAAGTGAAGGTGAAGATTGGTACACAACACATGATTAACAGAATGTTTTAGGTACATTTCATGTTTCGTAAGGGATGGTATCAGCACCAACTGGAAGTGCTTACAATTATCACTAACAACAATGACAATCGTGTCTTGCTTATGGAATTCAATTATTACATTTCAGTTGCTATTTTATGATGATTATATTCTAAAGAATGTTTGTCACTATATTTAATTTAAAGACATCATCATATTTCATCATCTTGGTCCATCCCATGATGTATTTCCACAGTCACTGAAGAAGCTGAATCATGCCAACGTGGTGAAGTTAAAGGAAGTCATCAGAGAAAACGACCACCTGTACTTTGTCTTTGAATACATGAAAGAGAATCTCTATCAGCTCATGAAGGACAGGTAAGGGCGTTTAATTTCAAACTACAAAACCCTGAAACCATGAAAATGGTTTAATAGATAATGCTTGTTGGGCAAGTCATTTATTTAAGAGTGGGAAACAACAGGGTTGTGTTCATTTGGCACCAAACAGAAGAAAATGGAAAAAGCCGTATTTTCGTTTTCCGTTACGAAACGTTAAAAGATGTTTTCCGTTCCGTGCCCTTATGAATACAACCCAGAATTAATTTGAAGTTTTATATAGAGTCTTATCAATTGACAATTCTATCAATTCTTCATTTGCAGAAATAAGTTGTTCCCTGAATCAGCGATCAGAAACATAAGCTTTCAGATATTACAAGGCCTATCATTTATCCATAAACATGGTAGGTCTCCCGCATAAGAACCACTTGACTCTGTCCTCTGACACACCAAGGACAACTGGGGCTACAGTGGTCTCAGCTGTCATTGGCGCTCCCATCATTCATAGAGTTGGCTATTGTCTGTAAACACTGACAAATATTTAGCCTTTCACACGCTAGCTAGCTAGCACCTGGCTGGCTGTCACCCTTGGTTAGACCTCCGTTGTCTTGTCTTGTTGTTTCGGTGAACGGACATGTGGATACCTCACTTGTGCAACCCAGTGTTAAAAAGCACTTTAAACTCTTGAGGTAAACAGGTTTCTAGTCCATCTGGCCTGTTATAGCGTGAGTGACTTGGCAAGAGTTGTTCTTTTCTCACACACCACGCTAACTCAGTCTGTGCTTGTCCAACACGACCACGGTTTCCACTAGTCCTATGGGCTGCATGCATCCTGGGGGCTGTCTCCTTATCTCATCTCTCTCTCTTTTCCTATTTTGTGTCTTTTCTTCTCCCTCCTTTCTCTTCTCCTCTTGTGTGCCTTTCCTTTACGCCGCCAGGGAAAATAAGATGTTCACTGAGAATGAAATTAGGAACATCATGTTCCAAGTGCTGTCTGGGATGGCGTTTGTGCACAAGCATGGTGAGATGCTTCATCCTCCTGCTGCTCTTTTGTCTACTGTTTGCGTGACATGGCTTTTTGTGAATTAGCATACAACTCCATGTCGCAAAACCGCATATGATGCATATTAAAGGGATGGTTCACTCCATTGTCTTGGGATTAAAGGGATGGTTGGTTCAAAGTTAGTCCGATATCTTCCTCAAAAGTGGTCTAAAGTCAAGCAAAGTCCTTATTGTATGCTTGTTGTGTGTAGATCCCAGTACATTAGAATCCATCTATAGATCTCAATCCCAAATTAATGTACTGAACTATCAATTTAAAGCCATTAGAATATATTTTGACTGAATTATTCATGTAAAACTAAAATCCATAACAGCAATCAAGTATGAAATGTGGTCTTCACCTAGACACACCATGATCAAAATAAATATTTAAAACATCCTTCTGGATGACTTGTGAAGAGGTTGAGCTGAGTGTTCTCCATGACCTCTTGCGTAGGATTCTTCCACCGGGATATGAAACCTGAAAACCTGCTCTGCATGGGCCCAGAGCTGGTCAAGATAGCAGACTTTGGATTGGCCAGAGAGATCCGCTCCCGCCCCCCATACACGGACTATGTGTCCACAAGATGGTGAGGTACCCTCCATAGTTCAGTGGGAACATTTGGTCCCCTCTTATTTTAAACAATGCATAATGAAGTTGAAAAATCACTGTGCTGTTGTTGTGTCTAGGTATCGCGCCCCAGAGGTGCTGCTCAGGTCGTCCATCTACAGCTCTCCCATAGACATGTGGGCAGTGGGCTGCATCATGGCTGAGCTCTACGCCCTTAGGCCTCTGTTCCCCGGGAACAGCGAGGTGGACGAGATCTTCAAGATCTGTCAGGTTCTGGGCACAGTCAAGAAGGTAAGCGAGAGAAGAGCAACCAATCCTCTGTCTACAGAGAGATACAGTATTAGTGTGTTATAGTTTAAATGATGTCCTGGTGAAAATGTGTGTGTGTGTTGGAAGTAATCCAGTAAACCAGCTATTCATGCTCAATTAAGCTGATTAGAATAATACAGTTTTCTATTGACATGTGTAATTCTTGTAATGGAATGTGTTTCTAATAAAAAACTATCGAATTAGCTCTAATGGGTATGAATAGTTGACATACTGTATTGCTTCCAACATACACAGATATTGTGAAGCATTGAGACAACTCATACTGAGTGAACATAGTTCATGAAACCTCATACAGTAGTTATGTCTCTAAATGAACTTTCCTCTCCTCTGCTATTGTACCAGTCTGACTGGCCGGAGGGCTACCAGCTGGCCTCGGCCATGAACTTCCGCTTCCCTCAGTGTGTGCCCACCCACCTGAAGACCCTCATCCCCAACGCCAGCACAGAGGCCATCGCCCTGATGAAGGACCTGCTCATGTGGGACCCTAAGAAGAGACCCACGGCCGTGCAGGTATAAAGGCATCACAGTGCTGTAGCCTGGTCCCAGATCTGTTTCAGCTCCTATATGTAACTGATGGGGCATGGTAAAAACTCACTCCTCAGTTGAAATTGCGAGACTGAGGTCCTGAGTTCCAGTCTCTGTGTGAGCTGGTGAGGGAGGAAGAGGTACGGTTAAGCAGCACCGTAACGCCTGTTACGTAGTCATTGGCTAGGTGTGCTGTGAGTCATGCCCCACAAAGACTGTCTGATTACCCCAAGGGCCTCATGAGGCTCTTCCATGTGCTGCTTACGCAATACTTGTTTATGGCTGGTCAACATATTTACTTTATGTGCCGGAGTCAGGTCTAGAGGTGGAGCATCCCACTGGCGATGGGGGTTCAATCCCCAGGTTGGCCATTCTCCAGTTTTTTTTCTTCTTGCTGTTATTCTAAATATTGCTGTGGTTATGACTTTGTTGAATGACAACCTACTAGAGTGGGTCTTATTGAATAGATAATTGAGTTAATTCCATGATGGGAAACAGTGTATTTTGATAACAAATTAATCCTATTCATATCCCCATTCTGTGTGTTCTAGGCTCTGCGGTACCCTTACTTCCAGGTGGGCCAGGTGTTGGGGCCTCGGCCCGGGAGTGAGATACGCAAGGCCACGGTGAGGACTCAATCCCGAGGCTCATCAGAGCCCAAAGGTGAGCTGCAGTCCTCTTCAGCAGACTCCTCTGCCCGGACTTCCCAGGGCCACCACCCCAAAGCCTCCAGCAGACACCACCAGGCCCCCCAACAGCCACTCCAGCAGACAGACCATCAGACTGACCAGACATTTTCACATGGCCAAGTCACTAACTCCAACACGGTGAGTGGAATAACTGCAAAACATGTTAAAAACAGTAATTTTAACATTATTACACAGTCCCCCCTTGAAATCAAACTCAGAGACGTCTGTGTATCTATTTGGACTTGGACATATAACTGAATGACTCATGACCTATGAAATGTATTGCGTTTGGCAGAAGCCATCTGCCGTGGTGGGGACCGGGACTGGGAGTGAGAACAGTGCAGCGGTAGGTCTGAAGAGCGGGCGGAGGCGCTGGGGCCAGACAGTGGTAAAGGCCACAGAGAGCTGGGACGAGTCAGAACCTTCTGAGACCTCTGTGTCCCACTCCAAGAAACCCAGCCTGGGATCAGAGGAGGAGAAGGGCCACAAGGACCAAAGTAATCCGCAGTAAGATGATCAATGATTGTATTACTGTGGAGGACCACTCTCCTCTTCCTCCCTGCATAGACGTCTCCTGGTATTGATTTACCTGTAACGTTATGTTTCCATTTCATGTATTATGCCACAAACCAATTCCCTTTCTGTGACAATAAAGTTCTACTACTACTATTAGTGCAAACGATGAGAAAGAAAAGTGGCCTTTACAGTTAGCTACCCTATTATAGGTTGATTTACCTGTAGGAGGTTCATATTCAATCTAATGGAAATATTTCATTGGCTGAGAGGAATTGTCTGAGTTGTTCCTACTGTTTGATTTTGTGCCTTTGTCTTTCAGATCCAAAGAGCAAAAACCAATATACTCCTTCAGCACTGTTACTAAGTTACCAAGCAATATTAAGATGGGCCAAATGGACTCCAGTCTCCCGGGCTCCTCAGCAAGACAACATTACCTGAGTCAATCAAGATATCTGCCTGGTAAGACCAACTAAAAATTGGCTTATTTATTTGTTTGCTTTAAACAAGGAGCATGTGAGATAAGCAAGTCATTTTTGGGAGGTATATTTTCTCATGTATCAACTGGTTCCTCTTATGTCAGTTTCAGCCATCCATATTTTCAGACCCAGCGCTTCTTTCCTTTCAGGGTTGATCGGCAAGAACTCTATAGACAAGGAGCCCAGTGGGCCGACACTCAGAGATCTGTGGGACAACTCCACCAATGTCAACAGTAAACCCCTTGGTCCCATTGGAGCTGGTTTGTCCGTCACCAGAGTCAACGCAGGTAACCCTTTGTCACTTTATATTACACATGTACCCTCCTACTCTTATGCCCCCATATCACAAAGGTCCTAAACGCCATATGCTTTAGTTCCACAATGCTCATTTCCTGATTCGCCCTGATCTTTTAGTGGAGGCTCGGCACAAAGAAAGCAACTGTTTGGAGTATGCTACTGTGCTTAAGCGTCTGGGCCACTTTGGAGACGGGAGCCTCCATTATTCATTTGTCATGTAGACAGACACACAATATGTGCCTCTGTGCTCTCCCTCTGCCCCCCACTTTCCTTATTCATGAGATTAGAGGAGTATTAAGACAGTTACTTAGGATCAAGTGTCTCCAAGCCCACCCTCCCACCCCCCATCTTGAGTTTATGGACTGGGTGGCCCAATTTCTCGCCGAAATCTACAGCAGTGTTCCTCATCTTTCTCTCTATGTAACATTCATACCCTTTCTGACTTAGATTTCACTGTGCTTCTCTAATGACTCGACTACTATATTGTTGCTTCATTTCACCAATTTCTCTCCTTTCCTCTAACTCTCTCTTCCCTCTCTGCTTGCATGTGTGTACTGTCTTATCCCCCCTGTCTTTAACTGTGGGAGCAGAAGACACTGATAACCCTTCTGATAAATCTACGGATAAATCTGTTCTAAAAGAAAGAATACCTGATTCAGCTAAAGGTACTTTAATTGTAAAGACTTAGAATTTAATGTTCATGTCTTTGTATGTTCATGGATTCATGCTTTCTCCTGCTGCTGACCTCTATTAGCTAAGATCTATAGTAAAATTAATTCAAGTGGTTTATTATTAGGTATAATCATTAGCAATATTGCCCGATTTTCATAAACATTTAGTAACATGTTTTACGTATCTGTTCTATGGTGGCTATACTAAAGTGAAATAAGTGTTGCTGCTTATTCAACCATTTTCCTAATACTGTGGGTGTGGGTTAACATGTTCATGAGCCCCGCCAATTATGACACAGCAGGAGAGAGAGCCCAAACACACACTGCTACACGAGAACCACGCTCTAGATTACTAAATAGATTAAGGTTGCTGGAACCATGGTCATTTTTATGACCGAACGCTAAATAACAAATGAATTGCTGCTAAAGATGTACAAGTGAAGCGTTATTTGTTATGAATAGAGTTTGTCTGTATTAAATCAATCTGGTTTTTGTCTTTCAGGAAACTTTGTCAGTACAAAGTACAATCTGTCTGGAGGTTATGTTCCCTCCTTTCAGAAGAAAGAGGTTGGCTCTGTGGGTCAAAGGATCCAGCTTGCTCCTCTTGCCGGCCAGCACACAAGTAAGATCCTATATTTACCTTTTTAATTGGCATAAAAATGCTCTGGTCTTTGGACTAGATGGCACAGCAGACACAAATAAGGCCACTTTGGAGGGATTCATACCATTACATCCTTTCTCTTTTTCACTGTTTCTGCCATTTCATCATTCTATACTATTTTTTTCTTTCCATTTTTTGCACTATAAACTCATCTCTTGCTCTCTGTCTCAGTTGATCTTTCTACTCCTGATAACAAAAATGTCAAACCAAAACCTTCAAAGACAAAGTCCACCTCCAGCACGCCAATGAGTGAAAACACTGAAGGTAATGCAGTGTTTCAGTCCCAGGCTAATAATATAAAATATGCCACTTAGCAGATGCTTTTATCTGAAGCAAATTACACTACAATGAGTGCATTCATTTTATGTGTGTATGTGATCCCTCTGGGAATTGAACCCACTACCTTGGTGTTGTTACCACCATGCTCTTAGAACCGACCCACACAGTTACTGATGTAGGTGCCATTGAAGTCTATTTATTTATAGCAATCCTTTGTTAGTCAATAGCCTGCCCTTAAACCTGATAAGAAGCCTGTGATTATTTGTTAGGCCACAGTTGGAAAGGGAGCCCAAAGACACACTGGCATCCAAGAACCAGGGATCTGCATTGCTAAAGAGCTGTAGCACTTAATCAACATTAACATTAATCTACATTACATTAACTAGAGACATTTTGATGCATTGTTATGAGCACTTATTGGGCTCAGTGAAAGTGACCGGATGGTCTCCCAGGGATATCTGTCTCAAGTAGACAAGGGAGACGGTTACATTGAGGCTGAGGTAGACACGCTATAGCCCTGTCCAGAAACAACCCCTCATGCCAGGGCACTTGCATAGATCTGAAAGGATTGGACAGGTATAAAAAATATATTTGTTGCTCCACCTTGCCAACACCTGCCCAATACTCTCAGATCACAAGTGCCTATATGGGTGGTTAAAAAAAAAGAATTGGTAGAGGGTGTGTTGTTTCTGGATGGGACCTTGGTGTCTGTGTTAAGAGAGGGTTCTGTAAATATGGAATAGTAAATTCAGCACATGGAGGTGTCACTCACTCAGATCTTTTTTCTTTTCAGATTATGACGGCTGGAAAAGGAGGGCGGACAAGCCTCAAATCAAAGGCCAGGGCTACTCTGCCCTGGGGAAAACCTCTGGCAACCTTCTGACTAGAGGTCCACCTGTACAGCCAGTCCATGGGAGGGTAGACTGGGCATCCAAGTATGGAGGCAATCGGTAGTGCATCAAGAGATGCTGTAAACCCAACTCACAGGTTTAGCCAGTCTTTGCACTGAGAAGGAAAACCCTTTGTAGCTCTGCTCTGAACTTTACTTCCCTCAGTGCATGTACTTCTGAAAGGCCTCCAATACATTACAACTAAGTAACAAATGTACTGGGATGTTCAAGGAGATATATACATGTTGTTGGTTTTATACTGGCATCATTGGGTGATATATGAAGGCAAGACATATGCCAGGAGGCCAGTTCCCTGTAACTTGGCGCCATCTATGGCAGTGTTTCCCAACTCCAGTCCCCTCAACAGTACATATTGTTGTTGTAGCCCCGAACAAAAATACCTGATTCAACTTGTCAAGGGCTTGATGATTAGTTGACAAGTAGAATCAGGTGTGCTTGTCTGGGGCCACAACAAAAATATGTACTGTTGGATGTACTCGAGGACCGGAGTTGGGAAACACTGAGCTATGGTAATTTCTGATAGACTGGTTGATAGGGCTGCTCTAAAGTATCCCTCAAAGACAACCATGTCCTGAATGAAGGCCATTGGGTGCTGTCTGGATTGAGTCTAATGTAGAAACATGACATCCCTCTTACAATCGGTTTTATAAGATTAGAACCAATATAATGGTGGATTTTGTATTCTAGATTTTTATAATGTAGTTATTCTGTTTCTATTTTTAAACTTTGTTTACATTACTCAACTCAAAGGAAATTCTACTAGGAAATGTTTCCTAAAACTGTTATTGTAAAGGTTTATCACTAATTTTAATCTCTTGAATAGCCATTTACTGTATCAGTGGCTAAAGAGGTATTGACTTCTATTATATTATGTATTATGACAATCCACACTTAAGATGCAGCTATTAAACACTGGCCATTTTATAAACCTTTTACACAACTTCACGGTTCATTCATCTCTTGTAACTTTTGGAACATGTAATGACAATCTGTGTAACAATATGAACAAAAACGCACAACAGTCCTTGTCATTTTATAAGATATTATAATCAGTGTTCAATTATAAATTTTTACAAAATAACATCCACATATGACTGATGACAGGTTGTACCTGAACAATACAAGACAGTAGAAAATAAAGAGAGGATAGTGATTTTTACATCAGTGTCTGAAAGTGTTCATATCAATGCACTATGACTCCTGGGGCTTCTGCAGCAGCATTCCAACACCGAGCTTTCCTACTATAAGGATACTAGACAAAGAAGAGAAAATAACACATTAAGTACCTTAAGATAATTTACTGTATCATCTGAATGCATACCTATGACCTACTCCTGAAACAAAGTAAGGAGTTGGTCATCTCAGCTACCTTGCTGCTGCCATCAGTCCAGCAGGCATAATCTTCCTGGAGCCGTAGAATCTCTTTCCCATCACACCTGCCAGGGCTCCTGATGTGACTGTTTGATACAGGGGGGAAATTACTCTTAGTACAGTATATTAGGCCTATTGTAGACCTACTCAATAGGGGACCATCATGCTCTCCCAGAAGCTTGGCTGGTGCGTAAAACCCGCGAATTCAGACAAACAAAAGGTGTAATGTTGCACCTCTGTGTACGCTATTCCTGATGCAGTGAAAATGTAAATTAAAATTGAAAAGTGAAGTAAGCTTTATGCAACATCTTTTTGAGTGCGGACCCATTACACCTTTTGTCTATTGTAGACCTAATTATCATGAGTAGCTAGAAGTCGGTTAGTGGTGATCAAGAGAGGTCTGGGCGATGGGAGGCCTGTTGCAAGCATGCTTTATTGGTTGGTGAGTCTAGATGTGACAGAAACTACTTAGTGATAGAGTACATTCATAAAACAGTAAGGACCAACACTTAAGTTCACCAACCTAGTGACACCCAAATATTTTTGGGATCTTGTGATATCTGGTAGGCACCAACCCCAGCTAGGCCCCCGAATAGAAGACCTGCTGCCAAGGAGGGGACACTGCCTGGAGACACCAAAAGAAGTACAGGGTGAGTGGTAACTTGGTTACCAGTTCATTATCAAGTATGGGGAAGCACAAGACTAGAAATATGATAGAATGCATTACACTCACCTGTAAATGGCTATATAACTATATAATTGAGTAAACCGGATGGCACAATAATAAACTTACGTGCTTTGACATAGCCCATCGCTCCCCCGGATGCAATGAGGGCTGCATACCCGTATCCAACCCAGTCAGTCATCTAGATTAGAACACATAACGACGTAATGAGGGAGAACGGTACTATCGACATTCACCACACACCCACTGCAGAACAATTGGCAGTGGGCACGTGCCTATGATACAAATGTAGCAAGTTAGTCATATTAGATTAAAGGATCATTCTGCTGCGCTGTACCTGTAAAAAAAAAAAAAAGAGCATTGTTGCAAAACACATGTAACCAATGACCGTACAGTTTGAAGGTTGTAAAAAAATGGCCAAGTGGTATCTGATTTAAGCTGTTCTTCCATACAATAGCCTATCCTAGCTTAGCTGAATTCCTCAGGGGAACACCGTGGTTAATTGTCCCAACGTTGCTACAATGTTTCCCATTTCAATAGATCACATATTTGACTTTCTTCTGTACATTTTGTGTGTCGGTTGGGTAACTAGTAGGCTAAGCCAGTCCCACAAGAGTGCAAGTCAGAGCAACATAGCCTAGCATCAATGTTACGAGAGCAGTGCACCACAGCAGCCTATATGCACACCGAATCGCATAATAGAATCTCTACTAGCATGTATGTTTGCTACCGATATTAATTCATATGCAGATACATTGTCAAACTTTGGAAATATTTGGATACTAAAACACTAGTTTGTGTACAACCTTACTTCTTTCGATATGTCCTTTACCGCTGCTTCGTAGTGACAACCGAGCCACCAATGATAGTGCACAGACAACGTAAATCGTAGCAATGACGCGTTGCCAAAGAACTGATGGGAAGTGAAGTTTTTCTCAACATGGTAGCCAGGACACATCAGCTGTCTGGAACACTACTAGAACTCGTATCCCATTTACCCAAATTCCAAAACGTTTAAAAAGTGACACCATAGAGAATGATAGAGGCCTTTAGTTGCCAAAAGGCCGCTTTGGCATGGGCAGCGCCATTGAGGGCTTCCACCATGCTTCCGCCATTTTAAAGTAGTCAAAGTAGTCAATTGGTTGAAGATTCCTATGGGTTGTTGTCTGCTGTCACAGACGCTATAATGGCACAGATATAAAGATGATGCTGCGTTGACGTGGTATTCGGAACTAGGAAACGCTGACATTTCCGACTTGCAAACTGGTTGTAGTTATACACGTGCCACATTCAACCAGATAGCAAGTCGAACATTTCTGAATCCCGACTAGCATCTGAACGTGGCATAAATATGATTGACACCCTTTCAAAATGGGAGGGTTTGAGTGGTAAGGCTAAAGCAACCGATTGTAGATGAATGTCGAGGAGTGAAGTTGGGGGAGGTTTTTCAACAGCAAGGCTCGAAATAAACATGTCTCCAACCCCCATATCATACACTCACAAACTGAAATCATACAATATGTGTGCACATTGTACAATCAATTAGTGAGAGAGAGCCTCAAACATCACATTCATTTGTATATATCCACTGTATACATGAATCACAGCAAAGTTGGTTCATGTTTCAGTCACATCTTTGGTCACATTCACGTGAGTAAAAATAAAGAAAAAATAATGATTTGTTGACAATAGAGCCTCCCACAATGCAGGCAATGGCTGCAGAATGACGTTGAAGAGCAACTGCAGAAACTTGCAGTAGGCAAATCTGACAATTTTTATCCCCATAATGCAACAGACTTTGAAAGGTGGTGACTGACCAGGGCCGGATTACCGAAGTGGCACGCAGGGCACCCTGTTAGCATATGACAGCAAAATTAGTAGAATTGCAGGAAATTTGCTTTAAAACTGCAAAATTGTCTCTCAGCCTCACGGCAAAATATGTAGAATAACAGGAAATTAGCTTTGAAACTGCAAAATGTTCTCTCAGCCTAATGGCAAAATGTGAACAAAAGCATGAGATGAACTTTAAAACAGCAACAAAAACATTATCTGCCCCATGGCAAAAAGTGTAGAATTGCAGGAAATTTGCTTTAAAACGGCAACATTTTCTCTTAGCCTTATGACAAAATGTGTAGAATAGTATTATAAAACTGCACATTTCTCTCTCTGCACCATGGGGTGGGGCCCAAATGCAGTAGTCGGACCATGTCACCGACTTGACAAAAGTGATCTGCTGGAATGCACCCAATAACTTAAAAGTCACATGAGCTCTGTTAAAAGTCTACAATGAATTGTGAAACCCTACAATGAAAGGACTGTCATTAATTGATGAAAAACAACTGATAGTGGGACCTTATTTTCAGTGAATGTATTGTGACACATTAGGCCTGAATGAACTACTTTTCATAAATGTAGGCCTAATGCAGACAAGAATATCCTCAGTCAGAGATATGCCTAATATGAGTTGAATTTGAGTGTTTGTAAGGAGTTTTAGACTGACATATTTTCAGAATGGAGCACTATAGCCAACTAGGCCTACTGCCAAAACAGAATAGGTCTATCAAGTACCTAAGTAAGTGAAATATGTAATAACTGTCCTGGTGAATCGACTACAGTAGTAGGCTCACAGCCAATGTCAGTGGAAAACGTTTTAGTTTGCATCGGATATAGTCCCTTTAAATTGTATAATTTCAGCCACAAGATGGCGCAAGAGGATCAGTTAAGATTTATGCCTGTTGACGTCTGTGTCCAGATTGGGCCAAATCTGAGATGGCTATCATTATGAAGGATTTTAGGTTGAGACGAAAGGGTTAATTTGAAAGCAGAAGATGTGTTCGATTCCACTATAGCGAATAATTCACGTTTATGTATAGGTTCTTGATATAGCCTAAAGGTAATCTTTGCATATAGACTATTTTATAAAACAAAATTACCCTTGCAGTGATCTGAAAACTCATGTTGCGAACTGCACTGCACAGACCTGGTAGGCTTTTGGCTTACTTTCTTCTTGTATTTCCATTTCAATACATTTGGTTTCAATTACAGTTGAATGTGAAGCTTTTTTGCCTTTCTGCAGTGCTCTTCTTTCTCTTAGTGCTTGATGGCGCCAGACCACAACTTATTATTCTGGGGATCATCATTTGAAAACAACGATTGTTTCATCACTTGAAACGCATAGGGTAGGCCTACACGACTATAAATCCATAATTCATAACATTATGTGAGAGGCCTCTCTATAGATTTGCGGAGGAATATAATATAGGCAAATCCTGTGTAAATGATGTTTTACTCCTGGATAATGGTAAATACCTTGCAGCGGAGTGATTTTATAGTGCTTCAAACCATTTGATTTTTCTTTACTTAGCTATAAGGCTTAGCGTTTCATCACTCCTAACTTGTTAAATAATGAATAAAGTAATGCGCCAAAGTTTGGATAAATAAGAATTACGCACAAAATAAGAATTACACACGAGGATGAGTTTCTCTCGCCTATGTAATATTCTATGGCATGTCATGTTGTGAAGTAGACAATTTCTTTAGCATAGGACTAATAATTCAGTAAACATCTGAAATACTACTACTCCTACTACTCCTACTACTACTAATAATAATAATAATACATTTTAGATGTTATTGGCAAAATGTATTGCGCATTATCCTTGCTAAACTGTGAGATATATCAATGCCCAAAAGGTGCAACCAGTCGTTTCAGTATCGTTGCCTATTAAACATCTTGTACGGTTTTATGATGCTTAACTGAAATTGTGCCGGGGGCTCGTGGCAGTGGTGGAAGTGGTTGAAACCAAGCCTTAGACAAACAGGTTGAATATTCACATGGAAACGTATCCTGTCCAAAACTCCTTAACACACTTGCAGCGTTCCCTGTGCACAGTATTGCAGTAGGCTACACCTTGTTGCTCTGAATATATGTTTTAGATTGTTCTATTTTATCTGTATTCCTGCCTGCACTTTTATTCTTCTCAAATCGATGGTCTTTGAAGTCAAACATTGAGGGAATATTAAAGTATACAAGGTTATAGACCGCACAGTTGCCAATGATGGACTATAACACCACAGTCAAATGCAAGTCAAATACAAAAAATGTAATCTAAAATATTTCAATATTTGCATTACAAATTGTGTGACTGTATTTCAACTGAGCTGTGTTTTCTTCGGAAAAGGCCTGTTGTTTAAAATAGGCTATATATCTAGACTACATAGCTTATAATTCACTGTTGAATTTGAAATGGAATAATTGTCGTTATGGTTTATTTGTCATATTTATATCAACTAAATAATATACCATAACTCAAGCCAGATATATCTTTCCATTCTGCAATTGACAGTGCAATACAACCATGTTGTTGAACGCCCTATAGGTAGAGTCGACATGTGTCCGGTTAGAATTTGAAAGAAAATACCTTTTGGACCATCATTACCATTAACACCTCGGTGCGCGCACGTGTTGCTCTTTGTTTTTGTGTGTGCCTGGTGAAGATCTGAGCTCATTCATTTCTGGCCTGAAGCGTCTTCATAAGTATGTATTAGAAATAAACAGATGATAAATAAACCATGACCCCAATACTGGTAGATTGTGTATAAGTAATGATGTTACAGTTAACCTTCAGATTTTATCTTGACAGTTTCATTTTTTATGTGAATAAATATTTTACAATTAACAGATATAGCCGACTTATTGGCATGATGTTGATATTCAATAAGATATAGATGTTTCATTTACTTTTGTATTTTACATATATAATTGGTAAAACTCCATACAAATTATATTGTTGTATTCAAAACAGTTAGCCCATGGAAAAAAGTTTTTAGCGATTTTGTGCGAAAGTTTCATCCACACACCCCATACACCTTTCTCCCAAATGTTAATTTACAAGTGAACGCAGTGTGCCCCAAAAGCATATTCACAAAAGAGCATTACCTCTACTTCAGGTAGGTTTACACATCCGGTCTATTGCGCATGTGCCACCAGGTGGCCCAGAGGGTTTTTATGGCCAGGTGAGGTGATCTCGTTCACCACAGGTAAAAGCAAAATTGGCTTATGGACCCGAAGCCTCATTGAGATAACACGACGTGTGATCTACCATATCCAGGCGAAGAAAAAATGATGTCAATAATGGGCAAAATGGGGGATTGGCAGGTATGTGCTGTTTATTTCAAGACAAAGAACGTGTAGGCTACTAACTAGCCTACAGGAGTGTAATATATGTCGAATATATGGCCACAATTGGGAAATGCATTACCATCAACTTTTCATTGTAGAATTAGTAGCCTAGCACTATATTTAGCCTAAATATTATAAAGTTATTCAATAGTTTTAATTATTTTTACTATGACAGTGTTATTTTTCCTCGCAAACGTTGATAATGTTCCTATTTACGCCTGATTAACAAAAGCGCATTGGCTCTAGTAATAACTTGGGGAAAGTAGGTTTAACTTGATGCATAGAAGGCTATATCACTTTATATATCATGCAATTTAAGACTATAGAAAACCGTTCCTTATATAGAAACAAATAATAGCCTATAGAGTATGGGATGTGTAAACAGTAAACATCTTTTAGGATGTAACACGTATTGTTTTGCTATAGGCTAGTGTTTATTGAAATGTGAATAAAATCAATAAAAATAGCACAAATCAGACATGCTCCAACTTATCATTTTAGATGTTAATTCGTCTCTGAGATGATAAATGGCATATCATACTAAAGTTATAGCTCGCCCAGAAGTTGTGGTTCTTGTCATCTAAAAATTCAAAACAAATCTCTCCGATGTAGGCCTATTACTGTGGATATGCATGTTGGCCTAATGTAAATGTTTTTTAAAGAATAATTGAATGTAGATTTTAAAACATAACTTTCTAACGCAGTGAAACTGTGGTCGGTGAAACAATCCAAGCCATGGTGAGATTGAGCATTTTGGTTTCACTCTCCAAAAGCACACCACCTCTAAAATCCACACAGCAGCATATAGAAACACATACAGACCCACACACCCCACGATTTATTTTTTTAAGGCACCTTTACCCCGCTGATAGTTGTTATTGTGATCTAGTTTCATTGGCCCTCTCATTAATAACAACCGGTGGTGAAGGTACCCCACCAAAAATGTAAATCTGAACTAGGAGAGGCCAACGCCTAGGAGTTGGCGACCTGGTTCTTGACCCGCCCAAATACTTCAGACCTCATTGACATTAAACAAGCTATGTTGTTGTGTTAATTATTTACATTCCAAAAACGGCGCTCTTATATGTCGTGAATGGAGCTGTATACCCACTTTAGAGTGTTTCTTCTTTTGCATGACAGTGACAGAATAGCTTTTCATGGTCTCAACTCTCAATATGTCTAAAACAACAGTTTACGAAAATCAGGTTGGCAACAAAGTATTAAGAGAACAGGAGATAGAGTATTTGCGTGTGGCACGCTCTTCAGAGCAAGTTAAATATTCTAAAATGTAAGCACAGACAGATTATACCATAGGCCTATGTAGGGTGTGAGATTATGGAACTTGTTTTTATGAAGCTGTTACATAAACAGTTGTTTTTATGAAACCACATTTCCTTAAACAAATATGCACGAAAAAGGAAGCAAATTAATACATAACATGTATTATCTAATTATTTGTTTTATCATAGCCATCAAATGAACGTTCACACCCCTAGGTGCAGGGTGGGTTGTTGCCTTTTTGTCATAGAGAATGCATATAAAATGTACGCTCAGATCGTACTGTATATTCTCATTGAATGTGGGAGAAGTAAATACAATTGAAGTCTCGCTACAGTGTTACCTGTGTTGTCCATTGGTGTTGGGCAGATGGGAATCAAGCGGCTGTTGATATGCTAATGAGGGAATGCGAATGTTATTACAGTGGTGCGCGAGCCTTTTACTTCCACCATTAGAGGGAGATCTCCGAGCGCAGACAGCCAAGCTCAACTAAAATACTTTCAGCTAGAGCACAATTCACTGTGTAAAACAAGGAAAGGCGCTCTCAATACCCACCACAACCCATGAAAATGCTTTGGAAATTAACTGATAATATAAAATATGAAGATTGCGAGGTAAGAGGCTCATATTTGATTTATTGCTGTTTTCATGTCATTAATGGGGTATACTGCTTTATTTTTATTTTGTCCAAATCTCTAATTGTTTTGACAGTTGTCTGGGAACATATTTAATTCATTGAAGGATATACAGATGCATACTGGTTTATTTAATATGTTAGATATTTTGATATGGAGTAATGCCATTTTTAATTGTGTAGAAAGATACATTTTACACAGTTTCAATATTAACAGTGCAAATAAAGTAATAGTAATAATAATAATAAATTTTCACATCAATAAATTAATGTAATCAATGGCAAACCCATAGAAAAACAGGCAATAAAAGAGAATAAAATATTTATATAATTTAAAACGTAATTGTATAAAATAGGATTTATCAAAACGCACTGCATAACATGTTAATATACATAGAAACATGTTAAATGTACACATAATGTAAGAGCATGTACTCAGGGAGACATACCCAAAATGCATTTGCTGACTGTATCATAGAAAAATAAGTATGTTTAAAATAATGTGTTTAAATGTATACAAATAATGTGATGCCTATCCCTTACATTCTTATGAAATAAATCGGTGCATTTCTAGCCCTTAGCGTGTGTGTGCACTGCACACGCTGAGTAATTGTTATTATAGCATAGAAAGTTTGGCAGTCATATCAGGGAGTTGTTTAGGAGTGGTGCAGCCAGTTGAACGTGTTTTAACCGCGTCTGGAGAATAGGCATGCAAAGAGCAGGGAAGAAACGCTGGGCTGGGTTTCGCTGCCCGTGTTTGAATTTGTGATTCTCTCATTCAAGTTTAGTTTACTGGTAGGCTAATAGACCCGTTTCTGTTTTATCGAAATCAGTGTTAACTACAGTGTTTTCATAATGGTTACTCTTACGCTGTTTTGTCAAAATGGTCTCGTGCAAATAGGTTAGAAGTGGGAAGTGGATGTGTTAAGCGTGCGGGGTGCGTATCCGTATGATAATTTTGGAATATATTTGCTCCGAGTGAAAGTTAGCTCGGCTGACGTAGTTTGAATTCGAATAACCGTGGATTAATTCATTCGAGAGACACGGGAAGGGCCATGGAACGCGAGGCGTCGGAATCTGAAGTCAAAAACAAAGGGACAGGGCGAGCAGACAACCGCCCTCTGAACAGTAAAAATGCGCCAGCCGAGATGCCCTCAGCGTTTGCTGGATTTTCACACGAATCAGAGGTGCACATTGTTTCCTTCCATGGCTCTTCCTCTATCTCTGGTCCCCCTTCATTCTGTCTTTCTTTCACTTGTGCTTGCCTTCGAACCTTTTAAAATGTTCCCCCCTCTCTCTGATTCGTCAGACGCAAGAGAATGTCCCTCTTTTTGTCTCCCTCTCTCTCTCTCCCCTCCTCACTCACTCCCTCTTTCTCTCTCCATCTCTGATTAGATAGATATACTGATTCCTCATTCAATGGACGTCATTTAGTACAGACTCTGCCTTGAGTTGCTTCCTCGCTTCACGCTCGATTTCCGACCATTCTTCCCTTATTAAGAATTCGTGTAATATTAATAGTCATGAATATCTGCTATTAGGAGTCCAAGGAAAGAAGCAGCTCTTTGCTAATATGAGCTCAGTCGAGGGAACAGCACAGTGATAGAGCCAGAAGACGGAACAGGGATACAAGAAACTTTAAACATAAATCCGCAAGACCAAACATTGCATTTTAGAATCGAATGAAGGGCAGTGGGAATTTAACCAAATTCTGATGGATTATCGTTCTTCGGTGGTGCTTATCTGAACGTTGGGCTCCGTGATCTTTCAATAGTGTTGTTGCTGGCATTATTTTGTTTGCTCGTAAATTTTCGTTGTTTTATCAACGTTTTTCTTCTGAAAATTCTCTTTTGAATCGCTTGAAAATCTTCGCAGATGTTAGTGCACAGCTTTTCCGCGATGGTAAGTTGGACTCTGTGGCAAAGACTGAGTTATAACCTACTTCGTGCAGCATTCAGACTCCGATTATTGCCTTTTTTAATCAAATCGTTTTGCTAAGCTATCATACAAAAAATAAAAAGAATACAAGATTGCTCTCACATTTTATTTCAGTAGGCCTATCGAAATATTTCAACTGTATTCATTTTTCCTCCCGAAAATGATCAAATAGGCCTACGGCGGGTGTGTTATTAGCCTACAGTAATTATCACTGTTATCATTGTTAGCATTATTATTATTATTATTATTATTATTATTATTATTATTAGGCTATTATTGCTGCGTTCAACAGAGAACTGCTGTTGATTTTATTTCAACCAACGACTTTGAATAGACATGCAATTATGGTAGGTGACAGTCCATAAAAGCCCCTGTGAAAACGGGTAAAATGGAGGGTTGGTGTATAGGTTTAATTTCTCCGATTCTTTTTTCCTGCAGGATCGTCACGATACCAGCAATGGGACAGCCAGGCTACCTCAGCTGGGAGGCGTGGGCCAGTCTCCATATAGCGCCCCTCCACTCTCCCATACCCCAAACTCCGACTTCCAGCCACCGTACTTTCCTCCGCCCTACCAGCCAATCTACCCCCAGTCCCAGGACCCATACTCGCACGTCAACGACCCCTACTCCCTCAACTCTCTGCACGCTCAGCCTCAGCCACAGCACCCTGGCTGGCCGGGCCAGAGGCAAAGTCAGGAGAGCAGTTTGCTGCACCAGCACCGCGGCTTGCCCCATCAGCTCTGTAGGGAGTACCGGAGAGAAGTGCTCCTGCCGTCGGGCCACGGAATCGATACGGGACTCTCAGATTCTATCCCAATCCATGGAATACCTCACTCTTTAGAAGATGTTCAGGTAATTCAGCATTATTTGGTAATTATATTATTATTACTATTACATTTTTACTATTACATTATTGTTGTTGTTGTTATTATAATAATAATTGTTGTTGTTATTATTTTCTTATTATTGTTTTGAAATTATTATTAGGCCTACACACGTAGCCTTCTATAGCCTAAGTGTTTGCTGCAGTAAATTAGCAGCTCTGTATGAAATGTCATGGCCTACATTTAATGACTCAGTGCATGGCATGCAATTTTATAAATGCAGAAATGGTCAAAGATTATGGCCATAACCATTGCATTTAATTGACAGAGGCCTTTTTATGTAAATGTTCCAACATACATTTTATTTTACAAACGGCTCTCGAGTGAAACATTGTATAAAAGCCTATTTGCATGGATTATTCAGTCTAGATTCTCGAGCTGTGTTGAAACTTTATTAGCCGTATTATTTTGTTGACCCCCTCCCTCCACTGAAAAGATGCATAGTGTTATAAACACTTGCCCTAAACAAACAGATCAAAGCTGAAGCTCTGAGAACTATAATTTGATCTGCAACCCCTCTCACAAAATGGATGGTATGCCGCGCTTGTTGATTAATATTCCCTGTCATTTTTGGACATGATTCTGGATATCCTCCCTTCATCTTTAATTTAATTGTTCTCATTGAAAAGACTCAAGCGCCGATATGAGCGGGAGGCTGAGAGCAATAATAAAATGTCCACTCGGGAGTTTTGCACATGCAGGCACACTATGAGCACCATTTTTTTTAGATGAATTTCCATCGCTCAGCAGATAATACGAATAAATCGAATAAGTAAATGCCTATAGCAATGACGCGTTTTGGTTTTTTTCTAAAACAAATGCTTAATCCCCAATTAGCGTGCACGATGTGTAATACACCTTTATTCCGAATACAATTTGGATTCATAGTTCTTCGTAAGAATCCAAGCTGCGGTTGGAATGAGGTCACGATTATTGGGCGACAGAGCTTCATTATTTAAGTCTGATGTGCATGAGGCGCACTGCCTAACAGCTATAGCCAATATCACCCTCATTGAAAATAATAACAGGTATAGGCCCATAATATTTTTTGATTGTGGGCTACATGCCAGTCTTTTGCAAACAGCATGACATGTAAAATTAATTCCATTGTATTCTATATTAAATAGTGTATTTTGCATCTGTGTGTTGCAGCATGTTGAGGATCAAGGAATTCACATCCCAGACCAGACTGTAATTAAAAAAGGTAAGCAATTTCCTTCGAGATACCATGCATGTTTCCACAAGCTGCACATCACACCACACCACCACTCTGCTCCGCAGCTCGTGCGGTAGCCAGCGCACTGAACCAAGTGGATTAATGCGCAGTGTTTTTTATTACGTGAGCTCGAGTGCATCAAACTAACTGAATGCACCTTTTCATCAATGAATGCCAATGTCAGCATTTCAGAGTAGGCCTAGTCAGATGCGAATATGCCCTATATAGGCTATGCTGTTCAGGCTATTGGTTTTAATGTGTTGATGCATCTTTTCGCTAGATATCGTAAATATAGGCCCATTTGGGAGCAAATCTAAAATGGCAGTTGTTAATGCTCTATGTATTAAGTATCAGGATGATACCAGATCCTCCATCAAAGGTGGAAAAAATCTAGGCTGCAAAAATAGGCAAGGTCTTTAAACCATTTATAGAGTCTCATTCCATCAGTGTTTGGCTTCGGTTGATTATGGAAAATGCGTTCAGTGTTGCATTATCATATATGGGCCTAGCATAATTGCGTGTGAATTCAATTGTTTACTCCTATAAGACCATTTCGGGCGTGCTAGGCCTACTTCATGGTCAGGTTGAACGTTACTCCTCTCGCCATGTGGAGACTTTTGTCAGTTCAAATTAGATGCGCAGGGGATAAATCTTGAGAGATGCTCTTTCCGCATCAACATGATAATTAGCTCTTATATTAGTAATCTCAAGAGTTCGTTTAACTCCTATCGTCTCTATTAGCCTCCCCTGGGCTATTAATGTCACAAGTGATCTAACCAAAAGCGCTAGTCCCTTTGTCTCCGGTTACTGCACACAAAACGGTAACCCATGCAAAGTGAAATCACACGCGCGACTGTATTTTTGGGGAGACCATGGATATTTGAAAAAAGGCTTCTCTTCGCGTGCTGTGTGTGTGTTTAAGTATTGCAACATGTGTGCGCGTGCGTCTGCAAAAGCGTGCGATGTTTCAGAGTTCAAATTGCATAGATAGCCTGCCCTAAACAAATATTGGGCCTATACGAGGCGTACAATATGGTAAAACATTTTGCAATGGTTAGGCCTTTGTGCGTAGGCCTAATAACAAAAATAAGAAAAACAATAAATAGGCCTATATTATCATTATTAATGTTTTATTATTCGTGTTAATATTAGTATTATTTGGCCTGTCATCCCCTATGCCAATTGTTTTAATTGTGTGTAGGCCTCTACACCCACACTGCGTTTGATATGAATCTCATGATTAACGGTCTACATTGAATAAGATTCACTGAACTTAGTCTCTTTTTTCCCTAGGTCCAGTTTCTTTATCCAAGAACAACAACGTCTCCGCCATTCCGATAAATAAGGACGGTCTTTTTGGCGGTGTGGTAAACCCCAACGAGGTGTTCTGCTCTGTTCCGGGTCGCCTGTCCTTGCTCAGCTCCACATCAAAGTACAAGGTCACGGTGGCGGAAGTGCAGAGACGCCTTTCGCCGCCTGAGTGCCTCAACGCGTCACTGCTGGGCGGGGTGCTGAGAAGGTGAGCCGGACTTTAATGTCTCTCCTCATTCTTTATCCCAGGTATAATTAAAATCGACTAAGCGTGACACCTCCTGCATTTAAAACAGCCCAAAAGGCAGACTGATAAATTCCATATTAACTTTACACTCGCAATGTAGCCCACAAATTAATGTAGGCCTATTGGCCTTACCCTCAACCCTGTAAGACTAGTTTAAGCAAATCATATATAGACCTATACCAACAACAGTAAACTACTGCAGTGTTTAGTCTATAGATTCCAACCTAGACACAAAGCCAGTATTTTGGGTATACACTCTGCACTCAAATCAAGTAGTTTCTGTGATTTGAAAATACATAGCCTATATTGACACACACATAGGCCTGTAGACACCGATAGTGTTATAGAAGTGTATGGAAGGAAGACGATGCTATTATGGCATTGTTCTTTTTTAAATCAAGATAGCTACCTCTTTGATTCAATAATATGATTAATAACATGCTTATTCATTCAGACCTTTTTGGATCAGATAGTGTGTCCAATGATGGTTGGGAAAAAAATAAAACATGCCATTTTACAAATTAGCCTATTCATACAACCTATTTTTCTGTTCTTGTCACAGGGCCAAGTCTAAGAATGGCGGAAGGTCCCTCAGAGAGAAATTGGATAAAATCGGATTAAATCTACCTGCAGGTAGACGCAAAGCCGCAAACGTTACCCTGCTGACGTCACTAGTCGAAGGTAAGTTGCATTGTAAATGATCTGAGTTCCGGTTCCCGTGATAGCAGGTGCTTTGAACGGTTTCAGGGGAGACATTCGAAATCAGCATATGCGCTCATCCATGTAATTTGGACTGACTTTGCCTTGCAAACCAGTCATGCATGAAGGATATATGTGTGTTTTTGAGAGAGAGGATGATGGTAATAATTCTAAAAGGCTTTTCGCAACATTGGCCTGTGTATTTAGCCTACATGTGTGCAATCCTCTCGTGAAAGTGGTCCTAGAATAGGCTAGTACAGTGTGAGGTGGGGTTCGGTTAGCCTGGCTGGCCTAGTTTGTGCCAGATGAATTAGGCTCGTTGTTGAAGCAGGGTTATGGGCATTTGCTTATTTATTGTCTTGCGGGAGTGTGGAACTGTTTCACCTCTGGCAGAGGTGAATCGATTGATTTATTAACCCTATAGTGGCTTGTTATCATTATCATTATTATAAGGCCTATATTAGGCTAGTAGCAGTAGTAGTAGTAGTAGTAATCATAGTTATAGTAATAGTAGTAATAGTAGGCCTACTAGCCAACAGCTACTGCTACTGCTATTAGACTACTATTATTTACACATGCAGGGACTCTTTCTGTTTCTCTGTGATGGTAGTGGATGTGACCTATGGAAGATCTATATGTTATGAGACTATTAAATAATACATTGTCAATTGTGGTATACTATGAAGATGCCATTGCTATTGAATAAATCAATTTTCCTTGCAAAGTTGAACCTTATTATTCAGTGCGGTGGTATTTGGTGAGCTGTGGGTTTTAAAGGTGAAAGCCTGGGACGGTTCATTGGTTCCTGTTAATCATTACAGCCGAAGAGCGAATGCAATATTCACTGTACTTCATTGAAATTGGGTGCTGTATGGTAATGAGGTTGAAGAAATGTCTGATTCTTTGCGATAAGGGGGGAGGTGTGGGGGGATATGAAGACACGCGGTTATTTAGTGAAGAGACACTGCGTTTTTCTGAAGTGCTGTTATTGTTTATGATCCGCTCCATTTTATGGAAACGAGTTTACTGGACTTGAGCTTTGATGCTAATTGGCGCATGCGTTCTTCCGGAGTTGAGGCTTATGGCAGGAAGCCCCGCAGTAAAAACCCAACTGTTTCAGGAAATTAAAACCAAAGACTTGAAAAAATCTACAAAAAAGGCAGACCTCAATGGAATGAACCTATAATTCTCATGGCTAAAGTATGTAGGAGCGAGATTTGCATATAGCCTTTTAAAATTGCTTTCGTTGTATGATCTGCTGTGCTTTCAATAATGTTTAGGGATGGCTAAGCAATGACATGGTGATATGCATGACGCTCTTTATGACACTTTATATTGCTTCCCTGATATTTAACTCTTCTCACGGAATGGGGGCCTGACTCTTATTGATAACAGGTAGCCTAGCGGTTAAGGGCGTTGAGCCAGTAACCGAAAGGTTGCTGGTTCGAATTCCCGAGCCGATGCAAGGCACTTAACCCTAATGTCTCCTGCAAGTCTTTCTGGATAAGAGCGTCTGATAAATGACAACAACAAAAAATACTACAATAAAATAATCCATCATGTGATGGAAGGTACAGGCGCTAGCCTATAGCCTACTGATTTAGAAGTTGATACAAAGTCAAGGCCTTCTCTTTGGCCGAGGACGTTCATTGGATGAATCATGTGTTAAGTGGAAGTGTTAATTGGTCTATATTTGATGTCCAATTTAGAGCAATATATTATACACTCCATCCATTCTTTCCTTCTCAGGCGAAGCCGTGCATCTTGCCAGAGATTTTGGTTACGTATGCGAGACTGAGTTTCCAGCCAAGGCAGTAGCTGAATATACAAACCGTCAGCATTCCGACCCAAACGAACAAGTCCAGAGGAAAAACATGTTATTGGCAACGAAGTAAGTGCTATATTATCACATTTCATATGTCAAAACATTGATAATTCTCGTGTTTACATCGACAGTGTTTGCAAACACAAATGGATGGTCGTGGTCAATTCTATAATTTCGTTTTTTATCATTTTTTGTAGGCATTTTGATAGGCCTATATTTTTCACATGCATTTCTAAAGTATTTATTTTATGGACTCGTTATTTGTGTTACATTGTAGTAGTCTATTTTGCCCCTAATTAAATGCATCCTGAATGGATGTGACATTAAAACGGACAAGAAAATAATTGGATACAAATTAATCGACTAATGTCAAATTATTTGTCCTTCTAATGCGCCAGACAGGTCATCACGTGATGTTATGCACGCGACAAAATGCCAAAATAAACAAAACACTTCTTGAATTAGACACTTTCAACAAAATTAGGCCTACTGAATTTGAGATCCATGCTCTGTATTCGATTCATGCCAAACATTTTAGCAATAAAACACGTGCACGAATAGCCTATATGAATGAACCTATCCAATATGGAGTTGACTGTTATTGGTCAATTGAGCAGGCCTCAGATTCATCCATATGCAACCATTTTGTTTGCTGTGATTGGGATTGCATTGACACATAGCTGGTTCTACTCCAACATCAACCTTTCCCCACTGCATTAAAACATTTAGACATAGTATGACACTATACTTTTACGTCCCTTTGAGCAAATATGCCATAGGCCACATTATAATGTTGTGGCACCAACTATATCAAATTAATAGGATTTTTGACCACGTCTCGTATAGGCCTATAAGTCATATTAGGGGCAGACTGGCATTATGATTGTAATTAACATTTATATTGTCTCCCCATTTTAGGCAAATCTGCAAAGAGTTCACAGACCTGCTTTCCCAGGACCGTACGCCCTTGGGGAATTCTCGACCACAACCTATTCTTGAGCCAGGGATTCAGAGTTGCTTGACCCATTTCAGTCTAATTTCTCACGGATTCGGGACCCCAGCAATGTGCGCGGCCCTCACTGCTCTCCAGAACTATCTGACCGAGGCGATTAAAGCCATGGACAAAATGTACCTGAACAACAACAGTCACTCAGACAGCGGCACTAAAGGCGGAGACAAAGACGAGAAGCACAGAAAGTGATTCCCACCTGAAAGCCCAATATAAATATTATAAATACATATAAATACTATTGATCAAGTAAACGTGCCACTTCCTGATCTCGCGATGATTTTACATGTTTGTTTTTACTACCATTCAACTTTGGATTCACGGGAAGTGATGCGCAAGATCCCCACAATAATTAAAACAGAAAAAAAAAATGCTGAAAGGCGCAAAGGAACACCTCCAGAGAGGGAAAGATCTCTGCCACATTATGACTTTTTATGTACTCCCTCTTTTTATGAGCTGCAACGGACTGAAATCGAGCGACCCTTCTATCTCTCAATTTACGATTGTAGCCATGTGACAAAAATAAGCTAAAAGAGGATGAATTATTATCAGTATTGTGAATAATAAACTTGAAAAAAATCCACAGAGTTCCATGTCATGACTTCAGTTGTAGACTCTCACTCCAAGCGACCAACTTGAACTTTGAATTTCAACACGATTCACGGTTATATAAGGGAATCTGTGTTCATGTATGTATATATTTATTTATGTGTAATTTAATGGGAATTGTAAATATGGTGCGTCTGTTGAAACTTCTTTTTTATTTATCTGGTGCCTCCTGTTTTAGTGGGTTTAAATATTCGGTTAGTTCTTCATGTGGTTTTATGGTTCTTAGAAAACAGAAGTTTGGGGTATTTTTTCTCTGGGATATTTCAATTCAGCCCTCTTGTAGCATGTTGAGGCGACATTGAAGCAAGTAAACAAATTTAATAGAAATAAACCTCCATTTCTCTCTAGCTCTATCATCCTTATTCCATTCAGTTTTTTAAATTGAATAGAGCATAATGGAGACCCTGAAGAGAACTGTTTTGTGTTTCTACTTTCTTGTTTTTATACAAGCTTTTATGTGTTGTGCCAATCAGAATACGTTTCACTTGTTCTTCCCTTGAAGCACCATAAAAGCAATAAATGGATATTGTCTTTTGATTTTTTTTTGTATGTTCGAAGAAATTCTAAACATTTGGGACCACCTGATATCTTGTATGTCCAATGTCCAAATTGGAGGCGGTTTTAGCTGTATTGTATAGACTTGTGCTGGCAATAGTTCCCATGCCTGTCAATGTATTATAGTCCTTTGTTGGCCAGAAAAAAATAAACATTTGATACGCTTCATGTCGATTTTTATTCATATATTTTCATTTTTTATTCAGTGGTTGATACGCCCGGTTGTATTTTCGTTCTTGGCAGTTTTTTTCTATTCAGCACGGTTACAGTAATTGAGTTTAACTCTCCCCTGACGAGTGTTCCTTGCAATAAGCAGCTGAACCCATTGTTTCCCTCAAGTATAATAAAACAACTTATACTTTCAACTCATAGTTCAGAGCACAGGATCATTCAAAACCGGAGCCGAGCTTTTGACCATGCCAAATGACACAGAAAACAATGAATACATTGGTGTTTGAAGTGTGTGTGTGTGAAGCGCCAGCCCTCAAGCAAAACCATTCTTTAAAATTAGTGAGATGTATATGGCTTGTGTTGAAGGTTATTACATTTGCCTTTCCATACCACTCTATTGTTTTTTTATTTAGTTTTTGTTAAAGCTTTTAAGACATGCATCAAATATTTGTTATTACTAGCCTGTCTGTAATTATTGGTGTTGTTTGACAGCATTCAGTTGGAATAAAATGTGGGAAACCTATTTCAACTGCATTCAGTTAAATGATATAACAAATAAGTTGGCAAGTGGATATATCTTTATATTTGGTCACATCTCTACCCATAGGCTTCATTGTAGTCATATCGATGTAAATTATCATGTATGCTTCTAACACACCTGCTGTAGCCTTGTTTTGCGTGCAAAAAGCCACGGGGACAATGCATTACGTAAGCGAATTTAAATGGAGTTTTGATTGTGTATTGATGGCATGCACCTCGAAATCAATCTCTACTGAAGCATGGTGGAGTGGAGTCGGTGGGTGTATATGCATATCCTGTGTCTGTGCTCTGTTCTATTTTCCACTGTCTGGTAGTCGAGAGCGTTGTGGCATGGGGATGTTGTGACATCGAGATAGATTTAGGCCTACTGAGCAACTTTTTTAAAATCCCCCCCCAAGTCTGTTTTATTCCGAAGCAGTTGTTTTCAAATAAGGTGAATGAAGCCTAACTGTACATGTCCTTGGCATAATTGCGGTGCAGTGCTGTAGCAGGTGAAGCGAGCCATTGTCTGTCAGGGCTGTTTTTGTTGGCTGCATCTCAGATTGTGTGTGGGATCCTAACCCCAGGCACAATAGCTCACTCATAAAGAGGAATACCCGGCTGCTCCTTCCATTAAAAAGCATAAATAGTCACTTTAAAGGAAAACAATCGTATTAAATAGCATTCACTGGTATTAGGAAGCCCCTCACGTGTGTCATTAATGCTAATGTTATTTAATAAATGTATCGGGGTAAATGAAAACATTTTTTGAGAGCGAAACGAAAGCATTATACATATCTATCACAATGGCAGCTATCGAAAGTACGTGAAGGCCTATAAAGGAATTAACATGCAATGCCATTGCCCCAATTTCTGAATTTAAAAAAAAGTGTTCCGAAAAAAAAAAAATATATATATTTGATACAAACCTGTAATTTACATAGGCTACTGTTTTAATAAGATTTTTTTTATTTTGCCATAATTTGATCTTAAACAGGTAGATCTAGTTTTACATAATGCCTTACAGCTAAAGTAATTTGCAACAAGGAAGAGGCCTGAAATTTGAAGAGCCAGTCAGCAATACCCAACTGAATTTGGCTAATTCAATCCGTAACCCCTGGTTTCAGCTACATCAATTACACTTGATTCCACTATAATAATTAATACGTGCCTCTGTTGTGTACTGTTCCCCGAGTTGTTATTAAATAGCCTATTCTTAAATGTTAGGCTACAATTTCCTTTTTTTACTTTTTATATCAGATCTTCCCATGCATTAGCATACCCTTGATTGCATACACACGAATATGCAGAGATGCATGCGCTCAGGCACGCATAGCCTACACTCCACAGGCATGCACGCATGATTATCTGACAATAGTCGGAAACTATTTTGTTGAGATGTTGTTGGGAGCCATTGGTTGGTGAGCTGACTTCACTGCACCACGACCTGTTCTTCAAAATAGACAAGACCAAACTCACAACATCCAACATCTTTAATGGCAATACAATACTTCGAGCTGCCAGATTTGGCAATATACTAAAGACTGTTACTAGTGGCTATATATAGCGTTGGTTTGATGTGCAGTGCTGGGTCAATTCCATTTCGATACCAGTCAATGCGTGAAATAACATAAATTAATTAATACATTAATTAATTTACCCTTCAAATGTGAGTGGCCCCAAATACAAAGTCAAGGGTTAACAAACATGAAAAATGATTAAATAGACTAACACAGGCCTAAAATAATGATAATTGCATTTAATGTCATTGCATCAGATAGGCTAGCTAACTCAAAAAACACCATTTAGTCAAAGTGCAACTATAGCTTTGAACCATGCAGTTTCCATAAACGCTAGATACGTTTTTGTCATGTGTTGTGTACACAAGTAACCTCATGGGTCGTTATAATATTGACCTCCGGACTGAAAACCTGTTGTGTCGAGCGTGCATACAGTAGAACATTCCATCTGTGACATGCAAACGATGTATAGGCTATTTGGGGAATTACCATGTTTTTTAAATAATTTTTTCTTTAGGCTACTACTTTTAGTTCCTGCATGGACACATCTGTTTACCAAATTGCTAATTTCTTTATATCTTGTTAATGACGAATTGCAAACTGCAGGACATTCTACAAGTAGAGACATATGTGTTCTATGCATATAGGGTTCACTCAAATGACAATTGAAACGCGGACCGGTGCAATCGAATTATGTGACTCTATAAGTTTGCAATGAAGCGCAAAATGGCTAATTGTCGTCAAGTCTGACATCAACCCTCATTTCGGTCTCGACCCCCCTCCACTGACCTCACCCCACTGTGCGAGCCGGGGCTCAAAAGCCACGAAAGGTCAACGACTCTACCAAATCGTTCTTGATTACTTGAGACATCAGGTAATCGATTAGAAAACATTAACTGACTTTGAATAAACAAAAGGACTCACGAGTAAGCTGAGAAGTCGATAATTCCAACGCAATATGGGTCATTCCTTCCGAAATGATGATAGGTGTTTGATGATTCTTGAGGTGACAACTTTGGGACCACACACATCCACACACACACAATCTGAAGCATATAGAGATATAGGCCTAGGCTATATGTGCACAGGCCACTACTGATTTCTTCTTTAATGTGAAGGGAAAAAATCTCACCCAGAATTAGATTATCCAATTCATTTATGTGCACCAAATTGTCAGGGATAACATCAATTTAACATCAAAAGACAATATTTCATTTAGATGGCCTTATCTTGGCTTATAAACATTAACCTTGTTGTTTTCAGACCATTAATAGCCTAATAGGCCTTCATGATATTTGATTACGTTTTGTTAAGGCTAAAATAATATCATGTTTATATGGTGTCATCGGGCATGTATTTACTTTGTATCTTAAAATGTTTAGTGGTGTGATGACTGCTCATGCTCATCACAATTCATGGGCTGCAAGGTTGTTTTCCGATCATTTCCATCACCTGTCAAAAGCAGAGGTCGACTAATTTCATGGGCTTGTGTCTCCCAAATATACAAAAAGAGGGGATTAAAAATGTTGTTAATGTTTCCCCTGTCGGTTTATATAGTTTATATTCTAGTTTTCAGTCTCTCTGCCTCTCTCTCTCCCCGCATTCTCTGAAGGCAGCCGGGGGGAGTGTCGCCCCGGGCCAAACATATGCTTCTTTCCATTGCACTAATCCAAATTCAGCGTGGAGGAATAATTGCTCGAGTGGCCATGGCTTCGCGGGGCTTTGTCCCTCGCTGGCTCCCGTCAGCCCGGCACACGCCATTTCAATCAACCGCCTTTTGAGGGCTGTCTCTTTTTTATCAAACCTTAGCCCTCGAAAATGATGCGAACATTTAACCAAACGGCTTCACGCTCCATAAACAACACCCCAAAAATACTATTTATTTGTTTATTAATTCATTCATTAATTGATCTATCCCTTTATTTATTTATTGGTCTCATGCAGTCTGTTCACTTTAGTTATTGTGTCATTATGTTGGTCATTCGATCACATGACGTTCGTTACAGATTTCTGGGGACCAGTAGAACGACTTGTTTGTATAGCTCGCCTAGATAGTGAACTTGGTAAAAGTGGGGAGTGGTAGGTCTATCTATTGTATCTTAATTATGCATTATAAATATAGAAACTTAGCCCACAATGTATATTTATTTGGTCAATGGAAAATTTGAATTTGATCACACTCAATGAAATTAGATAACACATACACGAAATTCCATCAATTTGCCTCATAATGTTCTGGCTTCAGGAGCATCAGCTATTGGGTTATAAGCGAATATTGACATAACATTAGAAAAAGCTACGAATGGTTTGCAGTGAGAAACAGTTTTTCCCCAAACGAACAGTTGCACCAAAACTTGGAGTGTGCAATCTGAAGATATAATATTTTTCAAAAGAACCAAACCCTCAAGCGATGCTGACCCCATAACATGCTTTGGGGTTCTCGCTGGCTTAAACCATGGTAACAAGTCCTATGTCCAAAACAAGTGGAAATCTTTCTCATGCTCAAAACTGCTTGCTAAAATTATACCCTATGATCGAAGTTGGTATTATTGGTGTAATAATATTATTAATAATAATAATAATAATAATAATAATAATATCAGGCAAAATTACCTAATTATAATAGAATAATGTTTACATGTGTTAGCTTTATTTCATACCAAAAAACGTATAGGCCTATGTCTACATCAAAGGAATAGACTATTGATGTAATCTTTTATGGAGTGAAAAAAAATCGCATTTCATTAAGAAGCAACCTTATTTTAGACTATAATATTACCATAGTGACATTACTAAGAAAGTATATCAATGACGAAATAACTATTCATGCTTTATAACCATTACATCTGGTTTGTTGATCATATTGAGAATTGACAGCAGCAACCTCAGCCTACATCTATTAATTGAGATATGTGAATTCACAAGAGAACTAGGTTATTCGATAAGCACTCTCTATTGCCTATTTTTCTGTGATGAATATATGGCATAGCCTTCAAAGTAAACGAGTCCAGCAAATTCAAAAACATAATGACAAAACGCATCAAATGTTTTGTTACAGTTTAAAGGCCCCCTGCACTGTGCCTTGAACGAAGCTGCCCTTTTTTTAAAGCTCACACCCCCCCAGTCTTATTTTCTGTGAATCAACGATGAAAAATTACTTGAGTAAAATGGACCATTTGCTAGGAAATCGCATATTTTCACGGATAAGGAATGGAATAAGAGAGAGAGGGGAAGAGAGGGGAGAGACGCTGATGTCTGACTGAATTAATAGACATGATTATTTCACACCAAAGAAGAACACTATTTCATCTAAGCTGCTATCGGTTCCATCACAAAGGGTCACCGCGCAGCTGTGGCGAACCCAGCGTTATTATGAAGTTTGATGATAGGATCCCGTTTGCTATCCTAGTACCTCGCTCGAGGCAAGCAATAGCTCGAGGCAACGCCAGTGCCGCCCCGTGATAAAGGACTTACTCTGTGCGCAAAGAAAGAGAGCAGCTTTCACTTGAGACTAATCAACTCGCAGGCTTGGCCTATACTGCTTTTCGTTTTTCCTCCCTCGATCCTTTTTTCATAATACAGCTAACTTTTGGCTTATTGCACATTTCCTGGATATTTACTTATTTATCCTGCTAAAGAAAGGAGTGGATTTGAGGGACATAGAAATGCTGTTAGGATGAATCCAAGTCTACGATTGAGGATGGATTTGCTCACAAATCGTTAGGATCCACAACAATAGTTGTAAAATATATATATTTTTTAAATACAATAATGAAATAGTGCAGTTGTTTAGCAAGTTACAAGACACATGAAGACTTGATGGTAGGAAAGGAACCATTCTGTCTATAGCTCATTTGAGCATCTGCCTTTAAGGTTGATGGTTTAAACTTTATCCAATAAGGTAGGCCTTTAACACGTTAACACAGTAATTTCCAATCTAAATGCCAATAAGAAGAGTATATTGATACATTGCACTGCTGTTTTCCACAATTGTCTTTTTCCACTTTGCCAATGTATTTTATTTCTTGCTGTTTGGACATTTTTTATAAATGTTTGTGTGTTTGATTGAGCCAAAGATGAATTCCCACTTTAATCTGAATGGACACTAAAGCTGTGAATTGCAATGCACTGACACTCCAAGTGTCTCTCTACCTGGGCTGTCTGAAGCGGTGGACTCTAAGCCCCAGAGTGTCTCTCTACCTGGGCTGTCTGAAGCGGTGGACTCTAAGCCCCAGAGTGTCTCTCTACCTGGGCTGTCTGAAGCGGTGGACTCTAAGCCCCAGAGTGTCTCTCTACCTGGGCTGTCTGAAGCGGTGGACTCTAAGCCCCAGAGTGTCTCTCTACCTGGGCTGTCTGAAGCGGTGGACTCTAAGCCCCAGAGTGTCTCTCTACCTGGGCTGTCTGAAGCGGTGGACTCTAAGCCCCAGAGTGTCTCTCTACCTGGGCTGTCTGAAGCGGTGGACTCTAAGCCCCAGAGTGTCTCTCTACCTGGGCTGTCTGAAGCGGTGGACTCTAAGCCCCAGAGTGTCTCTCTACCTGGGCTGTCTGAAGCGGTGGACTCTAAGCCCCAGAGTGTCTCTCTACCTGGGCTGTCTGAAGCGGTGGACTCTAAGCCCCAGAGTGTCTCTCTACCTGGGCTGTCTGAAGCGGTGGACTCTAAGCCCCAGAGTGTGGGTGTGTGTGTGTGTCTAGCCCTCTCCTGTGTATGTTGTGAAGACTGCACTATGCTGTCTAAATAGAACCTGTTCACATTAACACCTTGGCACTATCATATTCATCATCATCACTATCCTCATCATCATACTTCTCATAGTCATCTTCATCATTAGTCCTGTCTGTACAGATAAAGATGCTACGGCCGTCTAGTTCCCTATGTGGTCCCGTTTGGCTCAGTTGGTAGAGCATGGCAATGCCCGGGTTGTGGGTTCGATTCCTATGTGGGACCAGTACGAAAAAGTGCAAAAATATATGCACTCACTACTGTAAGCCGCTCTGGATACGAGCTTCTACTAAATTACAACAACAAAAAAATTGATGCACAGAAGAAGTGTGTTTAGCTCTAAGACAGAATACCTGATGTCTGACTAAAAGTTTAAAGGAGGCCAGAGTGAGTCACTTGGATAGTTACGTTTGATAACCTACTCCTAAAAATACCTTACGATAATAAGACATTTACTTATAACAAATTGCAATTGTTTATGACTTGATATAAACATTTCCGGAAATGTCATTTTCAGTATTTGGGAAAGGGATAGATCATGTGTAATAACTTTTTATGATGAATTGCTACATTATTATCTTATTAGAGGAAACCTATAGGGGAGGGGAGATTGCTTCGACCTCTTGAGTGTGAGAAGAAACGGTTAGATCTAACCACAGGCTAAACACTTCCAACAGGACTTGACATTGCAGAACAATTTCCCAATTACCTTTTGACATGCATATTGACACAAACGTGCAAAACTGTAATTTTCTCTCAGAATATGTTAGCTTGAGGGGATCGCTTTCATGCCAGTGAATTGTCAGATGTATTTCTTCCTCGTTCCTGCTAGTCTGACTGACTGTGACAGTCAGAGTTCCCTGACAACCATTGCTAAAGGGAGAGGCCATTTTCAAAATGGCAAAAAACAGACAACTTTGATTTTTCCATTCTTTAGATGACACCATGTCAATACTATTTGGAGTGAAACATTGAATATGACTGTAGAGTAATCAAGTTACCGAAAACATAACATTTACCATGTAAACAGAAAAGGTAATCACAATTAATCATCAAATTGGATGTGTGTATTGTGTTTCGGTAAGACATGTTGTTGTGCACTAATAGTGTGGTGTATTCTCTGTCCTGAAAAATGAAGTAAGCTTTATGCAACATCTTTTTGAAAGCGGACCCTTTCGTTTGTCTGTTTCAACCCTAGCCAATAAACTTCACAAACACGTGCTGTTGTCTCAGTCAATCATGCACTATCCAACCTAGTCTGCCAGTTGACATTGAAATGCCATGGCCATCGAGACATCATCCTGTCTTTGACACAGCCAGGCAGTGAGAGGAGAGGGAGCTCTCTAGCCGTGTCATCACAAACTTGTCATCCCATTCGGGTTGATTGGCACGTGCTAACCCAGATCACGGCTGCTAGCATTGACGGAAGAGGGTTTCCCTGATTCCCTAACAGACCCAGGAGCCTCATGACAGGATCCTCAGCAAAGCGGGTCAGTTGGGCATCACCTGGTTCCGGGGGCCCCCTGCTTCGGCTTCAGCCCCATCCCCAGCCCATGCAGCCACATACTCAGCCCTCGCCTGTGCATGCTCCAGTCACAGCCCACACCTCCAGCATTATGCCCTGAGTGAGAGGCTGGAAACATTTAATTGCCAAGCCCGCATCGCCACGCTCCTCAAAGTGTGAGGTGGGCCGTTGGTGTGTACGATCTTTCACCAAAATCTGTTATCTACTGGTTGGTGGAAGGTATTGAGGGGAGAAAGGAGCTGAGTGGGGATGGTCTGATGCTAGCTAGCTAAACCAGGAAGTACTCATGTTGTGAGTGGGACTGGTGGACTAGTGTCAATCATTCAGTCAGTTAGTTAGAAAGGTTTCAAACTGTTCATGGTACGTGAAACTAAAGGTGAAAATGCATGTTTGGGACCGGTCACAGAAGGTCAAATGCTTGTCTCCACAGCATAATATACATTCAAAACCACGTAGACAGTATCTAGCCTTGAGTTTAACTGATGACACAGTGACAGAATGGTGACACTGTCTGTGGTCGTCTTCATTCACATACGGTCACTACTCTCTCATTCACATACTGTCACTCCTCTCGTCACACGGTGGCCACGTATCTCATGCCACACCACAGCCTCCAACCACATTCAAAAGTCGTTGCGGCAAAATGAGCCTCCGCTCCTTCTAATCACCCAAATTAGCATGGCAGCCTCAACTGGTGGGGACGAAACGCAAGCATCTAGCGAGCAGCAGCACTGTGTTTAACACAAGTTCCATTAAAAGAGCCCATTACTATTACTGAGGGGAAACAGTGCCCCGGGGTTCTCAAAGTGTTGCAAAAAACCTCATTGATAATTAAGTGTTGGTTACCCCGGTATGCATCGCTTCCGAACGTTGCTTACCAATCACAGGTCTCTCTCTCTCTCTCTCTCTCTCTCTCTCTCTCTCTCTCTCTCTCTCTCTCTCTCTCTCTCTCTCTCTCTCTCTCTCTCTCTCTCTCTCTCTCTCTCTCTCTCTCTCTCTCTCTCTCTCTCTCTCTCTCTCACATATCATAGAATCACGTGGGCCCTCTAATAAGCGTCAATTAGAGCGACGGGAGGCCGGGGTTAATTATGCCTCAACACATTTTGATTGAACGTCATTAGAATGTACAGTGTTTGGGAGGAACGATGACAAGGGGTAACGGTAGATAACACGTTCGTCTTCGTGTGTACACCACTCACTTCCTCCCCCCCTTCCTGTCGCATCGGTAAATACTGAGACGTAAAGGCCCCCATGACAAAACCACTGCTATTTATTTGATCAAGCCCTGTGGTTTTGCACGTGTTATTCAAAATGAGTGCTTTGCATGCACACAATGGCTTGTACCTTTGTGTTTAGTGTTTATGCAGACTAGATAGCAGGAGAAACACTGTTGGATGATGAAAGAGAAGCAGTTGCTATTAATAATTTGTGTTGTTGATAGAATTACTCACAAGTTACCAACCCAAATGCCCCCTAATGTGGAGGCTTTTCTGTAGCCAAACAAACAGAAAAATCATTGTCTTTGCAGAGATGTGCTTTCAAGTGAAACAGATTCCACTATCAATAATATAACACAATATGTGCCACAATACACAAATACAGAGTCAAGGAGGGAATCATTGTTCCACTGTAAACACTTGCAGTGAGAGAAACTTGAAAGACAAAAAGGCACAATGTACGCTAGGTATCTTGATTGAAGCCCAGCAAATGGATAACAATCATTATCCCAAATAATAACACTTTGTTTGCGCGACGGCGAAGCAAAGACATAAAAGTAACTTCAAAATGAAGCTCTTGACAGCCCGTTAATGGATCGCTGTAGGCCCATCTGTTTCATTGCAAATAGAAATGGGGTTTGATTTCGTGAACTGTTACCACTGTCACTGTAAACAATAATTGTCAAACATATTTACCCGCAATCGCTTTAGCAGATGTTCCGGTTTTTGTTTTGCTCGGCTTTTGTGTATCTCCCCTCTGCAGACGCGCCACATGCCCTCCCCTACCCCCTCCCTATCCCCTCTGTACTAGAATATTGAGCAGGTATTTGCTGAAGGTGCTTCAGGGCACAGGGGGAGAGGGGAAGAGAAGGGGAGATTATCTGGCCCCCTCATCAGCAGTTCTGGGCCCACTCCTCTCTTCCCTCTGCCTGGGGCCTAGGGGGGGCGGGCCTTGCCTCGCAGCCATGCAACCTCTTTATCACCCTAATCTGTTAATTGTAGGCGCTCAATTGGCACATGGTGGATTTTTATTAGAGCTTCCCCACATTAACTAGACAGAGAATGCAGAAAAGCTGGTGTGGCCCTCTGTTTCTTCTCTGTCTTTTTGTTAACCCCTTGATGTTTGGCCTCATAATGGAGACTGGGCTCTTTCAGGAGCTACAGAGAAGCCCCTCACTGTAGCAAACTGATCTGATCTCAGGTGCTCTCCATACCTTCTCCTCCTCCTTCTCCCATTTATTTTCCTCCCTCTGTCTTTGTGGAGCTTCTTACAGTCAACCAAGCCCTTCATCTAAAGGGCTATAGCGGCCACCTTCCCCACCTGCCCCATTCAGGCTCTTTTCTCTCTCTTTGTCAGGCCAGCCTGCGTCCTATCACATTATTCACTCAAGATGCACACACACACACACACACACACACACACACACACACACACACACACACACACACACACACACACACACACACACACACACACACACACACACACACACACACACACACACACACACACACGTTTCTGGGCCTTCCTGGCCAAAACAGACTGTGTTTGTTGTCAAAAGAGTGATTAAGAAAGATGACCCCTCCCTGCTTGGAGAGGCAATTAGAAAGGTCAACAGAAGTTAAACTCTGATTTTTTTTAAAAATGGTGGTTTTGTTTAACATAAATTAATCACACTATCAAACTCCAGCAAGAAGGGGTCTGTTGAAAGGGTGTAGTTAAAAAGGAGTCAACCTGTAAGCGCCATAGAATGCAGGCAGGGCCCACGTTTGTAATTCAAAGCAGAGAAATATTGGAATGCACTCTTAACTGAGAACCAAATTAGAGAACTCGTGCAAGAGGGCAAATTCAAATGAGATTGAGCTTGGGTTAATCAGCTCTACAATTATTTCAATGCACTCAAAGATGAGTGAGTGACTGCATGGTGACCATGACGAATGCAAAACGTGGTGTCCTTGGGAAAATCAGAAGCAAAGTTTTTAACTGACAAAAAATGCGGACCTGTAACTTGGTGACAGGACAAAAGAGTGAGTGATTTATGACAGGCTATTAAAGGCTCCTGCTTTCAGACACGGCAAACAGGTGTTTTACTAATCAGTTCATGAAGTAAAAATAAATAAAACATTGTTGTATTTTTAGACAGTCGGTGCGTACACCTGAAGTAGTCAGTAGTCAGAAAAAGAGGTCTGTATACTCTTAAGGTCAAATCAGTCCAACATCGGCCTGCAATGCCACTTTTCATTCCCTTTCTTAGGAGAAACTGACACTTAAAGTCACATTTAGGGTCACACTCAAGTCACACACCATCAAAGGCCACCTTGTGTCTGGGCTCCAGGTTTCATAATGTCCCTGTGTCAACCTTCGTGTCACATTTACCGTCCCGATCTTGATGAACGTGGAAAAAAAAGCGGCATGATAACAAATTAAATTTGGCTCGAGATTGAGTTTGTGTAATTTATTTTAAAAAATAGACGGAGTGATTCACACCCTGCAGGTCAATGAGGTCTTTGTAAACTGGCAGCTGCATGTCGTGAACTGCATTTTTTTTATGGCGGAACAGGGTCAGAGGGACTGTTACTGTCCCAGGATTTGGGTCCTTGCAGAGCAGGCTACGTACCAAGAGCTACTGACTACCAAGAGCTGTTATCTTGATATCTTCAGAAGGCCTTATTCACAAGGACTCATGTGGTGCCTACAGCAGTCCAGACAACAAAACAGATGCATGATAATGAAGCATGGATATATCTGTAACAAGTATGTCACAATCCCATTGGTTAGCTCTAAGTATCAACTCAAACATATAAACAGTTACTGAGTAGAGGGTAAGGATGACCCATTTGTTTGGATTTTAAAAGTCGGTAAAACAGCTGTTTTATGCTTACTCTAAAGATTTTCAGTTACAATCACATGCAAATACATATGCAAAGTTGAACTAAGTCAAGATACCATTTTCTTTGCAAATGTGAGGGCAGCATACGCTGAGTTTGGTAGCAGAGTTGAATTTAGATGCAAACACAGGCATCCCCCAGAATAGTTCTTCCAGATTCTTCCAGGTATATCTCACTGGTCATCCCCAAAGCCAACACCTCCTTTGGCCGCCATTCCTTCCAGTTCTCTGCTGCAAATGACTGGAACGAACTGCAAAAATCTCTGAAGCTGGAGACACTTATCTCCCTCACTAACTTTAAGCAACAGTTGTCAGAGCAGCTTCCCGATCACTGCACCTGTACACAGCCCATCTGTAATTAGCCCACCCAACTACCTCATCCCCATATTGTTATTTACATTGTTATTTATTTTGCTAATTTGCACCCCAGTATCTCTATTTGCACATCATCTTCTGCACATCTATCACTCCAGTTTTAATACTAAATTGTAATTATTTTGCACTATGGCCTATTTATTGCCTTACCTCCATAACTTACTACATTTGCACACACTGTATATAGATTTTCTATTGTTTTATTGACTGTACAAGTATTTGATACACTGCCAATTTTGCAGGTTTTCCTACTTACAAAGCATGTAGAGGTCTGTAATTTTATCATAGGTACACTTCAACTGTGAGAGACGGAATCTTAAACAAAAATCCAGAAAATCACATTAATTAATTTGTATTTTATTGCATGACATAAGTATTTGATCCCCTACCAACCAGTAAGAATTCCGGCTCTCACAGACCTGTTAGTTTTTCTTTAAGAAGCCCTCATGTTCTCCACTCATTACCTGTATTAACTGCACCTGTTTGAACTCGTTACCTGTATAAAAGACACCTGTCCACACACTCAATCAAACAGACTTCAACCTCTCCACAATGGCCAAGACCAGAGAGCTGTGTAAGGACATCAGGGATACAATTGTAGACCTGCACAAGGCTGGGATGGGCTACAGGACAATAGGCAAGCAGCTTGGTGAGAAGGCAACAACTGTTGGCGCAATTATTAGAAAATGGAAGAAGTTCAAGATGACGGTCAATCACCCTCGGTCTGGGGCTCCATGCAAGTTCTAACCTCGTGGGGCATCAATGATCATGGGGAAGGTGAGGGATCAGCACAGAACTACACGACAGGACCTGGTCAATGACCTGAAGAGAGCTGGGACCACAGTCTCAAAGAAAACCATTAGTAACACACTACGCCGTCATGGATTAAAATACTGCAGCGCACGCAAGGTCCCCCTGCTCAAGCCAGCGCATGTCCAGGCCCGTCTGAAGTTTACCAATGACCATCTGGATGATCCAGAGGAGGAATGGGAGAAGGTCATGTGGTCTGATGAGACAAAAATAGAGCTTTTTGGTCTAAACTCCACTCGCCGTGTTTGGAAGAAGAAGAAGGATGAGTACAACCCCAAGAACACCATCCCAACCGTGAAGCATGGAGGTGGAAACATCATTCTTTGGGGATGCTTTTCTGCAAAGGGGACAGGACGACTGCACCGTATTGAGGGGAGGATGGATGGGGCCATGTATCGCAAGATCTTGGCCAACAATCTCCTTCCCTCAGTAAGAGCATTGAAGATGGGTGGTGGCTGGGTCTTCCAGCATGACAACGACCCGAAACACACAGCCAGGGCAACTAAGGAGTGGCTCCGTAAGAAGCATCTCAAGGTCCTGGAGTGGCCTAGCCAGTCTCCAGACCTGAACACAATAGAACATCTTTGGAGGGAGCTGAAAGTCCGTATTGCCCAGCGACAGCCCCAAAACCTGAAGGATCTGGAGAAGGTCTGTATGAAAGAGTGGGCCAAAATCCCTGCCGCAGTGCGTGCAAACCTGGTCAAGACCTACAGGAAACGTATGATCTCTGTAATTGCAAACAAAGGTTTCTGTACCAAATATTAAGTTCTGCTTTTCTGATGTATCAAATACTTATGTCATGCAATAAAATGCAAATTAATTACTTAAAAATCATACAATGTGATTTTCTGGATTTTTGTTTTAGATTCCGTCTCTCACAGTTGAAGTGTACCTATGATAAAAATTACAGACCTCTACATGCTTTATAAGTAGGAAAACCTGCAAAATCGGCAGTGTATCAAATACTTGTTCTCCCCACTGTAACTCTTTGTTTGTTGTTTTTAAATCGCACTGCTTTGCTTTATCTTGGCCAGGTCGCAGTTGTAAATGAGAATTTGTTCTCAACTGGCCTACCTGGTTAAATAAAGTTTAAAAAAAAAAGTAAAAAAAAGAAAGAAAATACAACACATCATCTAGATAACATGCAGACAAGATCCACTGCCCCAGTGTTGCCCGTTCATCAAAGCAGTAACAGACCGAACTGAGCATCGCTGCTAACGCTAACGTAGCACATTGAAGTAGCCTGTTCTTGTGTCACTCAGGACCCGCAATCTCTGCTTGTCTGACTTGCTTGGTGAGGAGATAAACATATCTTCACTCTGTGGGCTTAGCCTCTCTTAGCCTCTGCTAGCCTAGCGCATGGCTTTTATGGTGACTTTTCATCAGGGTAAATGGGGATACATTTTATCATAATGTCTGGGGGAGCCCTCAGCCCGGGTGTTGTATAGGCCAACACAAGGCAGTACAGGGGCTTTACAACTTAAATAAGTATTTTACCCGGGGCTCTGTTTTATTACAACTACTGTTTACATCTGACAATACATCCTAAGTATTCTATTATTAAGTTTGGACAAATCATTTGCCCCGGGTCGAAGGTAGTATGCCATTGAAATGTAATCCTTCTGTTGATCTTATTACTGCCAAACCTAACAAGAAGAAATCAATTTCAGGGGCAAAGGAAAAGGGGGAGAAAAAAAACAGGAAAGGAAATTAGATAAAAAAGATAGGGTGGTGGCGGGAAGAAAAATGTCTATGCTCCACTGTGAGTCTGGTTGACGCCCCAACAAGTCGACAAATAGTGCGTCGTAATTTTTCGAGACGTTAAAATATGGTGCCCCTCGACACTTTTTTTCCCTTGCCCCCGAGGTGAAAGCAGACACCTCGGATTAGTTCATTGTGGAGCCCACATTGTTTTAGCACTTACTCCTCACCGTGAGAAAGTGTGCAGGAGCAGCTTTGAACGTAACACCACCTGCAGTCCTATCCCGACTTCTCTGACAGACAGGCCATGGGTTTTTCAAGATTCTTATACCAATTCATCGATTGAGTTCAACTGAAATGTACTAGTCCACCATCGCTGTCTTGAATGTGCCCTTGTTTAGCCAATGTTGAGATACACTCTCCAGACATCTCAAGTATTAGTACAACTATACATTGCTTGGATTGTTTGTTTGTATGAACTCAGACAAGCTAATCCCAGAATGAATTAGAGATATTTCATATAGGCCAATGATATAGAAATGGACTAGACAGCATAGACCTGCAACTGAAGCAAACCTTTCCAGCCTGTAGTAGGCCTATCTGTGTAGTGTGTTTCTATAACTCAGTCCTAGTAGCTAAGGCACTTGGTTGTGATGTACTCCTGAGTGGCGCAGTGGTCTAAGGCACTGCATCGCAGTGCTAACTGTGCCACTAGAGATCCTGGTTCGAATCCAGGCTCTGTC
>NC_139989.1:9008093-9275593 GCF_964263955.1 Coregonus lavaretus
ACTGTACGTCCAATAGGACCAGACAAGTACATGTGAAAATGCTCATTTTCTAACATATTTTTTAAAACAAATAACGATTAAATATTAAAACAAACTAGGTCATTTATTCTCATCCACATGAATGAACTTGGGGAGCAGCATTCGGTTAAAACACATCTGTCATATTCCTTAAAGATCACGCATATTTCAAATATGTTAATAGGCGGGGAATATATGCAATATGAAGTAACAAAATGCACATCAGAAAGCCGTGCTTTGGAGCTTATGAAAAAACATAACACTCGCTAATTATTCTGGAAAATAATGAATTGCAAAACAGCTTCTCGCATTCAAAATATAGCTGTGAAACACTCTGTTGGGAGGCTTCAGCGTATAGTGTTTTGAGCTGCGGTCGGCCATGCATCTCAACCAACCAGAATTCCCTGCGACTTTCGTCCTCTTTCATCATGTTGCTGTGGCGATAATGAGCATAGAACTCTCTCTCTCTCTCTCTCTCTCTCTCTCTCTCTCTCTCTCTCTCTCTCTCTCTCTCTCTCTCTCTCTCTCTCTCTCTCTCTCTCACTCTATATATATATATATATATATATATATATATAAATATATATATATATATATATACAGTGGGGAAAAAAAGTATTTAGTCAGCCACCAATTGTGCAAGTTCTCCCACTTAAAAAGATGAAAGAGGCTAGCTTGCTGGCTAAGTTAACTGCATTAGCTAACATATTTTGATAACTGGTTAGATGGCGTAATGTACAGTATTTCCAAAACTTTTGTTGACTTTAATGTAGCTGTAAGCTAGGTGTTGATAGCAACTGGTTGACTCATGTAGTGCTAATGTAACGTTAGCAGGCTGGTAGTGCTAATGTTAGCAGGCTAGTAGGGCTAACGTTAGCAGGCTAGTTGGCTAGCGGCGTTGCAAGTTGATTTGTATTAATACATTCATAAAGTATTTGCTTGTAAGTTGGCTGAAAATGTATTTGACACCAGTAGTCATAAGTGCACATTATTTGGTTTAATTTTAAGTTATACATTTTAAGTTATTTCTGTTACATTATAGGCAATAGCCTGGCTTGCCAATTCCTCCATATTACATCACTCCCCGACATGACTTCAGCATTCTTCGGAATTCTGATATTTTTTATGTAATAACTCAAAAAATAGGAAAGTGAGGTGTAACTTTGCATTGGGACTTTTGATGTGTATACTAATGCAAATCTATATGTTACATGTGGTAACGTTTATGCTACCTGCCACAGAGGAACTCTAGAGTTCTGTCAGAGTGACCATTGGGTTCTTGGTCACCTCCCTGATTAAGGCCCTTCTCCCCCGATTGCTTAGTTTGGCCGGGCGGCCAGCTCTAGGAAGAATCTTGGTGTTTCCAAACTTCTTCAATTTAAGAATGATGGAGGCCACTGTGTTCTTGGAGACCTTCAATGCTGCAGACATTTCTTGGTAGCCTTTGCTCTGACATGCACTGTCAGCTGTGGGACCTTATATAGACAGGTGTGTAACTTTCCAAATCATGTCCAATCAATTGAATTTATTACAGGTGGACTCCAATCAAGTTGTACAATGGAAACAGGATGTACCTGAGCTCAATTTCGAGTCTCATAGCAAAGGGTCTGAATACTTACGTTAATAAGGTATTTCTGTTTTTTATTTGTAATATATAGTGGGGAAAAAAAGTATTTAGTCAGCCACCAATTGTGCAAGTTCTCCCACTTAAAAAGATGAGAGAGGCCTGTACTTTTCATCATAGGTACACGTCAACTATGACAGACAAAATGAGAAAAAAAAATCCAGAAAATCACATTGTAGGATTTTTAATGAATTTATTTGCAAATTATGGTGGAAAATAAGTATTTGGTCAATAACAAAAGTTTCTCAATACTTTGTTATATACCCTTTGTTGGCAATGACACAGGTCAAACGTTTTCTGTAAGTCTTCACAAGGTTTTCACACACTGTTGCTGGTATTTTGGCCCATTCCTCCATGCAGATCTCCTCTAGAGCAGTGATGTTTTGGGGCTGTCGCTGGGCAACACGGACTTTCAACTCCCTCCAAAGATTTTCTATGGGGTTGAGATCTGGAGACTGGCTAGGCCACTCCAGGACCTTGAAATGCTTCTTACGAAGCCACTCCTTCGTTGCCCGGGCGGTGTGTTTGGGATCATTGTCATGCTGAAAGACCCAGCCACGTTTCATCTTCAATGCCCTTGCTGATGGAAGGAGGTTTTCACTCAAAATCTCACGATACATGGCCCAATTCATTCTTTCCTTTACACGGATCAGTCGTCCTGGTCCCTTTGCAGAAAAACAGCCCCAAAGCATGATGTTTCCACCCCCATGCTTCACAGTAGGTATGGTGTTCTTTGGATGCAACTCAGCATTCTTTGTCCTCCAAACACGACGAGTTGAGTTTTTACCAAAAAGTTCTATTTTGGTTTCATCTGACCATATGACATTCTCCCAATCCTCTTCTGGATCATCCAAATGCACTCTAGCAAACTTCAGACGGGCCTGGACATGTACTGGCTTAAGCAGGGGGACACGTCTGGCACTGCAGGATTTGAGTCCCTGGCGGCATTGTGTGTTACTGATGGTAGGCTTTGTTACTTTGGTCCCAGCTCTCTGCAGGTCATTCACTAGGTCCCCCAGTGTGGTTCTGGGATTTTTGCTCACCGTTCTTGTGATCATTTTGACCCCACGGGGTGAGATCTTGCGTGGAGCCCCAGATCGAGGGAGATTATCAGTGGTCTTGTATGTCTTCCATTTCCTAATAATTGCTCCCACAGTTGATTTCTTCAAACCAAGCTGCTTACCTATTGCAGATTCAGTCTTCCCAGCCTGGTGCAGGTCTACAATTTTGTTTCTGGTGTCCTTTGACAGCTCTTTGGTCTTGGCCATAGTGGAGTTTGGAGTGTGACTGTTTGAGGTTGTGGACAGGTGTCTTTTATACTGATAACAAGTTCAAACAGGTGCCATTAATCCAGGTAACGAGTGGAGGACAGAGGAGCCTCTTAAAGAAGAAGTTACAGGTCTGTGAGAGCCAGAAATCTTGCTTGTTTGTAGGTGACCAAATACTTATTTTCCACCATAATTTGCAAATAAATTAATTAAAAATCCTACAATGTGATTTTCTGGATTTTCTTTTCTCAATTTGTCTGTCATAGTTGACGTGTACCTATGATGAAAATTACAGGCCTCTCTCATCTTTTTAAGTGGGAGAACTTGCACAATTGGTGGCTGACTAAATACTTTTTTCCCCACTGTATATGCAGATCTGTGGAATGTTGAGGCCTAATACCAAAGACACACACACACGTTAATTGCACACAAATGCACACACACTCACACACAGTTGCATTCAGGTGTGGAGTGAGGCATATGAGCATGAAAGACAGCTAGGGCAGATCAGAGCCATGATGACAGCAGGTAACATAACGACACCAGAGGGACGGCTGACTTACAGTGAAAACAACGAGTGTTCTACTGTGAACAACTACATTTTTTACAGGTCTAAAATGCAATTATAGGATAAATATGTATATATTTATCAAATGCATTAAAATAGTGTGATATCTAATTGAGGTAATTGCGATTACATGCTTAGTTTATTTACTTTAAAAGCTGTTCATATAAAAATTAGCCCTGTCAATCAAATACACCATATGCAATGACTTTAACCTGTTTAGCAGGATCACCAAGTCTTAGTGGTGGTTTGGGTTTAGATCTTCCTCTGCAATGGCACGTCTTTGATATGCTTAGAGATAGGTGGAGGACAGTAGTGGGCTATTGTCAGGCCAGTCAGACAGTCAGTCAGTCAGTCAACATCAATCTGAATGGCACTATAAATGGCCAATAACAATGATGACAGAGAATCCCATGGGCCATCTATGACACTTCTCAATTGTAAAAGGAGCATTATACACATTTACATTGAATAACTAACACTTTAATGCCTCTAATACTTTAAGACAGAACTAAATGGATAAAACAATATTTCCCAGACTTTCCTGTCAAGAATGAAGTACTACGAGCTATAGTAAACAAATATTGTTCTTAACACCTTCAAAAACAGACAGGGATCCTGGCATTAAAAACAGAAGCACAGCTCTAGCAGACTACTCCTTTAACAATTATCAAGCCAGAGGAGAGAACTTTGATGATGAGAGATGGACAAAACATTACAAACACTGTAAAGAGAGTGAATATTTTGAGTTATTTTTTCAGGCCCTGCTGTCTCTGGCTTCCTACGTTGTTTTGAAGCAGTGAATAGATTTAAGACACACACACACACGCGCACGCCCGCACGCCCGCACACACACACACACACACACACGCACGCACGCACGCCCACGCCCACACACACGCACGCACGCACGCACGCACACACGCCCGCCCGCACACACACACACACACACACACACACACACACACACACACACACACACACACACACACACACACACACACACACACACACACACACACACACACACACACACACACACACACACACACACACACACACACACAAAGATGTAGGATGACATGACAAAGAGCTGGGGGAGAGAGAGAATGGGGGGAGAGAGAGAAATGGCCCCAGGCGCCAGTACTTCCAGTCATACCATTTCCCTTGGTGGCAGCCCAGGCAGGCAGTCCCTAAATAAGTGACTTATAAGTATTTATTGATGCACAAGTGTGGCATCTGTTCCCGAGGTCTGTGGCTCTGGATGTAATTAGCTCTGAACCTTACACTTCAATCAGGCGACACACTTAAAGGGAAAGACTAGAGCCCCCTTTTTCTTCTTCGCTCCCTCCCTATCCGCCTGTTTGTTCCAAATCCACACTGTATGGCTCCTCGATGAGCGGTAATTATGAATTATTCCGTCATTACCTTCATCATCATTATTGTTACCCCCGCCACATTCCCCACAACATCAGGGCCAATGGTTCACAGTAAAAGGGAAAGGGAAAACACTCTAAAGCAATGGCACTGACGTCAACAAACGTACAAACAAACAAACTATCCAGCAGTTGATTGTTGTTGCCCATTTCATGGCCTAGCTTAAAACGCTTCCTGAAATGCTTTGAGTATAGTGTGTGTGTGTGTGTGTTTGTGCAAATTGTGTGTATGTGCATCCATGAATGTGCACATATGCGTGTGTGTATTCGTGTACAGTGTGGCTGAAATTAAATTTGATCAATTTCAGCCGGATTTGAAAATATAAACTATTCATTTTGTTTGGGGAGAACACAAGAGGAGGTTTAAACCTGGCCCAGGGGTTGGAGGCTTTGTTCAGCCTCTGCTTTGATATTACGGAGGGCTTTTTTATTGAGCGCTTGACAAGATAGATAAACCATACAGTGGATTGAATAGCCTCCTCTTGCAGCACACAGTAAATGTCATTTGCCATTAACAATGCTGCAGTGAGGTACATAAAACCATTAATACACCCCTTTACGACCGCTCGACCTAACTGAGCATGTCTCCCATGCAACCCTCAATCTGATGGACGTGCTAGCCACGGCCTTGCTGCAATACCACCACAACAGCATTTAATTGCCACCAAGCAGATGAGATGACAGACATTAGCTTTTTAAGGCCCGTCGTAAAAAGGAAGACGGAATGAAACACACAAGGCTGAGCACACCTATCTTGAGAGAAGTTGCCACCAATAAAAATTCACATTGTGTATAATGAGGTGTAGTTTCTGCATACTCGGACAATCCCAGGAACAACAAGAGCATGGATGGACTCATGGGAGGGGGTGGGGGGAATTGGGGGACAGACGACTGCCTCTTTCAGGACACTTGGCCAGGAGAAGGGGCGAGGGGTAGGGGCGGAGGGGTGACAGGCTATCAGTCAAAAATGAGTGGTCCACCCACAGAGCCCTGTGGTGCCCCTGTAAAGCCAGGTCCAGTCCAACAGGGGCTTTGGCCATAGATCATCACTAGGGGCCCATCGGGGCCCGGGATGTGACTAAAGCGGGGCATGCGTGGAAACAATGGCCCATAGTCTGGAGAACGAGCTTAAGCAGCTGGGCGTCACTGGCCTTAATGGGGGGGCAGACTCCCCACTCCCCTCCAGACGACCCACAATGCATTGTCTGTTCCCCCAGCACAGAAAAGGTGGTTTTTCCAGGGCCCTGCTACTATCATGTGGTGACTTTTTCCCCCTGCGAGAAGCCGCTGCCAGCTGAATAGCACTGGGACGAGTGATGGGCCCTAATGTTTGTGTGTGTGTGTGGAGCAAGAGGGGAGGCTTTGAAAGAAAGCGGCCCATTGAGGGCCATTTTGAGGCGGGGAACACACACGGCATATCACAAGGGAGCATCTGGGCCCTGTGGAATGTGTACATGATGTCAAATGATGTCCTAAAGATAGGCTCCATAAAAACACTTGGAGAGGGTGATGATATGACACATCCCACCCCAGCTCCCCACTTGCCATATAAGTGAGTTGAAGAGAGAATGTTTGTATTGCCTGGCTGGAGTTTTGCTAGTGGGACTCATTGACGATGCGTTGCCAGATAGGGAAGTCTGTTGCCGTCGTCTCGTGACACATGAGTAGGAATGTTCTGACTCAAATCCTGTTTTGGCTGTGTTGCTGGGGTACTACACGACACAACACTTCCCCCCCTCCTCTCTCCCTCTAGTGTGTATTTCTGGAGTTAAACTTTGAGAGCATACACAAATCCTCTCTGAGCCGTCCTACAGAATACACACTTTCCCATCAGCCTGGGCGAAGCATGCCCAGACACGTGCATGTCATTAAAGTCCTGTAGACACCTGCCAGTTTGGAGCAATCTGATTATTGTAATTTCCATGAAATCTCTACCTGCATGCACATAGGCAGTAAAAGGAGGAGTAGTTGTTACAATTACAGGTTAGGTTAGTTAGCTGTCATAGGGCCCAGGACCTTCACAGGCTTTCCTACTGGGTTTCCAATTGATTGATTTAATTATTACATTTTACATTTTAGTCATTTAGCAGACGCTCTTATCCAGAGCGACTTACAGTTTTAGTGAGTGCATACATTTTTCATACTGAAAAATGATCTTGTCTTACCTGGCAGGTATACCTCAATAGACACACCCTCATCGAGGTGTGCTTTGAAATGGGTTGGTGCAATCAAAGTTTTTTCAATAGCCATCTGATAGACCTAAATTATTTTCCTAAAATGACATTTAGTTTGACTATACGTATCTTAGTGGTACATCTCACTTTGTGTTCTTGTCAGATTGGCCTCCTTATAAGTTTCTCCACACTAAGACCATTTCTGACTGAGGTCCAAGTAGGTCAAGAGTCAGCCACTGAGACACACACACACACACACACACACGTATGAGTTGACCAGAGGAAGCGAGGGGATCAAGAAGTAATTTATCATGCACTTGTCACATCCTGACCTCATTACAATTAGCAGCCAGATGTCCGTGCACTGTGTGCCACAAACCTGCGCTCACACTCGGAGGGGCACTTTTCAGTGTGTCTCACACGCACAGGCACACACACACGGATGCATGCAAGGACACACACACGGATGCACGAGCACAAGCATACACACAACCACACATTTACACACTCAAAAATCCCAGCCTGTCTCATTCCACCTCTCCAGCTCTGTCAGAGGGGATGGGACTTAGGGGACAGGACATAGGTGGTGGTAGTGAGAGTGTGTGTGTGGTGGGGGGTTCAACCCAGGGGGGACCAGGCTTTCAACTCTCCAATACTACTGGACCCCCTGGATAACTGACCTATCCATCCCTCTCTCTTTATCTCCTCCCCTGGGGGGACTAGTAGGGGGGATGGGGGTGGACTGCTTTGGGGCCCTTACCATGGCAGACTGGGTATTACCTGTGGAGTGAGCTGTCACACTCAGCTACCTGCACTGGGGAGATACAACCGGGCCAGGACACCCTGGGGTGGGGGGGGGGGGGGAATGTATGGCTCTGTCAAGGGACTGATGGTATGAGAGGAGGGCATATAATCACTCAGGGCCGTCAGCTAGCCATGACACCGGCTACCTCTTTGGAATCCAGACCTGGAAGGAGGGTGGAGGTCACCAAATGGTCGCAACGGGCTCTTGTGGCCATAGGTGAGAGAGAGGGGGACCCTGGGAAGGATCTGTGAGGAGGAAGTGGTGGAGGAAGAGATGAACTGCTGGTGGTCAACATGGTCTTCTAATTACCTCCATGCTGGGCTTCTCTCTGTCTCTCTCTCTCTAGCGTATCTCCTGTGAGCCCCCCGCACCCCTCCTGTGAGCCCCCCGCACCCCTCCTGTGAGCCCCCGCACCCCTCCATCTGTGCCCCCATGCCACACATGCAATGTGTTAACCCACCACCACAGGCCTCCTACCCCCTACCCTAACAGCTAACACCCCAGCCTATCCGTCACCGCCTGGTGCTACTGTACCCTCCACGGTCGCGCTGCGTTGAGGGGGACAATGAGGAAGTTGAGGAAGCCGCCAGGCGGCTAATTCAATGAGCTGGGCCCTGTCGGTGATCTAGGGATCAGGGATCAATGTTCTTTCGGGCTCTTCAACCTCCTACAGTTAGCTAGCCATATAGGCTACCACTACCCAGGGGACCGCCGCTACAGCTGCTGTAACTTCATTAAACACAATGCAAACGCTGTGCAATCGGGGCCCAAGGCAGACAGGGCTGAGGTGAGACTGGCACAAAGGCAGCCATTGTGGCTCAGGACGGGGACAGGGAAGTGGAAAGCATGCTGACAGATGCCCCTTTCCCACACTTATTTATGAAACTGTGGTCCGCAAATAATGTCACAGGCTAGAAATAGTAGTGATGAGTTGACAGCGATGACAATGGGAGTGAGGGAGCATCGTTTGACCTGGAAGAGAATTGTGTACTCAATATAATGTACTTACTGCTTCAATGTTTGTCTATTGTGACTCATACGTGATAGGTAGCAGTTATTCTTAACATCGCTGGTTAATAATGTAAGAAATGATCCCCTATGTCCGCAGACGTCAAGCCAGCCGAATCTCCAGCCTGCTGAGTTGTATTCTGAGCAGACAGATGAAGCAAGATCACAAACTAACAGAGGCAAACCCAACACTGTTTTGAATAATGCTGCTGCCTGTGTAGCAATTTGGCACCCTGGTAGAGTGGATTGACCACTGCCCCTCCAGTGGACGGGAAAAATTGGACGAAAACAATCTTCTGCTTGTTCCTGCTTTACCTTTCCTGACACGGGCTGACCTACTCATCGATCTTCGCTCCGCAAAATAGGTTTCCTCCCCGGGAAGAATAGACTGTGTGTGTGTGTCCTCATTTATAACAACATATTTTAGGCCCACAAAGACTCTACTCTCCAAGGTTTCTTCTCGAGGGTCTGATATTAATGCTAATAAAAAGCATGTTTTATTGCTGTTTATTCTCTGTGTTGCTTTAGTCACAGGTTAGGTTATATACTGCATCATATTTCCTAATGATTATGGCAATATACAGGTATTGCTTATTCCCTCCATTTGCAATCACCTATTCTAGTATATTAAAACTGCTACCTTGTGATTAAAGTAACTGTCCTGTGTTTCCAGATTTCTATGAAATATGACCTATAATTACTTGAGTGAAATAGCTTTCCTTTCAATTTTTTTAACATTAAGTATGTTAAAAAGCAGCTTTTCTGTGTTGGAATGGTGTGGGCGCACCCCAACAACAGAATGGTGTGGGCGTATACCAGTCATAAAAAATATTAATGCGAGTAGACCGCTGATTGGCCAGCTCATCCTCCCCTAGATCGCTGATTGGCCAGTTCATCCTCCTCAGGAGTATGACATCATACTCTATGAGGAGATCGCTAGGATTTTTTAAACAGTCTGTTTGAGATACAAGTTTGAAGTGGGATTCTTTAAGTGTTTTTCTTCGCCAATTTATGCTTTGGCCACAAATACGAGTATATGACGAGTCAACAACATTATTTGGGTATGAGTTAACAGAATATGAACTTTTAAAAGTGAGATTTTCAATGGACAGTTCCTTTAATTTATTCAGTTAATTTCAGAAGGTATGAGCAGGTCCTTGCTTAATGTATATCTACAGTACATAAATGACAAAGCTGCAAGCTGAATCATCAGTGCTAATGCCACGTGCGGCCCTCCCTTGTTTCCCCCCTAATTGGAGACCGGCCCGTTTTGTGTATATTTATTACTTTATTCTTGAAAATGTATTATCTTTATTAGCATGCATTATTTTGCCTTTTCATTTCCTTTGGTTTGCTGTGCCTTTATTCTATGTGTCTCCTAATTATAGTATCCTCCCCCTTTGGCTGGTCTCCACGGCGATCGGCACACCCCTAATTGACACACCTAAGGCTAATGCCCTTAACGAGCCATGTGCCCTGTACAAAAAGGAGCTCCCAGCTCACTTCTGCTGCTGGTGAGAACAACCATAACTACCGATGCCGCCGCGATGGAGGGCAGAGCCGAACGAACAAGTGCTATGATGCACAACGCCCGGACGGTCTTTCCTGAACCGAGTGAGTGAGGAAAGTGTCCTACAGAGAGAATGCTTCCCCCTGATCCCTGCTCTGTTCTTTCCCCCCTGTGCCAGTGGCAATGCAGCACATACCAACGAGCAAGGCCTGTTTCTAGCTTTTTGGGGGCCTCGCGGGCAAAACATTTCAGTGGCCCCCAATCTTGGTGGCAGAGAAACATTTGCATCTTAAAAGTTAATGTCCTGCAATTCTACACATTTTGTCATGGGATGGATAGAAAATGTAGCAGTTTTAAAGCAAATTTCCTGCAATTCTACACATTTTGCCATGACTTATGCCATGTTCATATGAGTGTGAGTGCCTGCATTGACACTTTTTTGCACTAACTCTCTTGCACTGCATACACACTGGACTCTACCCACACACTCACACTGACACCCCAACAAACACAACACACTACATATGCCCACATACACACGCATACTGATGCCACATACACACACACTTTCACACTCACCACATACTCCCTGTATACAGCCATGTTATTTTCTACTTCCTGTCTACAGCCATGTTATTTTCAACTTCCTGTCTACAGCCATGTTATTTTCTACTTCCTGTATATAGCCATGTTATTTTTACTCATTGTTATTCACTGTATTTATTCCTCGTGTCACTATTTTTATCTTTAACTCTGTATTGTTGGAGAAGGACCTGTAAGTAATCATTTCACTGTTAGTCTACACCTGTTGTTTAGGAAGCATGTGACAAATAACATTTGATTTGAGTGACTAACAAAATCAATGGGGGCCCCTGGAGGTAAGGGCCCCTGGGCATGTGTCCTGCGTATCCGGTCAGTAATTCAGCCATGATTACTACAAGGTTTAGATCGCTGGCTAGGCTAACTTACCTAGCAATCTATAAAATGTTAGCAGACATGGGCTAATTGAGTGACTGAAATAACAAGAGAAAAACGGCTGATGCGCTACCAAATTTCAAAAATTGCATGTTGTGACCCCCGACTGAGTCGGGGGCCTCCTAGCGGCCGCTTATCCCTAGACATGGCACTGGCGACAAGTGACCAGATGGACAACTATGGACCGACGGACGGACAAATGAACAGCGGCGTCAGCCATTTTCTTCTACCTAACCAGCAGCTGTGACTTCATCTTGGGACTGAGTGTGTGTGTGTGCCTTTGTGTTGAACTTGTGTAAACCCCGGAGACCTCAACTAAAGGGAATCTAAACTCTTATCAAAAGTTGTCTGTGTGTTGGCCTGGGATCGTACTTACCTGTTTCTGACACTAACACACACACGCACCACTTGCACTGATGTTAAAGGTAAATACAACATGCAATGTATTACACTAGGAGTAGAACAGGAACCTTCTGAAAAAAGATAAAAGGAAGGAACGTTTTTTGTGTGTTTTTTTTTTAGCTCCAGGAGCTGGTCTGGGGGAGTGGCTTCAGATAAGAATAACAAGTCACACGGCAGAGGACAGATCTGGGTGCTTCTCCTCTGCCCCGAGGCCTGGGCATGCACAGCGCCACTGAGGCGAGAGGGAGGAGGGGAGGGGAGTGGAGAGGGGGACGTTTCTTAGCAGAGGATAGAGAGGGGTAGGGAGAGAGAGAGCAAGCAAGAGAGAAAAAGGCCTTGTGTTTGATGTATGAGCTCTGGCTTGCCATTATGAGTCACCACCCCCTCAAATCAGCTGCAGGCAAAACAGAAATCTTTTGTGATTAATTAGAAAAAACTGGACAATTATGAATTGACTACACAAAAGCCAGTGTATATGGTAATATAAATAGTAAATGAATCCCACACAATGCCATGCAAGTGTGTTAAATCACAAGGAGAGAGGCTTTTTCAGACTCCTCTGGATTTTTGGATGCATGATTCTACACAGCAGCAACTTGATTTGGTCCTCTGGTGTTGTATTGAATAGTCCAGCATCATCTCTGTGCCTTCATTGTTTCTGGGCATTTCTCCTTAATATGTTGATACTTTCAGCTGCAGTTTTGGTGGGACTCCTATCTTTTTAGTGGTACATAAGGAGAGCCTTGAACGTCAACTGACTATATCTAAGAACTAATTTTAATACATACACTGAGCATTACTGAGCTGTTTTGAATATTAGTTGACCACATGATCTGACCAGGAAAAACTATTTTTTCTCACATTAGGTCAAACTCCTGGCCTTAACTATTAGTGCACTCAGTGTGAGAGCCAGCCAGACATTTGTAATGGCAAACTATCCATTGTCATGTGAATTTGCCGGCGGTGTGTTCAGGAGCATTCCAGTGATGTGACCTGATTGAGGGAACCTATTCAGCCACATCACAGGGGGAACTACTTTTTTAGAGTCCACGTCTAACAAGCAGCTGGAGCGCAACGCAACATCATCTTCACCCTTTACATAAAAGTTTTCTTCCCTGTCAGACAAGGCGACAGTGTGGTTTCCAGCCTGCTGCCATATGGCCCCCATACTGTTGGGGTTCTGCTTAACAACCTAGGCACTGAGTCTCTTTGCAAGAGCAGGCCTGTAAAAAATCTAACACAGGCAAAAGTCATCCGTGGCTAACGCCTGATGGCCATTTCTCCAGGAGGGATGCCTGCTTGCTTGGCATGGCATCTCCCTCTCCCCTGGAAGGGTAATTAACTTGTTATCTAATGATACCCCATATCCCTGTGTCTTAGACCCTCTTAGACCCGGGCCCCCCCTTTGGGTTGGAGCTTGGCGATCCCAGCAACCCTTGCATTGTTTTCTATTATTATTCGAGCGGTGATGCCTCGGTAGTAAAGCCATTGACCATTCAGTCAGTCTGAGTAGCGGCTGGATAATTAAAAGTTCCCAACCCTTGGCCCTCGGGGGGTTGAAGGGGCCATGGCAGCCAGTCACACAGGAGCCGGGACCGCTGCAGCACCACAGCGGCCAATCGATCAGCTGATTAACCCTCATTACTGATTGGTCCGAGCTGATGGCACCCCAACCCACAGTCAAGAAATCACCTTTGGCACCCGAGGCATGGGGAGAACTGCTGTGCTGCTGCAGCACACTCCATTACTGAGGGAGGGGTGGGGGAGAGAGGAGAGGCAATCTTTTGTGTGTGTTTTCACCATCGTGATACAGAGTCAACCAGAGAAAGAAGAAATAGTAAAATCACATTTGTTCATCTTTATTAGCCTGAGCTGCCTTTCCCTCTCTCCTTTGCTCCCTCCCTCCTTTTGTTTGGTGGTGGCAGTTTTAAGCTGGGTCAAGCAGAAACGCTAGCCCAGTTTCCGCTGCAATGGCAGATAAGGCATTGTACCTTGGCTCAGTAAACAATAGACTGCCATCTGTCTATTAGGAAGCACATTATGAGTGGGTGGAGGGGAGAGAGAGAGAAGCAGAAGAGGAGGAGAGGGCTCTCTGTGCTAGGGTTCAACCAGGCCTGCTTTCCTCTGCTGCCCTCTACCCCTCTGTCTCTTTCTGCCTCCTCTCTCTCCATCTCTTTTCTCTCTCTCTCTCTCTCTCTCTGCAGAGCCACTCATGTGTTTGTCTCCCTGGTAAAGAATGCACAAGTGCATGCTGGGTGCGTGCTGGAGGAATTCTGAATCTGGAGCAAGATGTGCCGCATGCTGATTCTCTCTGAGAGAAACATACTGTATTCCAGAGGGAGTGAGTCTAAGGAGAACCAGCCGTCTCCCTCCCTCTCTCTATCTGAAAGTAAAACATAGCATTGGCATCTTTGCTCTTAAATAGACTAGTGGAATAAGAGGGAAAGCTTTGGTACTTTGAGCATGACATGACAGATTAGATACCGGAGCAGACACTCTGGGGACATTTAAAAAGGTTGCGCCGTGCCCAAACAGAATACTCCAGATCTGCTGGTTCTATCTGAATTCTAAAGGTTTGGGGTGTAAAAGAGTCGGAAGCCTGTCATGATGCCATACTTTGTGTGTGGGGTGCATGTGGAGGGCCTTGCACACATCTCACTTTCATCCCCTAGGCGAGAAGTTCTCCTCACTCAATGTTTTCTGCAAACAAGCCTTATCTTACTCAAGTTGTAACTCTCATCCAAAAACAGACAGGCTTCTCTCCCCAAATGTGACAGGTCATATGGCAATGCTCTCAGCATACAGTGAGGGAAAAAAGTATTTGATCCCCTGCTGATTTTGTACGTTTGCCCACTGACAAAGACATGATCAGTCTATAATTTTAATGGTAGGTTTATTTGAACAGTGAGAGACAGAATAACAACAAAAAAATCCAGAAAAACGCATGTCAAAAATGTTATAAATTGATTTGCATTTTAATGAGGGAAATAAGTATTTGACCCCTCTGCAAAACATGACAGTACTTGGTGGCAAAACCCTTGTTGGCAATCACAGAGGTCAGACGTTTCTTGTAGTTGGCCACCAGGTTTGCACACATCTCAGGAGGGATTTTGTCCCTCCTCTTTGCAGATCTTCTCCAAGTCATTAAGGTTTTGAGCCTGACGTTTGGCAACTCGAACCTTCAGCTCCCTCCACAGATTTTCTATGGGATTAAGGTCTGGAGACTGGCTAGGCCACTCTAGGACCTTAATGTGCTTCTTCTTGAGCCACTCCTTTGTTGCCTTGGCCGTGTGTTTTGGGTCATTGTCATGCTGGAATACCCATCCACGGCCCATTTTCAATGCCCTGGCTGAGGGAAGGAGGTTCTCACCCAAGATTTGACGATACATGGCCCCATCCATCGTCCCTTTGATGCGGTGAAGTTGTCCTGTCCCCTTAGCAGAAAAACACCCCAAAAGCATAATGTTTCCACCTCCATGTTTGACGGTGGGGATGGTGTTCTTGGGGTCATAGGCAGCATTCCTCCTCCTCCAAACACGGCGAGTTGAGTTGATGCCAAAGAGTTCAATTTTGGTCTCATCTGACCACAACACTTTCACCCAGTTCTCCTCTGAATCATTCAGATGTTCATTGGCAAACTTCAGACGGGCCTGTATATGTGCTTTCTTGAGCAGGGGGACCTTGCGGGCGCTGCAGGATTTCAGTCCTTCACGGCGTAGTGTGTTACCAATTGTTTTCTTGGTGACTATGGTCCCAGCTGCCTTGAGATCATTGACAAGATCCTCACGTGTAGTTCTGGGCTGATTCCTCACCATTCTCATGATCATTGCAACTCCATGAGGTGAGATCTTGCATGGAGCCCCAGGCCGAGGGAGATTGACAGTTCTTTTGTGTTTCTTCCATTTGCGAATAATCGCACCAACTGTTGTCATCTTCTCACCAAGCTGCTTGGCATTGGTCTTGTAGCCCATTCCAGCCTTGTGTAGGTCTACAATCTTGTCCCTGACATCCTTGGAGAGCTCTTTGGTCTTGGCCATGGTGGAGAGTTTGGAATCTGATTGATTGATTGCTTCTGTGGACAGGTCTCTTTTATACAGGTAACAAACTGAGATTAGGAGCACTCCCTTTAAGAGTGTGCTCCTAATCTCAGCTCGTTACCTGTATAAAAGACACCTGGCACCAGAAATCTTTCTGATTGAGAGGGGGTCAAATACTTAATTCCCTCATTAAAATCCGTTTATAACATTTTTGACATGCGTTTTTCTGGATTTTTTTGTTGTTATTCTGTCTCTCACTGTTCAAATAAACCTACCATTAAAATTATAGACTGATCATTTCTTTGTCAGTGGGCAAACGTACAAAATAAGCAGGGGATCAAATACTTTTCCCCCTCACTGTAGATAGAAAGAACATACACACAAGGCTATTACACTAAAAGGTGGTTTCATGGTCCCAAAGTAAGCCTGCTGGTCTAAAAAACACTTCCATTGAACATAGATCAGGAATAAGCTTGTTCTGGGCTGTATTCTTAGAATGTATTTGAAGCAGCCCCAATCCAAAGAACACGACTGGTGACTTCAACATGTACTGTAAGCATACCTTCTATTACGTCTATTTCTATACTCCAGAGCAACTGCATATATGATCTAAACTGGTAAGAAAACAGTTCATGCCAGTCACTCATGCGGGATGAACAGAAAGAGGGGGAGAGGGAGGAGAAGAAGAGGGTGCAGAGCCTGAGGGTGCCAGCTAACCGCAGGGGGAAGCGGTAAGACATCAAAGCGCCAGGCTGTCACCTCCAATGCTTGACCTTTAACCTCTAACAATCAGCCAATCAGTCGCTGTGACCACACATCATATTATCCAATCTCTACATCCGGAAAATGGTTAGAGCTATACTAACCTTTTTTCATCCATTTAAATGTGTATTAAACTATAGTCCTGGGTGCACTGTGCAAAGGTGAGATTAATAAAAAGAGAAAGTCTGTTCCTGGGACTCGAAGATGAAAAAGAAGAAGGGATCCAGAGAGGGTAGAAGATAGGACGTGTGGGGCCAAGAATATGATTGTTTGAGGATGTGAACTGGTCCCCTCCCCCTTCACTCCCTGCCCTCCAGAGATCTGCATCAAAAATAAATAAATAAAAGTATCCTCCAGTAACAGTAACAAAACATATCCCTTAAAACGATTTAAAGTTAAATAAACAGAGCTGGCCCGGGGCCAAGAGGCGCAAGGCTGATGAAATCAGATGCTATCTGCCAGGTGAGCCAGGCCCACATGACAATAAGAAGAAGAATCTCTGGGCTCTGCTCAATTATCTGGGATTTACATACATTTATCTCCATGGGACGCTCGCTCCAGAAAAGTGGTGCAAGGTTATATTCTCTCGGAAGCAGCTAACTCGCTGATAAGACTTTAGAGAAAACAAACCTGAAACTGCCTGAATGTCATCGCCAGGATCTAACCTCCCTCCGCTATCAGTCTGACGGGATCTGATCTAGTCGGGGCTTATCAACACAAACAATATGGCTGTGGATTATCATAACTGAAAACGATCAATCTTCAGGAGGGAGCACTATTTATCTCACGCTAGGCGGCTAAGGAGATATGCAGAGATATTCTGAGATTACAGATACGGGCAACAAAAGGGGATAGGCTGTTTAAGGTCACATTAGGATACGGGGGATCGGAAGTCAAATCGTCCATTTACCGGATGGATATAAATACGGAAAGTGCACACACATCGACACACACAGACCCACACACACGAGAGCTGGTGCAGACTGGTGTTGGGGGCTGGTGATCTCTATGAGCTCATGCATGGATTGCTATCTGTTTTATGTCATGACGCCCCGGGGGGCAGGCTGAAATCTGATAAGCCAGGTAGAGTGTAAATACCTGGTTTCTTTAACATCATTCAGGACGCACCTTGGGAGGAGGGGGGGCTGGGTCAAGGTGTGTGTGTGATTTCATCTGAGCCTGTAACCACTCTGGCTCCTCCCATTCTGCAGTCATTGTGTCACAAATCAACTGACAGTCACGTCTTCTCATTCAGCCGCCGTGCATTGTTCCTACGGTGACATGTCTAAACCTAATGCATGTTGAGAGGGAGAGGTCCTTAGTGCAGTGGTTAAAATGAGGAAAAGACAACAACAGACTTCAGTGGTAGAGCAACTCAGTCCTTGCTACACTGTTGCACTGCAGTTGGCCAACGGACTGAGTGAGTTTCCCTCTACCTTAAGGCCTTGTGTGCAGTGTGTACTTTAACATTCAATATGACTAAGTTGTCAACCCCTATGGAGGATGGTCAGCAGCTGAGAAGCTGATATGAGTTTTAGGAGTCTAAGGGGAGGTGGCGAGTGTGAAGGTACAGTTCCTTGCAAATGTATTCATCCCCCTTGCCGTTTTTCCTATTTTGTTGCATTACAACCTGTAATTTAAATTGATTTTTATTTGGATTTCATGTAATGGACATACACAAAATAGTCCAAATTGGTGAAGTGAAATTAAAAAAATTACTTGTTAATTATAATTTTTTAAAAGATAAATAACGGAAAAGTGAAGCCCCTAAATAAGATCTGGTGCAACCAATTACCTTCAGAAGTCACATAATTAGTTAAATAAAGTCCACCTGGGTGCAATCTAAGTGTCACATGATCTGTCACATGATCTCAGTATATATACACCTGTTCTGAAAGGCCCCAGAGTCTGCAACACCACTAAGCAAGGGGCACCACCAAGCAAGCGGCACCATGAAGACCAAGGAGCTCTCCAAACAGGTCAGGGACAAAGTTGTGAAGAAGTACAGATCAGGGTTGGGTTATATAAAAATATCCGAAACTTTGAACATCCCACGGAGAACCATTAAATCCATTATAAAAAAATTGAAAGAATATGGCAGCACAACAAACCTGCCAAAAGAGGGTCGCCCACCAAAACTCACGGACCAGGCAAGGAGGGCATTAATCAGAGGCAACAAAGAGACCAAAGATAACCCTGAAGGAGCTGCAAAGCTCCACAGCGGAGATTGGAGTATCTGTCCATAGGACCACTTTAAGCCGTACACTCCACAGAGCTGGGCTTTACGGAAGAGTGGTCAGAAAAAAGCCATTGCGGGAGACTCCCCAAATATATGGAAGAAGGTACTCTGGTCAGATGAGACTAAAATTGAGCTTTTTGGCTATCAAGGAAAACGCTATGTCTGGCGCAAACCCAACACCTCTCATCACCCCGAGAACACCAAGCTTATAGAGACATACCCCAAGAGACTTGCAGCTGTAATTGCTGCAAAAGGTGGCTCTACAAAGTATTGACTTTGGGGGGGGGGGGGGGGGGTGAATAGTTATGCACGCTCAAGTTTTCTGTTTTTTTGTCTTATTTCTTGTTTGTTTCACCCCAAAAAATATTTTGCATCTTCAAAGTGGTAGGCATGTTGTGTAAATCAAATGATACAACCCCCCCAAAATCTATTTTAATTCCAGGTTGATAGGCAACAAAATAGGAAAAATGCCAAGAGGGGTGAATACTTTCGCAAGCCACTGTAGATCCAGTGCACTGATCTTCCCCAGTCTTAATGCTGAGAGGCTAAAGCCAGATGAGCAGGTTGTGGCAGGCTCTTTTAAGAGCCCCTCTCATTCAATTATCATTGAGGCGCTTCAAAGTGTGACCACTGTCCTTGTGTTGGGGGGCCAAAATTAAGGTCCAAATGAGGCAAAGGGGCCGTTCCCGCTCCCCCCAACACACACACACTAAAATCCATGACTCAACAGGAGCCAAACCTGAGCCATCTAAGGATGTCCTCTACTGTGGAAATGCTTCTATTCTTCCTCTGGACAAACATCTTCTTGAATATGTGAGAGTTTTGGAAACATTAAAGAAACATTGAAGGGAGGGTTTAGGGAACGTTAAGCCCTACCTGAGAGATCCAGGTGAGATAGTGTAGCGGAGTGTGAGATGACACTGATCCATATGGGAATGCAAGCCAGTGACCTTCGGATGGCCCTCTCACACCCACTGCAGAAACCGGGGAGCTAGTCCCACAGCGCATTACACACTAAGTATACTATCATCTACTTGCTGCTGCCTCAGACAATGGTGGCTGATGCGTGGGTGCCAAACCAAGATATCCTGGCTTCTAAACCAATACATCATGGCTTTCAACACTGCAACAGCAATCTGGATCTTCACTGTATGAGGAAGTCCTAACCGCAAGTGGTGATACGCTCCGTTGTGTGTCTGGGTACAAGAAGCGAAGCAACATAGCTGTTGTGTGTCTGTGTCCAAAAGTGCAGCGACATTCTTGTTTTAAAGCACGTGGATAGTTGTGGTAGCAGTCAGACATGGTCGACTATAGTTTTCATAATAATAGTTGCCGGGCAGAAACCGTGCATCAATATATTCAAACATTTGTAGTGAATTTGGGGATATTTTCAATACTCACCACTGTTTGTCCTTCATAGTTTTAATGCGTGTCTTGTTTGTGCACATAAAGCCATGGAACGGCTGTGCTGTTGAAAATGTTAAGTGCATGGTACTATTTAAAGGCATTTAGTGGTTTGTGGCAACCGACTCCAAATTGCAAAACATTTGCACGGCAATGCGCCTCACTCTCCAAACTTGTTTCCAGATTGGGTTTTATATTGTTTGTTGACAAGTGCCGTCTTTTATTTGCTTTGCTCCATTGCCTCACTTCTTGGCCATTTTCGAAGAACATTCCACTTGTTAATTTGCTGACATCATCACTCACGATCGATAAGGCGTTATTTCTGTTTCTGCGATAAAGTGGATCGAACGCTCGCAAAAAAGAGCACTGTGCAGTAAGAAGAAGTAAAGTTTAATCTGAAGTTGTGAATGACAATATTGATTTATCTTTTCTCTGGACAGAATACGGCCTGGGTGGAAGATAGTGGACAATAACAGTCACATGGTTAGATGGATTCTGTATTCCTCTCTCTCTCTCAGGTGTGACAGAGGAGCAGAGATGCACCATAGGGTGATGCTGTGGTAATGTGTGGACATGAGGAGAATGGGAAGGTGTGGCTGAGACGAGAGTGGGGACAGACAGGTGTCAGTAAGATTGATCCTCATAGGTCTTATACTGCGTTTCCATTGGCTAAATAGAGCTGAGCCACACCTGACATACAAAATCTATGTCACCATCCTCAGTCAATACCTGCCTTAGCCTAAATGGTAAAAGATAGCCAGCTACCAGGCGCTCTGGCCTTTAAAGGCCTATTTATCTAATTCATTGCTAATAGCTTCCCATCACCAATGACGGGAAGATCCGTTATCAGTCAGGCAGAGCCTCATCAAGCAGCTGCAGAGCTATAGCTATATCTCCTACACCAGGAGGCCCATCTCTGAGACAGAGGGCCTGTACGGTAGCCATCTTGAGAGGGCCTGGTGGACACATTAAGACCCATTTGCATGGTGATAACACAGACAGGAGCTGCTGAGGAGCGCTAAGCCCAAGACTCAATGGAGCTGGCAGTTTAAATATGTAGGGGCTGTTAGTGCTAAATACTGGAGCTATAACAATAAATACTTATCAAGTAGTGGACATTCACAAGTAGAAGAAGGGTTAAAGAGCACTGGTGATGAACCTGGTTAGTCAGTGATTTAGCAGGTTGGAATCTCTGAATGAATCTCGCAGGAGTCACCCCCCCCCCCCCCCCCTTTTAAATGTTAAATGTTCTCTCTCTCTCGCTCTCCATTTGTGCCGGGGCCCACAATTAAGGGCCGTGGCTCTGAATAACAAAAAAAGGCCCTTCTAACTCAGGTTGGCCCCAGGTGTTGTTTAGGCTTGGGGACATCAAAGGCACTTTTGAACCTTTCCGAGGCCCTCTCTGCTCAGGTAGTAATCCCAAAGCATAATCTATTTTAAACTGTAAACCACATTAGACTGACACCCTAAATCCACAGGGAGGGGGAGGGAGGGGGGGTGGGGGGGTTGGTGACCTCTTCAGACAAAAGGCAGCTGACCTTAGTAAAGGGCTGTGTGTTTTGCAGTAAGGGGATAATATGTAGCTAATGTGTTTGCATTTCTGAGATGTATTTAGCAAGGGGCATAGTGGTTGATTCCAAAAGGCCCTTTTATTTAAACTACGTCATCAACTAGGTGTAAAAGGAAGATTAAATTGTGTTAATTGGGGGTTAATAACAGAAACAACTACTAAACATGGATGAATCAGCACTAACAAACAAATATATGTGACCTTAACAATGAACAATAACACAATGTAAACTCTGAACTGATCAACAGCTTAGGAAAGAGCTAAGAAGTACTCCTTAAGTATTTCTCAAAGTATTTTCTCTCACACAGTAGTTCAACATGTTACCTCAATACCAGGGATGACATGGGTGAGTAGCTCCTGTGGTTTCCATAACATTGCCTGGGGAACCAGATTCATGGGGCTTTTACACCATGCAGTCCCATTTACATTTCTGCTCACCAACTGGCCTCGGGTCATAGGCAGATTATAGGCCACAGAGGTCAGACATTTGCACATGGTTGTGTGTGTGTGTGTGGCCTGGTGAGAGGTGTCTGTCAAAATCTGGGAGTGAAGTGACGTTTCTGTCAGCCAGTGCAATAGACCAGAGCAATGATTATGTGTGGACAACATACTGACCTGTCCTCTGCAAGTGATTCCCCTAATGATTAGGGTGCACTCCACCAACACAAGGTTTCAAATACTTTCTCACAGCAAACACACACAGGCAGACGTGAGCCCGCACGCACAGACACACACACACACTACCCCCGGCACACACACTAATCCCACACACAATGTTCAACATTCTCAAAGCCATAAATTCTCTAGGTGTAGAATTTATTAAATGTCTCCAGCCCCCTGCTTCTCCCCACCCAACCAGCCAAGAAAACAAGCCATATCACAATCAATTCCATAAGCTAAATTGGGGTGTAAAGTGGCGTGTTGAAGGTCAGGGTGGCGGGGCTTTGACTTCCATCTGAGCGTGAAGCACTTACCCTCTGCCCCTCGGAAGCAGCTAGCGACAGACAGACAGACAGACAGACCGACTAGGCCTAGCTCTCTGTGCCATCGCCTCACACAATAACTCTCCACAACTCCACACTCACTCAGCTTGGTCACCCTGTAAAGAGAGGGCGAAAAATAAGGGGAGAGACAGAGAAGGAGGGAAGGAGAAAATAAACGAGAGAAGAGTGAGTCCTGTTTACCTAGGTATTCCTGATTAAACCGGGAGTATTTTATTTAATGAGCATGACGCACGCAAGGTGTTCTCGTAAATCATCACATGGTTTACAAACTCAATAAGAGCTTCCTGCTATAACCAGGCAGCGCACACCTAAATTATTAACGAAGCCGGGGGCCCCCAGAGGCACAACTTTGATGATGTTATAAACAGGGGAGAGGACAAGGTGCTCTCTCAGCAAAAGATTATGGACCCCTAATTATCCAGCCTCAGAGAGAGAACGAGGGAGAGAAAGAAAGATCTGCATCTAAATAAACGTGACACATTTCCTTCCTGGCCTCTTATTTTTTCTCACACACTACTGGACTGAAGGATGATTGAGAGGGGGGAGCTAAGGGAGCCGTTTGAACCAATCATTGGAGGGTAATGATTGTGAACTGCACTGTAGGTTATAAGTCTTTGCATTGACATAAAAAGGAAATGGGTGTGATTGATAGGTTGGTGTTTTGAGAGACAAATATGGTAATATATGACATGTGGATAAACACTGAGAACACCTTCCTAATATTGAAATGCCCAATCACCCCCCCCCCCCCCCCCCCCCCCGCCCCCCGAATGGCACACATACACAATCCATGTCCTCCCCTTCATCTACACTGATTGAAGTGGATTTAACAAGTGACATCAATAAGGATCATAGCTTTCACCTGGATTCACCTTGTCAGTGTATGTCATGGAAAGAGCAGGTGTTCCTAATGTTTTGTACACTCTGTGTGTGTATGTGTAAATTATGAATATGTTAATGAGGACAGTGTGCATGAAAATGGCCGAATGCACTGGCACCGAGATCACCGTAACAAGTTCCTCCTCTGACAGCTTTTTTTCCCCTCACAGGACACATTTTTCTCTGGGCAAAATACAATTTTTTTAATCCAAATTCATCAAGCTTTGATAATCGCTGATGCAGCATTACTTGAGGTAAGCCTGGGAAATGGTAGGAAAAGTACAAAGTAGTGGAACACTGTTGGCTTTAACTGATAATTTTACTTTAACTAATAAAATGACTCCTAAGAGACTGCGCATCAGAAATAGAGGGGAAGTTACAAGTGAAAGTAATCAATATAAAAGCGGAACCTGTACTGTCATCTGTTAAATTCACTCACATAATAAAATGATTATCTAAAGAGACTAAACTACACTTTCGCGAGTGGATCTGTATCTTTATCGCCCAAAGCCAGGCTTTGAGTTGGAGTACCTGTACCGCTAGCTAGCTATACATACACCACAATGTATTAGGAAATGTTTGATACAAATCCATTCATTTCCAGCATTACAGCATCTCTCTTTCACCAGACACATGAGTTCCTAAGGCCCAGTTAGTCTGGGATGTTAGTACATACAGAACGTAGTAAACTCAATAGCGGACAGCCGTGTCTCTGGTGAGAATGAGATAAAGAAGTGTAATTTCCCCAGTGCAAATTTGCTCCAAATTAAAATAAAAAACGAGTCCCTGGTGAAATCGCTTCTAAATCTGATATAGCAAGTCAAATGACTTTGTCATTAAAATGGATTGACTGTCTGCAGATCAGACTGGTCCCCATAAAACACATAAGGTCCTCGTAATGCACGTTTGTCTTAAAGATGATCTGTTTCGAGTTAGCCTAGCCAATGCAGTTTCCTCTCTGCACGGTTATAAAGGGGAGATGTTCTTTCCCTTTGACAGCCCTGTTTACTCCAAGAGGCTAAACAAATTAGGTCCCAGCTGACTGAATGGTGATGTGACGAACGGGGTGAACGCAAGACACTGGGAAGGAAGGACAGAGAGGTCTGTATTATAAAGATGTTAGTGCAGCTAGCCACTTCAGAGACATTTACTCTGACACCGCGACAAGTAGCAGGAATGGTTTTAGATGAAGAGAAACCAGGAAACTCCCGGAGAAGTGTTTGTTAATGCTAATGACCCAGATTCTCTGTACACGCACAGACACACACACACACACACACACATACACACACACACACACACACACACACTGAAACACCAAAAAAGCACACACGCACACACCCTTTGACAAATATGACGATTTGATGTTTACTCTGCTCAACCACCTCTGCTCTAGCCAAAAAGCCTACTAACATCTCAGCTCAATTTTACCACATGGAGAAACCAAACAAACACAAGGCCCTGCTGCACACAGGGTGTGCAACTCACAGAAACGGGCAAAACAAAACACGTGTAAAATGCTGTGACCTTGGCCTAGAGAGACAGGCTTCCTCAATGCACAGACAATAGGCCGCTCGGGGTTCGAACACATGCGGCTCCCCTAGACATATTTGTGGTTCCCCCGCCCTCTTCCTCACACACCTTCTGTGGGAGGCTGGAGCTGGAGCTAGCTAGCCTCACGCCGCTACCGCTATCATAACCAGCTAGGGGGAATTCAATAATGCATTGAGATGTAAAATACCCTGAGATGTGTTTTCATTCCCCTCTCATCACAGCCAAGCATGTAATCTAATCAAAGAGGATGCTTCCCCCACTCTTGAGCATGGGCGCAAGGAGTCACACTCATACTGCTTCGAGTTATCCTGGAAACACTGCTCCGCAAAAAGATGGTTCCCCCTCAGGGGCTGAGTGCCAAGCACTTTCTCTTCCCATCCCCCCAGTCGAAAATAAGGATGGTTCTTGCATAATGGAATCAAATCCAATGACTGTTGACCTCATGTAGTAAACATTGAAGCATGCTTGGTTTGCAGGCTGTCTCTTTCTCTCTCTCTGTCGCTGGCAGGTTCCAACCTGTGTAACTCCATCGCTCTCTGGTTATGTATTGGAGGTGTAATGGATTGAGGGTAGATATATGCATGTGTTTTTTTGTAACCCGAGTCGGGAGGCTCCATGTTCAGGTCGTAGAGGAGACTAAGTGCAACACACATTCATCACTTCAGGTAATAATGACAAACTAGAGACCCTGAGGGACCATTCAAAAGGGTCACGTTCAAAGGCAAATCAGAAGTCTCTCGACAGCTAAAAACTCAACATAACCTCCCCGAACACATTAGCCAAAAATCCTCACTGACCCACTGTGTATCCCTTCTCTCCATTCCCAACCATTCTCCATCCACAATAAGTCATCTGTTGAGTGGCTGAAATGTGATGATTACGCAGGCCCCCAAGTATGTGCTTTTGAAAGGAAGTGGTGTCATCGCTCCGTCTAAAACTGTATCGGACCAAATCGAATTATATCCCAGGCGCCCTGGCACATTCAATTATCCCGAAATCCCCCCAAATACCACCAAAGACGTGGTCGCCAGTCGCCATTGACTGAAGAGTGGCCAACTGTAAGGATAAAGGGAGCGGTAACAAGGCTAGCTAACAGAGAAAGTCAAGAGAGATAGGGGGTCTGGGATGAATGCAGCGCGGTGGAGTGACGTTGTAGGCCGTCTTCTTGTGACTATCCAAGCTGTCACCAAGTGGCTCTGTATTAAAGTATGCATGCCCTGAAGCTTAGGATGCCGCTTTAGTCAAATTGAATAAAGACGATGCTTTGCACCAGTTTGAGAGTGTGGTTTCTAAATATACTATCTGATAAAAAATTATAAAAACATTCTCCAATAGAGAGACGCAAGCTAGCATGTAATTAGCATAACTTATAATCAAGTACAACACAAAACAAAAGACCCTTCACATACATTTGTCCAAACGTGTACCACACCAGAGTGAATATCAAATATCAACTGTTGATAGCTCAATGTATCGATCAAGTGTTCACCAGTCAACACGCTGTTTACTTGACACTTACAATTCCAACTTTTATATCTTTAACAGAGGGTGAAAACTCAAACGCCGGCTATAATTAGCTGTTCAAAAGGAGGTTCATATTTCTCAGGCTGAGCTTCCTTATCGGTTTCCTGGACAGATTGTAATGAATAACCCTGTGAGAGGCTGCCCCCCTCCTGACCCCTCCCACCCCCCTCCCAGGAGGCCGTACAGTGAGACAGACAGTGACACACAAATCTATCCCCTTTCACTGAGTGACAAACCGATCTGCCTGGCTGGCTAGTCATCAGTGACCTCTTCCACTTGGCCATCACTTTACCCAAAGCTGAGATACACGGATTGAGTGGAGTGTGTTGGTAGTGAAACCTCCCCTCCGTGTGTGTGTGTGTGTGTGTGTTTGTACGTGTGAGAGAGGAAGTGTGTGTGTTTGTTTGTACGTGAGAGAGGAGAAGTGTGTGTGTGTTTGTGCGTGAGAGAGAGGAAGGGTGTGTGTGTGTTTCTGTGTAGCCCTGTCCATCTATGACTCTGCTAAACATGCATTTTTATGACAAATCCACCAGGGTGTCAAAATACTAGAATCAATTGTTTTCCTGGGTCACTGATCAATTGTCACATGTGCCAATCAAAACCTAATTATTCAAAATCCCCAGTTATTGTTTGCATACATGTACAGTAACAAATGTTCCTATTTCCAAAAGTGATTTTATTTTTGGAGGGGTAGAGAGGGGTAGGATATGTTTGTTGTGGACACAGTAGGCCTTATTCAGATCTAGTACAGTAGTGCATTGTTCAAATCTAATGCAATGCATTTTTGCCATCTTTATTATAGGTTTCCATAGTAACATGAATACATATTTTGTGATGCTATGAATGACAGTCAAAGTCAAAAGCTGTTTGCTTCTGAAAATCAACAAAGCCAAAACAAACATGTTCCCAAATAAACTAGACACGTTATTCAATCAAAGGCTAAACGCTAATGACACGTGAACACGGCAAACAAACACACTGTGTGAATCTGTAAGCTCCAGAAAAGGAGAAGGTGTTAATTAGTGCACTACCTACAGCATGATTGCATTGCACTTGTTATGCACTTGCAGGTGATTACATTTCAACAGGAGTACATTACATTCATCACTTGGCAATGTTAACAGGTGACAGCCCGGCCCTGAACACTTACAGTCACAGTCACACTCACACCCTTTTCTTTGGTTAGCCAATCCCCTAACCAGTTTCTGTATTCCCTATCTATCCTCACTCTACCAGAAAAAGAGTGGCCGGCAACCCACTTTCAATTCTCCTAGCATAAGAGCGCGTTGTCCAGATTCTTACAGCAGTAACCCACCAAGGCTTTTGTTCAAAATTAGACAGCGGCCCCCGAACAGCCTGCTCTAACTCAAACTATTTCCCCGCTGAACCAGCCTTTCTCTTCCCCTGATTTTAAAATGATGCCATCAAGTCGATCAGGCACCGGCGAGCCACCGTTGGGATGGCGGTGAAATGACAAGCGAGTTTCTCTGTGATTTATTCTGTTCTAGCGCAGTTGAACGGCTGTCCCCGTTGATGAGCACGGTGCGCTGCTCTGCGGTGCCTGGGAAAATCTGCATCTGTTACATGAGCAGGGCTTGTACAAAATGGCATGTTGTCAGAGTGGCAGGCTTGTCTCTACTCTCTGCATGGTAGACTCACTGCTACTACTGCTCAGGTCTACAGGGACCAGGCACTGATACAAAGTATCCAACTTGCTGACTGACTTTATGCATATAGGCTGTTATTGATACTGCGGATACATTTGAACCATATTAATTAAATTGCAGCGTTGTAGTCCATTATAAATGCACTGCACTCATTTTCAGATCTGACAACAAACACAAGGTAGAGCTAGGCCTAACCACACCCTCTATAACAGACTAACCACACCCTCTATAACAGACTAACCACACCCTCTATAACAGACTAACCACACCCTCTATAACAGACTAACCACACCCTCTATAACAGACAGACGGACGGACGGACGGACAGACAGACAGAAGGGCAGATGGGGAGACAGATGGACGGGCAGACAGAAGGGCAGATGGGGAGACAGACGGACGGACAGACAGACAGAAGGGCAGATGGGGAGACAGACAGAAATGATTTTAATAATGACATTTGTATCTATGAATTACACAGCCCCGAGGTCCAACCTTAATGATCAGTGAGTGATTCCACAGTTAGTCATTGAAGTGTATGATGATCCATTGCACCAGGAGGCAAAACCCCCTCCTTCAGGGAGCTGTTCATGTTCAGCAACGAAGCATGTGAAATAACACATTCATAATCATCTACTAATACTAAGGAATGATGAAGATAATTAAAATGATATCTTAAACTGATTCGATTCAAACAAAAGCCCAACGCCTGCTAAGTTTAATCACGATTTGGGTGATTTTCATTTACATTACATTTACATTTACGTCATTTAGCAGACGCTCTTATCCAGAGCGACTTACAAATTGGTGCATTCACCTTATTTTCCTGATAGTAAACAAAATGATCAAGTTTACCATGGTGACACAGAGATTCCAAGAATATTATAGGCAACACCTTTCCCGGAGCACTGTTGGCCCAACTCCAATGACAGTATTCTACCTGAGACAAGGCCCTGTAATCACTCATCGTATCTAGCGGAGAGCAGCAGCCTACATGGGAGGGAGGGAAGCTGTATCAACATCAGCCTAGCTGTCACTGCCCAGACCACTGTCCCTGTTCCTCTGACAGGCCTCAGCCCCAGCCTTCATAGATCATCTCTCTCCATCCCTCTCCCCCTCTCTCTCTTGCTCTCCCTCTCAGTGGGTCCTGGCCTGGTCTTGTCTGGCTGCAGCTGAGAGTGGGGGACCTGGGGTGGGGTGCCTGACCAGCTGCATGCTTTTCTGTGTGACCCCCGGAGAGGCTACAGAGCAGGCACCTGTCTATCTCCCACGACCCCTATTGATATGTGGTGTGTCTGTGTGTGGACAGGACACTGGGGAAGAAGGGAGGCAACGGCGTGGGTTTCAGTCAGGCTGCCGTGGTTGACCCGGATAGAGAGTGGGCTGACCCTGATGGGGAGGAGAGGGGGGGGGGGGGGGTCGGCTAGTGATGGTCGGCTAGGCTGCTTATGTAAAGTACCAATCATGGAGACCAGTGATGCTAATGCTAACGCTGCTATAAAGCTACATCAACAACCACTGCTACTAGAGCTACTGTAATAACAAGCTACACATACAACTATTACTTCATGATTTTTTATTCATACTAAATTAATTTGTAAACTAGTTTAAAAACAGCAATAGGCCTTTTCCTTCCGCTATCCTATCTTCCTTTGAAAAGTAGAGCAATCCCAATATAAAGTTCAGCCAGTCTGTACTAAGTAGGTCTGTGTGTGTGGATGTTTTGTGAAAATATATTTTTAACTGTTGATAAAGATCAATAGCCATGCTCATGATATAAATTCTGAGCTCCAAGATTGTATTGATCCAACCTCTAATGCCTTTGGCTTCAGGATGGCATCATGAGGCAGACTTGAGAAAAAATACAAGCAAAAAACTGATTGACTGTAAAAAAAGATTGATACTGTACCTCCCTAGCTAGCCTGCTGTAAAACAGTCTGTGGTTTCACTTGTAGCTACTGCCAGCTTGATTCCTTGTGAGAAAATCAGAGTGATAATGTATTTTTGTTGTGTTGTTCACTAGTTATATGCAAGTTCCCCTTCTTTTTTAATTTCATAACTTGCTCTGAAGTTTGGCAAAGTCATTGAACGGTGTCTATCAGTATTATTTGAATTGAAACCACAGATCATATCTTGTCGCCAAGTGTCAAGCAGGGTGAACTAACACTCGCACTTGCGTTAATTATTTTTTCTTACTAGCTCTGACTTTTGCTACTTTATTTAAAATGTACTTACTATGACTGACTGTGGTATGTGGTTGTCTCACCTAGCTATCTTAAGATGACTGCACTAACTAAGTCACTCTGGATAAGAGCGTCTGCTAAATGACTAAAATGTTAATGTGGAATGTGCCAAGCAGAGTCACCTCAAACAGTCATAATAACATTTGTATGGCTGTTAGGCTACTGGATCAAGCATCCATGCCATCCCAAACTGTGTACAAAAGCATGCAAACACAAACAGGCAGGCACAGACACAGGCACGTTCACCCATGCACACACTTCCTCTGAAAGCCAACCTGCTCTCTCTCACCACTCTGGCCCTAGCTGCATGTGCAGGAGCAGTACAGGCAAAGGGGGCTACTGTAGATCTGGCGCCTGACACGTCAATATGACAAAGACACATTTTCCTCTGTCTGCCTCGGCCACCTGGCCCCTCCCTAGTGGTGTGAGGCCGCCTCCCCACCGCTGGGCGCTCAGGTATAGTCTGGACCAAGGGTCAAAGTTCAATAAGTAGGACAAAACCAAAATGTGTGGGCGGGCGGGGGGGTCGTGCTGCCATTAGTTATGCTGCTAAATGTCCCTCCCAGGTGCCACATGGCTGTAAGGAACAGACCCACCAGACCAGGCTGATGGAACTGCCCAGACTGCTTTCCCTATTCGCCTGTTTCAAAGTAGCACATAGAAAAAGCCCAGGTGTCATATCACTTTTTTACCCCCACGCTGAACCTGCCGTTCTTCTACATTGGAATATGGAGTGAAATGGCTCTGCAGAAGAGCATGTCAAGTTAGGACTCCTTTGTGAGGCAGGTCACTGTTGGACCAGTTCATTGGTTATGATTACCCCCATTTACTGACAATACAGTCGGAGAGGAAACTGTACCCCCCCCCAACAGACACACACACTCCACATGTACACACACAGCTCCTTCACCCTTAACTCCACTCAACCCAGAGAAAGTGAAGTCATTAAGATACACTGGATACTCCTCTCCTCTTTACGTAGAAGTTCAAGTTTCCTGTCTAATATTGGGGTTCTCGATAATGCCCGGGCGATTTACAATAATTTTCCTGCACCAGGCTTCTGGTTTCACCTGCGGTGGCGAAGATATCATTTCTCTTCACTGTAAAAGCCCAGAATGCAGCTTGTCAGGCCCATTCCTCAACACGCTACATTTCGGGGCCTGCTGACACATTCATAAATATGACACCTTGTTTTGTCCTCTTGGCGTCTTTTGGTTGGGGATAGCCTTTGAATTGGAAGCAGGTAAGCTAATAGGCTCTCTCTGATACATGGGAACCTGGGGTTTGGAGCTCCACGGTGGCCCCGGGCGACATATGACAAGCAGATAATGACTGTATACCTGTCAAGTCAAGGATATCTGTCTAGCACTAAATACAGATGTGCCTTTTTGACAACAAAATGCCAGCTTCTCTCTTGTTCTCCCTTTCACATGCATGCGAGCACACACACAGAAACACAGAGGAACAAAGGCCTCCTAAATGTATGCGCTTATAATTGTGATTTTCTGCGCTGGCCGGTGTTCCCACGTAATACGTGTTTGGGAATGCATGGTCGGAGCTAATATGATTCCATTGTAGTCAGAGAGAGTGAGATAGGGGAGAGCAAGAGAGAGACTTTCTGTGTGTTGTGTGATGCCTCGGGGGTTGCAGGTGAAAGCAATCTCTGCCGTGAAACCCGACGAGATGCGCATTTCTGCACCCGGAGTGCTGCCGGAGCTGATTTTTTTTTGATAGGATAAAGCCACTGACACTCGGTTCCTCCATCACGCCAGGGCATGCCGCTGTTTTCATCTCCCTCCTATTCTATTCATTAGCTATCCAAACACGGCCGCCACGATACCAACACAGGGGAACATTTTGTTGTGTTACATGGTGGGATTAAAATGGATTTAATAAAAAACAAAAAAAATTAAACGATCTACACAAAATACTGTAAAAAATGTGAACATTTGTCAAATATTAACTAATATCTTGATTACGTAAGTATTCAACCCCCTGAGTCAATACATATTAGAATCACCTTTGGCACATTATTCGTTCTTCCACCTCTGGCCTGCTGGTCCCCCTACCTCTGCGGAAGTACAGTTCCCGCTCAGCCCAGTCAAAACTGTTCGCTGCTCTGGCACCCCAATGGTGGAACAAGTTCCCTCACGACGCCAGGACAGCGGAGTCACTGACCACCTTCCGGAGACACTTGAAACCCTAACTCTTTAAGGAATACCTGGGATAGGATAAAGGTAATCCTTCTACCCCCCCCCCCCCCCCCCCCACTAAAATAAATAAATAAATAAAAACAAAATAAAAAAGACAATATATATAAAACAAATGAAAATTAAAAATATACTCTAAAAATAAAATGAAAAATATAAAAAAATAAATTGTAAAGTGGTTGTCCCACTGGCTATCATAAGGTGAATGCACCAATTTGTAAGTCGCTCTGGATAAAAGCGTCTGCTAAATGACGTAAATGTAAAATTATTCATTTTTAAATTCTTCAATTTCTGTCAAGTTGGTTGTTGATCATTGCTAGACAGCCATTTTCAAGTCTTGCCATAGATTTTCAAGCAGATTTAAGTCAAAACTGTAATTAGGCCACTCAGGAACATTCAACATTCTTGGTAAGCAACTCCAGTGTATATTTGGCCTTGTGTTTTAGCTTATTGTCCTGCTGAAAGGTGAATTTGTCTCCCAATGTCTGTTGGAAAGCAGACTGAACCAGGTTTTCCTCTAGGATTTTGGCTGTGCTTAGCTCTATTCCGTTTCGTTTTATCCTGAAAAACTCCCCATTATTTGCCCCATTATTTGCTGATGTCAAGCATACCCATACCATGATGCAGCCACCACCATGCCTGAAAATAAGGAGGCAGTTACTCAGTGATGTGTTGTGTTGGATTTGCATTTAGGCCAAAAAGTGTACTCCTTTGTTGTTGTTTTTTTTGTTGCAATATTACTTTAGTGCCTTGTTGCATATAAGATGCACGTTTTGGAATATTATTATTCTATATATTTGTATTCTTTTTTTCACTCTGGTCACTACAATGTTGTTGATCCATCCTCAGTTTTCTACCATCACAGATATTGAACTCTGTACCAATGGCCTCATGGTAACATCCCTGAGCAGTTTCACTCCTGTCCTGCAGCTCAGTTCAGATGGATGACTCTATCTTTGAGGTGTCCGGGTGGTTTAATACATAATTCACAACATAATTATTAACTAGACCATGCTTACAGAGACATTCAATGTCTGATTTGTTATTGTTACCCATCTACCAATCAATGCCCTTTTTATGAGGCTTTCAAAAAGCTCCCTGGTCTTTGTAGTTCTCGGGGCCAGTTCCAGGCATAAGCAACATAAGCGAAAGCTTAGGGCCCCGCGGCTGCTAGGGGGCCCCCGACCCCCAATGTATTTATTTTTTAAATGTAGCAAATCTTTTGGGGAACTCAGTCAGGATCTCAACTTAATATGTTGATAGTTAGAATAGTAGAATATAGAAGTTGCAATTTCTAAATTTGGTTGTGCATCAGCAGTTTTTCTCTTCTTGTGTCACTGACAGTTACTCAATTAGCCCATGTCACAGTGTTAATTTTGGCAGCTATTTTAGATTCCGTTTTAGTCTTAGTTTTAGTCTTAAAATAACTTTTAGTCTTAGTCACATTTGAGTTATTATCAGTCAATTAAAACTCTGGAAAATGTTAGTCTAGTTTTAGTCACAGCCATTGTAGTCACATAAGTCAGTGCATTTTTGTCTATTAAATAATGAATATGTAGGCTACCTCTATCTTCCATCATGTGAACATTCAGATAGCCTTGTCCAGCTAGGCCTACTATCCCCTCATATAGCTGGCACATTGTTATTGTGGCAGATTGTAACCAATGCCAACCATAAGTAACCATATAGGCTATAAAGCCTTGGCTACAGGTTAAACAATTTACAGCTCAGACATTCTCCCCATCATAACTGTCAAGGGGGTAAATAAGTGGTTTCCCTGAAAAGGAGAGAATTTTACAAAAATGACAGTATTACTGTACTCCTAATATTCAACAAATAGCAACAAAAAAGCGGCAATACAGATGAATGAATAACAGCGCACATGGGAAAATAGAGCTTCTGATGTGATCAAAGCAAAAATAACCTCCATGAAAGTAAGAGAGACTAAACATTGTTTCTATATAGTTGAGGTTAGTTACAAGTGAAGTCACCTGGCTTCGCATCAATTCGAAAGATTGACGAGTGACTGAAGTGACTGCATGGGAGCTGTGTGGGAGAGCCGGGCAGATCAGCTCAATCAGACAGCGCAACTGAAAGATGTCAATTTGGGATTGCATGAAATATTCTGCATGCTTGCATGCTTATGACTGGGCAAAACAGATGAAAAGGAGCTTCATGTCAAATGAAATGTCCATTAGTCTCACGTGGAATTCTTCTCATCCCATTTTCGTCAACTAAATTGAAAAGTAATTTGTAATAGTTATCGTTTTTTTTCCAGGGCGCATCGTCTCGTTATCGTCATAGTTTTAGTCAGGAATAATAGGTCGTTGACAAGTATTTTTCGTAATAATTATTGTTGAGGAAATGAACACTGCCATGTAAGCCATTTTTTTTAGATTGGTAAATTAGTCTAGTCATCTATCTAAACATGTAGTAATCATGGTTTGAGTTACCGACCGGGGCCCTGACTTCCAGGGGGCCCCCATTGATTTTGTAAGTCACTATTACACAGATGTCATATTAACATGGTTTAAGTCATGGCAAGATTAGTAGAATTGCAGCAAACTTGTTTTAAAACTGCAACATTTTCTCTACGCCTCATGGCAACGTGTAGAATTGCAGGAAACAAAATGTTGCTTAGGGCCCCCAAAAGGCTAGAGCCAGCCCTGGTAGTTGAATCTGTGCTTTAAATTCAATACTTGACTGAGGGATCTTACAGATGTTGTATGTATGGGGGACAGAGGAAGGGTTAGTCATTTAAAAATCATGCCAACCCCTATTATTCCACACAGTGAGTCCATGTAACTTTTTATGTGATTTGTTAAGCCCAATTTTACTCCTGAACTAATTTAGGTTTGCCTAAACAAAGGGGCTGAATACTTATGCAATGAGTATTTTTTTATTTTATTGTTATTAATCTTTATTTTTTAAATCATTTTTCTTCCACTTTGACATTAGAGTATTTTGTGTATATTGTTGACAAAAAAATACAATTCAATCCATTTTAATCCCACTTTGTAACACAATAAAATGTGAAGAAGTCCAAGGGGTCTGAATACTTTTGCACACACACATACACACACATCTTCAATTTTTGTTGTAGTTTTAGTTTTTTGGAGATCAACATTTTGCACAGTCATGCTTTGAATGCGCATTGCATCCATAAATAAATACAGTCAAAATCTGAGGCTTCAGCCCTGCCTTGACCAGAATAAAAGGAAAACGGCATACTACAGCAGCCAAGAGAATCCAAATGATTAGTGCATTGCTGAGATGAATGAACAAGAGACAATTATACATCATTTATGCAGATTCAATTACGGCTCTGTACATGGAATTATTATGATTAGCAACAAACCATATTTTTCCATTCGTGGCGAGGTACAGTATTTTGTATTTGTAGGCATGAAGCTGCAATGCATTTAGCATAATCTCATAATAGGCCAATTTAAATATTTCTGCCCATGTTGGCCATACTGTAATCCCAAACAAAAACAGTGCATTGGGCAGCGCTCCACGAAAAATGTGAATGGAACTTATTAGTAGCTGGATACTTATTATATGCCATTATTTATGGCTGCGAGATTATTTCCAATCCACTAGGTGCTTAGTGAACAATACTGAGGAAGGCTCCCGGTAAATGTATGCCTATTACCATCATCTGATTGTGGTTTTCCAACCATGTGTGGTCTGGAAGCTCAGGTCCAGTCCTCAACATTCAACCATCAACATATCAACTTCCTGCCTGTGGCCCATGTACCCGGCATTGTGCCTGTCTGAAAGAGCATTACGCTCCTATTGATAAATCCCACTGCCTCGGAGGCCTCTCCCAGTGCTGCCGCCAATGTAGCGCCCATCCCCCCCCAAGGGAGAGGAACACTGACACTTATGACAGTTTATTATACAGAACATGGAACCCGGTTAAACAGATTGGAATCTCCCTGAACGTTGAAAGTGTTTCTCCTAGCCCCGCTCCGCTCTGCTCCGCTCGACGCATTAATGCAATCTAGAGAAAGGCTGAAGAGCTTTTCTCCAGGTCAGCCAGCCAGCCAGCCAACCAGTCAGTCAGGAAACATCGGCCTCCACCACAGCCGCCCCGCCAGCTAAAATGGAAATGTGAGAACGGGGTAGACTAGCCTGGCTGACAGGGATTTAAGGTTCAGTACCGTCAAGATAAAGTAAAGCCTCGCCTGGCAAAATGACACACTTTCCCCCTGTTCAATGGCCATAATAACGTGTTCCTATGTGTTCTTATGCCGGGCCTGTAACCTTTTATTAAATTAGAAGTAGCAGCTCTGAGGTCCTTTTCTAAACTGCAGGCAGCCAGAAAGCTACATACTACTCTGTCCCTCCAAGGAACAGCTTGAGCTTTCAGGCGTACGGCCACAAAAAGATCTCTCTCCTTTACAGGATTTGAGTGTGGGTCCCTGGTATGGATGTAACTGCCATTCTTCAGGTAAAGTACTATATATAATATCACACGTCAAAGCAGTAGCGCAAAAATGACATTCTATAAAGTGTTTTGTACCTTTGAACTATTGGAAAAAGTGTGAGTGACATGACAATCGACAAACGACTGAAATACACCAACTCACGTTGCATTCACAAGAATTGGAAATGATCAAAATCCAAACTACATTGAGAGAGCTAGCAACGTCTTAGCCATCCATGTCTTTCCTCAGTTATAAACCAGGGGTTTTTCAGTCAGGATGTGTCAATGTGAGATCTTTTATGATTGTCTGGCTTGCTCATATTCCTATCCGGGGGGCCAGTATGTGCATGCACAGAGCAACATACAGTATCTTGGTGAATGAGAGCATTTGAGAAGGGTTGGAGAGGGAATAAAGAAGGATAGTGAAATACAAGACTGTGACAGGAGGTAAAAATGACTGCTCTCCAGCTTCCAATAATCACCTGCTATTAGCAGTATGACATAATACTAATAATAATACATGCTAATAGCACAAGGTAACGTGTGAACAATGAATATGTATTCATTGTTTTAGGACTAATTGTGGAACATGGGAGAGGTAAGTGATTGTTGTAATCGTGGGAAACGGCAGCATACTTAGGTGAGTCGAAGATAATTGTTTTAAAGTAAAGCTCAATATATTTCTTTCCTTGTGACAACACAAGGATCTGTTGTTCCTTTCAACTCCCTATTTGTTGCAATAAACCCACCAGATCGCTTCATCCTCTAGTCAACTCAATACTGAGATGCAGTTAGAAGCCAAGCCTGTTTCTCCAGGAGCTCTGAGGCAACACACTTCTCTTCTCCCTGATCCCTTTATGAACACCTCGCCACCGATTCTTCTCCACTTCGGGGGACTTCTGTTCCATTCTTCACGGTCAAGGATTAAAGCATTAGACAACACAGCTCGCCTCGCCATGTCACGTGCTTGGGTGCCGCAGCCAATGGCAAAGAGCGCTAGGCGAGCGGCAGGCGCAACAGGCGCCCCGCTTGGCCACCCACACATCCAGGAGACGGTGCGGGGAGCAGTATCAAACGGGGAACATCTGTGGCCACTGGGCCGTGCAGGACGGGGAACAATGGTGGCCCCCCGGGGGCAAGGCAGGCACACACAGCTCTGGCCTGCTCCTCGCTGCAAAGGCGCAGGCACACAGGCCCAGGGAGCAAGACCCCCCCCCCCCCCCCACCCCATGTGGCAGCAGAACCATGGTGGAGAGACAGCCAGAGCTAAAGATGCACAGCCACTGCTCCAGCACTGAGGAGCAAGAGGAGGAGGAAGAGGGTCTCTCATAGCAGGCAAGCAGGCAGGAGACACTGCAGTCCCCCCACCACCCTGGACCTATGGCTGAGTCTGAGTAGAGACTAGCCCCCCAGGCCTGTCTCTTATAGACACACAGAGCACAGCTATTGGAGAAAGTAACACACAACTCAATGACTAATGAGTTGTGAGCAGCACTCCACCACCTGCCTCTTTGGAAATGGAGGAATGTTGTGTTTACTCCATTGGTGCAGTGTTGGAACCATAGAAAACTGAAGACACACACGGAGAAGAAGCAGTGGTCTGCTGATAAGAAAACATTGGATGGTTATTGTCTAGCTGTTTAAGTGCATTGCAGTTGACCTGTCCCAGTTCAAATAATAGGATAGGATCAAGGTTAGATGGTAAACATGTACAGTCCCCTGTTGTCAACGAATGCTGGAGAACTGCTCCGAGGGGTTCGATGACTGCATAAGAGATGACAAATGACATTATAGCTTATACAGTGGGAGAACAAGTATTTGATACACTGCCGATTTTGCAGGTTTTCCTACTTACAAAGCATGTAGAGGTCTGTCATTTTTATCATAGGTACACTTCAACTGTGAGAGCCGGAATCTAAAAAAAAACTAACAGGTCTGTGAGAGCCGGAATTCTTACTGGTTGGTATGTGATCAAATACTTATGTCATGCAATAAAATGCAAATTAATTACTTAAAAATCATACAATGTGATTTTCTGGATTTTTGTTTTAGATTCCGTCTCTCACAGTTGAAGTGTACCTATGATAAAAATTACAGACCTCTACATGCTTTGTAAGTAGGAAAACCTGCAAAATCGGCAGTGTATCAAATACTTGTTCTCCCCACTGTATAATAAGGACGTTTATGATAATTTGGCAGTGTCAAATTCAAACCCACAAAGTGATAGCGGCTGAAATAGTGTAATGCAACACTACATTTCGTAAACAAAAGTAAACTACAAAATTACTAAACATTTTCCAAGGTTTTACTTTAATGCAAAGTTTAGACCAATTATTTTCAGTGGGGAAGAGAAGAAGAAACTATGTACATTTAATCTATAGATCCTGTCCTTGTCCACTTAAAATGTATTGTTCTTCCTTTCATGTTTTATTCCCTCTTGAAAACATGTACTCTGATGTAGTGCACACGTCCATGACAGTTCCAGGCCATTGCACATATTAGGAGTCAACTGCTGCTTTTCTGTGTTTAGTTTCTGTATTTCTTATTTGGACTCTGATAGATAAAATAAAAATATGGTTTTCTCCTCCCATTCCCCTCATTAGAATGCGTCAAGGAGCACAGGGCTCATCCGTCTACTAGGCTATATTGCTATACTGTAGGACTGAATAAAGCAGCATGTCTAGATCGACAGAGCAGAAGCCATGCAGAGGTAACCGTACCTCCACATCATCATCAACATCTCCCCACAGAGACACATCATTGCCACATCCTCACTGTTTACTTCTCTAAGCAGAGCGAATCCCATCATGGCTCCCTCCGTCGGCTCCGCAACACAATTTCAATAAAATATTCCACAGCTGTCGTGGCTCTCAATGGCCTCCCAAGTGGCTTTTGTTGTGTTGACACGCGTGAAACTGTGCACAGGCACGGAAACAGGGCAACAGACACCGTCGCCCCACCACCGCCACACATGTCCCCACCACTGATCCCCTCTGTGTCGCAATGTCACCTGACTCGGCGTGCCACCTTGTCATGTTGTGGTTAGGTGAAACGTCACACCAGCACACTCACGTGTCACCTATAAGAAGAATCATTGTTGTGAAATGCTTTCATATGAGGGCTGAATGTGGAATATATTTTGTGTGTATGTCATTGTAGGGAATAGTAAGAGCAGGGAACAGAATTCTATATATTTTTTGCATGTTTATGTGTGTGTTTATGTGTGTGTTTATGTGTGTGTTTATGTGTGTGTTTGCGTATGTGCATATGCATCTGTGTCTTCTATGTTTCTTGTTCGTTTGGGTTGTATTTTAGTGTGCGGGGTTGACGAGCGCTGATGAGAAAATGTACAGCTGCCTCTGTCATGGGCCCTGTCTGGCTGTGCGGGCCCCTGCCATAGCCCCCTGTATTGTATAGCTGTGTGGGCTCAGCTGCACAGGTCCTCCCAGCAGAGAGCTGTGGGCTGGTGCCCTCCTCTCCATCACCCCAGTGGGCCCCAGTAGCCTGAGCTCAGTCACACACACCTCCCTGGACTGTGGGAACCACCAGGTCTCTACTGGAGCTACCTCTACACTTCACATGAGACCAGCACTGGAGACCCAGGCTAGCATCACAAAAAATGGCTACTGAGGCTTGTATCTTGAATTCAGTCAAACACAAATTCATAGACAAAACACCAAGGCAATCATTTATAGGTCAATGTTGTGTTATGAGTGGCACCATGAGACAGAGTGGAGTATCAGTCGGGTACAGTTTGCATTACAGAAACAATACGTTATTACCACATTGTCAATATCTCTGGAAGAGAACTCCCCCAAGGTCCCCATTCATTCAGCAGTAGTTCAAGTAGAAGTTCTGATATAGTGGCTGTAGATGCATTTCAGCTATAGAATAACAGAGGTGGTAGGGACAATGATGGAAGCACTCTAACGTTTACCATAATATACACAGACATGAGAGGATGAGGAGTTACACCTGAGGACAATCAGTGTGTTTAACTAGCACTTAGTGACTTACTAAATTAGTGATCTAAATCTTCCAATTGAAGTGTTTGCCTTCTGAATAGGCGTTTCCTTCACAAGATTGACATACTAGCCATTTTTGTTTGCCAAGCGCACTTATAGGATTTACACTGAGCTAGCTACATGTTTTAGATAACATCGCATTGGTGGGATTCTTTACCATACTGTACCATGCAGACCCCTTAATCAACCAACTACTCGTATGAGTTGCTTTTCAGTTTGACTGACAGAAGTCGTGCTTGACCATGAAGCTAAATGAGTCATCAGTAAACTGTACCCAAGTTATAATAAACTATAGTATCTGTATCACAGTGCATTTTGTACTCATTTAAATATGTAATAGGATAGGATGTAGGTTGGATGGTAAACATGTACAGTCCCTTGTTGTCAAAGAACGCTGGAGAACTGCTCCGAGGGGGTTCGATGACTGCATAAGAGATGACAAATGACATAATAGCTTATATAATGAGGAAGTTTATGATCATTTGGCAGTGTCAAATTCAAACCCACAAAGTAATAGCAGCTGAAAGTGTAACGTAACACTACATTTCATAACAAAAGTAAACTACAAAATGACTAAACATTTTCCAAGGTTTTACTTTAATGCAAAGTTTAGACCAATTATTTTCAGTGGGGAAGAGAAGAAGAAACTATGTACATTTAATCTATAGATCCTGTCTTTGTCCACTTTCATGTTTTATTCTCTCTTGAAAACAGGTGAAATCTTTGCACGGGTGCAAATGCTTTATGCAGGTGGTGAGAGTAGGCAACGACAGCTCCGCCATGCTGACCCTCAACTCGGAGGCCCCCCAGGGGTGTGTGATTAACCCCCTTCTGTACTCCCTGTTTACCCATGTCTGTGGCCACACACGACTCCAACTCCATCAAGTTTGCTGTTTACACGATGGTGGTAGGCCTGATCACCAACGGTGATGAGAGAGCCTACAGGGAGGAGGTCAGAGACCTGGCAGTGTGGTGCCAGGACAACAACCTCTCCCTCAATGTCAGCAAGACCAAGGAGCTGATGGTGGACTACAGGAAACGGGGGGATGCACACCCCCATCCATACCAACAGGGCCACAGTGGAGAGGGTCAAGAGCTTCGTTCCTCAGTGTCCACATCACTGAGGACTTAACATCCTCTCACACCAGCACAGTCGTGAGGAAGGCACAGCAGCGCCTCTTCTTCCTCAGGAGGCTGAACTTTTACAGCTGCACCATCGAGAGTATCCTGACTGGTTGTATCACCGTCTGGTATGGCAACTGCTCCGCCCTCGACAGAAGGCCCTACAGAGGGTGGGCCAGCGTATCACTGGGGTTGAGCTCCCAGCCATCTAGGACGTACTTGCCAGGCGGTGTCTGAGAAAGGCCCGAAAAATTGCCAAAGACTCCATCCACTGGAGACATGAATTGTTCTCCATGCTCCCATCCGGCAGGTGGCACCGGTGCATCAAGACTCTGACCAACAGAATCCTACCAGCTTCTATCCGCTGACCACAAGACAAACGGCTAAATGGCTACTAGTATGTTTACTATGTTAAATGGCACACACCCCCTCACACCTATGCTACTGCTAAAATGGGTGCCAGGCGCACCGGTTTGTGTCAAGAACGGCAACGCTGCTGGTTTTTTCACGCTCAACTGTTTTCTGTGTGTATCAAGAATGGTCCACCACCCAAAAGGACATCCAGCCAGCTTGACACAACTGTGGGAAACATTGGAGTCAACATGGGCCAGCATCCCTGTGGAACGCATTTGACACCTTGTTGAGTCCCTTCCCCGACGAATTGAGGCTGTTCTGAGGGCAAAATGGGGTGCAACTCAATATTAGGAAGGTGTTCCTAATGTTTTGTACACTCAGTGTATTCTCGCATTCATGTTTCTTCAACCTATATCCTACTTCTTAATATATATATATATATATATATATATATATATATATATATATTATGTATATTATTATTATTATCATTATCACTGCATTGTTGGGAAAGAGCTCTCAAGGTGTACTGTTTTACAGCTGTTGTATCCTGTGCACGTAGCGAATAAACTTCTGAAATGATAAAATTCTATTGTATCTTGCCAAGCAGGTCTCTGATGTGTCACACACTGTGATAATTCATCGTATAATGACAGACAGGTATGAACAGAGAGAAACTCCCACGTTACTTTGACCTACTGTGTCCACAACACCCTGTGGCATTTGCAGACTTGAGTGGTATAAAATGTAATGATGACTCCCACAGAAATATTGTTGAAATTCTAGTCCTGTGTCCTTCCTCAACTTGTGAATACTACAGAGGAAGAGAGGAAAGGAGGCAGAGGGTGAAGAAAAAAGAAAGAGATGGGACTGAGAACGTTTAAAAAATATATAGAGAAAGAAAGAGAGCCTCCATTCGGATGGCTTCCTGAGACACAGCCGAGTCTTAATCAAAATCCACACAGGAAGAGCTACTTGAGTAACTTAATCAAAGAGGCTGCTGTGTATTAATAATGGAGCACGGCGGTGGAATGGAGTTTTACTTATTCAAGACTGTGCGCTTACTTTACCGCATACCTTTCAGAGTATTATTAGGCACAGGGTTCACACGTGTGTGTGGCAAGAGACTGAGACATGCTAATAGAGGTCTTAGGCTAATGACTGCTCCCCCCACGTTCAGTCCACCTACCACCTTTACTGGTGAAAGACAAGTCCAGTATGGAGTCTATGATGGTCGGGCCCGGCCCGTCCCATTCCTGGCCCTGAACTACCTTCATTATGATAGATATGGATTGTCGTTCATAGCGTGTTGCAGCAGAGCTGAGGCCTTAATAGCAGATGGTATTTTCTCGTTTAGAGGGGTATAACTCATGTCAACGGATTGGCCGTATATGTCAGGATGTCTTGACGAATCTCCCCTCTCTTTCCCTCTTCCCTTGCCCATCTCTCAACTACTCTTTCAAAAAACACAGAGATAGAACTTCAGAGCCCCACACCTGCCTTCCCCAAGGCGACGGCACTTGGGAAAATATCTGTGGGGCAGATAGGGAGCCGACTCACTTTGCTTTGCCTGTGACAACATAGAAGGGAGGCAGGTCCTTCTTTCAGTGTTTGATGAAGGTGGATCGTTTCCATCGCCCAACTATGGGGCCTGTGTCAAAAACCGAGGACAAATGCCTGAATGAAGCTAGCATGACTCAGTGACAGTTGCGGGCCAAATCTGATGAAAACTACAAAAACTCTAGTTACAGATAATCTTGTCGTCCATATATTTACTTCTTATAACCGTATTACCTAAAACACATTCTGATGTTTATTGCTTAAAAACAATATCCCAGACCCAGACATTCTCTAAACATCTCTTCTTAGATGATAATTCCTTATTTTCCTCGAAGGTGAGATGTTTTTCAAGGATGCCTTGTCAGGAACTTTTAAGACTCTCTAGTCTTAATCTTGCCGAGACAATAGAGGTAAGAGAACAAATAAGAAATCATTCCGAGTGCTTTACACTAAACCTCTGTCTGGTCATGTCACTACAGCACTGGGATCTCGCAACACTGTGACAAACAAACACTGACGTTACATGGGATTATTGAAGAAACCGCGGCAGACAATGGCCTTTTTCGATACAGTGGGACCCAGATGCGTGTAAACAACAGAAATGGCGGACATGTGTGGCGTGCAGATAGGGACGGGGACGGTAATTAGCTCAGCGAGAATATGGCGAAGCCCGCCATTGTCTAGGCGCCCAGAATGCCTGCACTTCAATGGCAATCTCACTTGTGGATTTGGACGCCCCAGATTGAGACGATGTGACTGGCTATTGTTCTGCTAAATGCTATTAACTTCTAAGCTGAGTGACACATAAAAGTGAAGCTGATGTAAATTACAATTCCCTTCTCATAATCCACTTGCTGATGGGAAACATTAGAGAGGCCTTGTGTCTTAACAACAGATTACCGGGTTGAGCTTTAACACTCTGCAGGTTTTAGTGAAATAGGGAAGATGCCACAGGATTTCTGTTTCATCCACCCATTCCCTCCTCCTTTTTTTCCCTCCTTCCCTCCTTTCATTGATCCTTTAGTGGCATTCAGTATCTGCCAATGGTGCATGCCTGCAGGGGGTCCACCAAATCCATTATCAGGTAGAACAACAACCTCCACAGTGTTTTTACTCACACTGAATTTCGGAGCGGGGAGGGGAAGTGGGGGCTCGCCCGTACCTTTTGAAGAAGATTATGAGAAAACCAGGGAGACAAACGGGCGACACGAAAACACAGCGAACAATGAAAGAAAGTTCTAGTTGCCATTGAGTGTCAGAGATGTGCCACATTGGCTGCCTACGCTTACTCCTGTCTCCTGAGATGCCTGAGATGGTGAATAATGGACATAATCAGAGCTATTACCAGAACAGGACAACAGTACACTCTCACTCATCAGACAGGTATATTCTAAAATCCTTACGAGAGATCAAAATTAATTGACATAGTTTGTTTTGGTTCATGAGAGGTCAGAAATTCATGCTATCGAGGAACATAAGCTATTGGCGAATGCAACTCTAGGCTAATATGTATTAGGATTCCTTAGGAAATACAATATTTTATATATAGGTTAACAGAACCAACACCTGTGCTTTCTAATGCGTGTTAGCAGTGGTTAGGAGTCTTGGGTGTGACAGCTGATCGTACCAAGAGTCCTGCTGGTGATCTCTGGGAAATCACTCCACACCTCGCTAATTAGCGCTAGATTATTTTCGTGTGATAGCACCGGGGCCCTCTGAGCGCACTCAGTAAGAGACCGTGTTTACCTGTGCTCCAGAATCCCCATCAGCACGCTGACAGAGGCATGACAAAAACCGGATCCCCCTTATCTAGCCAAGCGGCCTTCTGAGGTGCGCCGAAAGTGACAGGTTGAATAAGTGTGTAGGCAGTCGGAGAGAGAGAGGCAGAGCCGGCTAATCCCCAGAAACATTGGTTTCTTCTCTCTGACTAAAACGGTGGGTGCCCAGACTGACCAGCTGCATCTGCATCGGCGTGGCCCCTAATTCTGCTGTGCATGGCATGCATACACGCACGGGAGGTGGCACCCGTTAGGACTGGCAGGCGTTGGGCACCTCTGACTTCATAGCGACTCCACAGCCTGGCTGGCTGCATTGGTCTCTCTGCAGGGCAGAGCCTCACCAGGGGGCCAGCATAACGACGTACACTCTTAGAAAAAAAGGTGCTATCTAGAACCTAAAAGGGTTCTTCAGCTGTCCCCATAGTAGAACCCTTTGAAGAAGCTTTTATGGTTCCATCTTGAACCCTTTCCACAGAGGTTTCTACATGGAACTTAAAAGGGTTCTACCTGATACCTTAAACCAAAAAGGGTTCTCCTATGGCGACAGCCAAAGAACCCCTTTGGAGCCCTATTTTCTAAGAGTGTAGCGTACACAACATCCACACTGCCCACTGCTGAGTACCAGCCTGAGACAGTCCAGTGCAGTGTGCAGCACAGCGTGCCTAACCCCCGGGTACCATTCATCCTGGCTGCTTGCCACCCCTCGGATTATTCACTCTATTTCTTTAAAAGCTTTCAAAGAAAACGAGAGGGCCAGAAAGAGAGAGAGGGGGGGGGGGGGAGAGGAGGGAGAGAGGAAAAGAGCTCTGCGAGTAAAGATGGGCTAAAGAGAGGTAGGTAGGGGCTGTAGGAGCTGTTGGGTGACCTCTTAACACAACCAACCTGAAATAGCCATTTGTGTGACCTGCGCATATTCCAACACACCGTACCAAAATAATGTATGCACTTACTAACTGTAAGCCGCTCTGGATAAGAGCGTCTGCTAAATGACTAAAATTAAAAATGTAAAAATGTAGCCGTCAGGATGCGACTGTGTTTCCCTGCAGTCTGACTTGCCTTTCCTGAGGGGGGGGGGGGGGGGGGGGGGGGGAGTCAGGGCCTGTGGCTTAGCGACTGCAGTGCAGCAGGGCTTTTCTTTTGAAACCTGAAGCCGCCGATGGCTGCCTATGGCTTGGCCCAGTCTGGGGGTGTAAGGTATGAGGGAGGAGGGAACCTGTCTGGCCGGAACGGCGTGTTGTCTGAGTTCCAGGTCCCTCTGGCTCTCATGGGAGTCGTGACGTTACTCCTGCCACCGTACTGTAGCTGGCCTGCTGTCAACAACAGGGCATGGGGTTTTGAGCGACTGAGCGCACCTATCAAACTGTGTCATCTTCGACACCAAAGGCCTTTTCGAATGCCACTCTTTCATTGTCTTTCACTCTACATAAATATACCCTCCAAAATAAATGTGTTGTCAGCGCATTTATCCCCCAGATATGCATTTCTAAGAGCAGAACCACAGGCATTTTGGGAGATACCAAAACTTAAACTTTGGCTTCAGGTGATACTAGTGTAGAACAAGATCTTTAGAGCGTATAATAGATCTTTAGAGATATTCAAATGATTGAACTCTCATAAATAAATAAAATTGGGATGCACTTTATCTCATAATGTTTTGGTTTGTCTTCCTGTAAACACAGTGAATCTACAAAGAGAACAGAGCACTGTGTGAATTGACAGGCTAATTTCGCGATAGCATTCCAGGAAAATAGAGCAAGTCGAATGCATTCTCTGTAGTGGAGTAAAGGTCAGAGTCACACTTGTCATCCTGCAAGGAGACGTGTTTCGAGAGCCGTAAAGAGCAGCGCACACAGCTCTAATGTGGCCTTAATAAGCAAAAGCAAAGAACTCAGAGGATGTTGCGTGTTATGCAAACAAGGAAGATTTACCAAATAAAATCTCTATTTCTCCACTCAAGCTTCGGAGGCTTTACGGTAGCCAAGATATGGAGTATGAAGAGATGAGGAAAAAAATCTGAATGACTTCCAAATGATAATGCTGAGAACCTTAGGCACGTCTCCAAGATAAAATACTGGAATGGTGTATTTAAAGGTTAATGGTCATGAGTGTTCCTGATTGTGTCTGTGTGTGTCTGTGCACATGTGCACACATCAGCCAAGGCAGATGAGGATGACAGATGTGTGTGAGCGAGCGTGTGATGGAGGGATGTTGAATCGACATCGAGGGGGGAGACGGCACTTTGAGTTCCATCCTCTCGTCCTCCCTCTATTCCTCTGTTTCCTAAAGGCACAAACTCTGTGAGTTGTCACCTTGGAGTAGTCTGGAGGCCTGCTGAAGCACTCGACTCCTCCGGAGAGAGAATGTCAGCCCGAGCCCTGGGCAGTTTTGACAAACAGAGTATATATTGATACATGATAAAGTATGCTAGAAATCACCCCACTGCCAAAGGCTACTATAGTTTTAATATCATCATTTGAATTAACAAGCATTCTGTGGAGAAATAATGAGCTTTCATTATTCAGAACATCATCCTTACCCGGGGAGCTCAGAAGCTATTAGCGCTTGAGAACTTAATGAAAAGAAGATAGAGAAGGTTTGAGATAAAAGTTTGAATGACCACACTCGGTAACCAGAGTTAAATTTTAATGTGGCCCAGTGGATGACGGATAGCCTCTTATCTCAGCCTCAGCCGGGAGGAGGGCGGGTGGACAGGGTGACAGGGTGAGCCACCCCCAGAAGGTGCCAGGCAGGCTGGCGCGCAGGTGAAGGATGGGTGCCCACCTCACCTCTGTGAGTTACCACGACAGGCCTGGCAGAGTGTGCCCATCAGGGTAGTGCCAACCTTCCCCCAGTGTGATCCTGTAGGTATAGATAACCTGACACATCTATGGCCCAGACCTCCTAAACTGACTGTTAACCGTGTCTCAACTGTGTTCCTTTTGTACAGTATTGTAAAAGTGCCATACAGTGGGGAAAAAAAGTATTTAGTCAGCCACCAATTGTGCAAGTTCTCCCACTTAAAAACATGAGAGAGGCCTGTAATTTTCATCATAGGTACACGTCAACTATGACAGACAAAATTAGAAAAAAAAATCCAGAAAATCACATTGTAGGATTTTTTATGAATTTATTTGCAAATTATGGTGGAAAATAAGTATTTGGTCAATAACAAAAGTTTCTCAATACTTTGTTATATACCCTTTGTTGGCAATGACACAGGTCAAACGTTTTCTGTAAGTCTTCACAAGGTTTTCACACACTGTTGCTGGTATTTTGGCCCATTCCTCCATGCAGATCTCCTCTAGAGCAGTGATGTTTTGGGGCTGTCGCTGGGCAACACGGACTTTCAACTCCCTCCAAAGATTTTCTATGGGGTTGAGATCTGGAGACTGGCTAGGCCACTCCAGGACCTTGAAATGCTTCTTACGAAGCCACTCCTTCGTTGCCCGGGCGGTGTGTTTGGGATCATTGTCATGCTGAAAGACCCAGCCACGTTTCATCTTCAATGCCCTTGCTGATGGAAGGAGGTTTTCACTCAAAATCTCACGATACATGGCCCCATTCATTCTTTCCTTTACACGGATCAGTCGTCCTGGTCCCTTTGCAGAAAAACAGCCCCAAAGCATGATGTTTCCACCCCCATGCTTCACAGTAGGTATGGTGTTCTTTGGATGCAACTCAGCATTCTTTGTCCTCCAAACACGACGAGTTGAGTTTTTACCAAAAAGTTCTATTTTGGTTTCATCTGACCATATGACATTCTCCCAATCCTCTTCTGGATCATCCAAATGCACTCTAGCAAACTTCAGACGGGCCTGGACATGTACTGGCTTAAGCAGGGGGACACATCTGGCACTGCAGGATTTGAGTCCCTGGCGGCGTAGTGTGTTACTGATGGTAGGCTTTGTTACTTTGGTCCCAGCTCTCTGCAGGTCATTCACTAGGTCCCCCCGTGTGGTTCTGGGATTTTTGCTCACCATTCTTGTGATCATTTTGACCCCACGGGGTGAGATCTTGCGTGGAGCCCCAGATCGAGGGAGATTATCAGTGGTCTTATATGTCTTCCATTTCCTAATAATTGCTCCCACAGTTGATTTCTTCAAACCAAGCTGCTTACCTATTGCAGATTCAGTCTTCCCAGCCTGGTGCAGGTCTACAATTTTGTTTCTGGTGTCCTTTGACAGCTCTTTGGTCTTGGCCATAGTGGAGTTTGGAGTGTGACTGTTTGAGGTTGTGGACAGGTGTCTTTTATACTGATAACAAGTTCAAACAGGTGCCATTAATCCAGGTAACGAGTGGAGGACAGAGGAGCCTCTTAAAGAATAAGTTACAGGTCTGTGAGAGCCAGAAATCTTGCTTGTTTGTAGGTGACCAAATACTTATTTTCCACCATAATTTGCAATTAAATTCATAAAAAATCCTACAATGTGATTTTCTGGAGAAAAAAAATCTCAATTTGTCTGTCATAGTTGACGTGTACCTATGATGAAAATTACAGGCCTCTCTCATCTTTTTAAGTGGGAGAACTTGCACAATTGGTGGCTGACTAAATAATTTTTTCCCCCACTGTACCAATGGGTAAGCTATAGTTAATTAATTAGCTATGCATGATTTCTATACAATAACCCTGCCCATGCCCTGGGACATGTACCGGACCATCAGTCTTTTTCAAACATGATTTCCTTCAGTATGCAGTGACTGTAGTTTATTACATAATTACACAAATTGCAATAATGTAATGCATTGTTCTGATATGAGGGTATCATTATGTAATCGCTGAACAATTACTCTTTACAATCAAAGTCAAGTCAATACAGGTCAACGACGACACATTTATACAAATCCAAATGAATGACGACTGGTTGGAGAAATGTGAACGATGTTCTAGTCTAACGTTATATATGGAAAGTGCACAGAGAAAAAACAGAAAGACAGAGGGGGGGGGGGAACCACTGGAGTAGCAGGGCAACTCACTCTCTCTCTGTGTGATGCTGCTGCCTGTGTTTCTCCCAAGGGCCTAGGGAACTATGTTTGCTTGCTGAACCATTGTGATGTCTCCAACAGACATGTCTGCTGCGCTGTGCTGGAGGAAATCTTTGTGAATGGGAGAGGAATGCATTGATTTGATGAATGAGTGGATATTTGCGGGAGTACTGGTGGCCAATGTGCAATCTGGGAATTATTTTTGTTGCTTTTGCGAGTTCTACTTAACAGCAGCTAAAACCTTTAGCTTTGGATGCAGACTGCAAAAGTCACAGTTTAATGAAATGCCAGCGAGGGGTTTTCTTTTCTCTCTTGAGAGCAAAACTGAGACACGCCACATCACACTTTCTATCTTCGTTAGCTGACGATTGTGTTCATGCATGAAGCGGCATCCAACTTGAAACTACAAGTTCCATCTGCATAAGGTTTAATTCACATACTTCGAATGGCCAGTTAATTCTGGTATTTCAGCTAGGCGACTACTTCCCTCTTAGTCTTTAGAAATAAGTTATATATCATCACCAGAGCATTCAGAAGTTCCCCTAAAAAAGTGCTTTTCAATCTATAGATTATATACTGTATATACTTAGACCTACATCAACATGGTTGGTTGCTCACCTCATATTTGTAATATTCGACAGTAATGGTAAGTGCGGTTGAACAATACAATTTACCACATCTCACCGCATTAAGTTTAAAATACCTCAAACCAAAACCCCAGTGACTGACCCCTCGCCTATAGTTTGGATTTTATGTCATCTTACCCTCAGCTTGGGTGATTGGACCCAAAGTACTTCAGTCTGGTTATCTTTCTGGATATAGGCTGCACCTTGTCCCATTCCAAATACATCAAGGACACATACATATGTTGCCAATGTGCATTTCAGTATATAAAACTCATATGTAGGCCTATATAATATTTTTTAAATAACCAATTAATACTTCTACTAGGACAATAAAGTTGGACATCAAACTCAGGTGTTTTATAGGAAAAAGGTAAATATCATTTGAATGCATTTTACTCCACAGCTTCTACTATTTGTACCACAGTATGTGTCACACTTCAAAGAAAGTGCTTAACTTTTTAAGTTCCCATAAAGAATCCTTACCCAAAATAGGGACTCTGTTTATGGTGGCCATATAACCGTAATTAAACACACCCATGTGTTGCCTGCTACAAGTGCTTAACACAGAACAGCGGCAATACAACTCCACAAAATAGAGTTGAGGGGAGAGAAATGCCCACTATAGATTTTCATATATATTTTTTAAAAGCAGTTTACCTTTGGATTCCACACATAAACAGCTTGCTTTGGCCTACCTTACCACCTTCTATATACTCCAGCTAATATCAATGTGATAAAGCAACTGTTCACTTTGATAAATCCAACATTTACTACTTGGATATTCATCACTTTACTCAAAGTGTATAAAGTCTTGTTGAACTCAATGTCCAAGTCTGAGTCTCTTAAATCTCAAAAACCTGAAGCAAAGTATCTGACACGGATTAAAGATGACACAAGGGTAGCAGGCATTTCTCCCAAAATTGTATTGGAAAATGTAGTAATCAAATGGATTTTATTGGGGATTCTATAATATATAACGCCAGCTTTCCTGATAACTTCAACCTCTTTAATTTGCCTCTATTGCATCACTTTGGTTGGGATTTATATTTGTAGCACTGCTGGGGCCTGGAATGGCTGAAGGGTGAAGCCCGGCAGGGAGAGGGAGAGTACCCCGGCAAGCCCTGTGTAAGGCAAGCATTCACAAGCCCCAAGCAGGCAGGCATCGTAAAAAAACAGCCTACTAATCATTTCAATACACCGCCCAGCCAGGCACCTCTGTACTCATCCACTCTCACACTGAGATAGTGTTATGAGCAACAGTGTACAAGGGAACAACTGGTTGGGTAATGCTGTAACATTATCCGCAGAAGAGGAGAAGAACAGGTACTGCATTTTTATGAGAGGGCGGGGCCCTCCCCCCACCCGACACAAAAGACACCTAATTTAGATAAATGGAGCTGGCATCTCATGGGGAATCTTCCTCATAATTTCCCTTGGAGTCACAAACAGCTGTTGTTTAACTAGATCATATCAGTATCACATTGCTGCAGGCCTGAAAAGTAGCTCCTCCGTCGCTCCTGATTGAGCTAGATAGTCATTTTTAAAGTTGATCTTTTTCAGGTACTTGAATGTTACCGCTGCCTCGTGAGACGGTATACATGCCTGCGAAGCGAAACCCGAGACACCAGCTATTAAATATTTCTTTAATAAATCTCCCGACCTAGGCCTTAAAGTGAATCTAAGCCCACCGCCAAACCCCCGTAATAAAGAAGGGATCCGTCTTTCCGTCTCTATCCTGCATGCCGTTGTCCAGGAAGTTCCAGCCTTCCCGTTCCAGCGTTCCCAGGCTCCCACACTCCTTCCATGTGTTGACGCTTGATTACAAACACATGGCATCATTTCTATACAGCCAGCTCGGGACAGAAAGACAGACAAGCAGGCAGGCAGACAGATGTCACGTGCCCCAGACTGCAGACAACCTGTAACATACTTTTCATGTAGTCCATCCATGAATGTGTGTTGCAGTCAATCAGAAAGTCTCATTTTCTAGCAACTGTAAATGGGGGTTCCTCAGGGATCCGTCTTAGGACCTAATGAAGTCACTTTGTTACACTGAGATTTATCCTTGTTTAATTAATATTGTATATTACTTTATATTACTTGCTGTTATTTTGATTTCGCATTTACTTTGATATTTTACTTTTGATTATTGATATTTGTACTGCACTGTTGAGGAGAGCTTGCACGTAAGCATTTCACTGTACTGTACTGTTTACACCTGCTGCATCCTGTGCATGTGACGATAAACTTTGAATTGATTCTGATTTGGCCATTCTCAGCTGGTTATCCAAAATCAACTCACAAAACATTTAGTGTCTGAGGCTCATGAGGGAATCAAAGCCACAACCAATGGAGTTATCTCAGTCTGAATCAGAGGCCTGTGAGTGATTTGGGATTTCAGTTGAACAGAGATTACTAGAGCTCTCTCTTTTCTATTCGTCTCCGACCCCCTGGAATGACTTCCTGCCAGAGTGCATTCACCAATCAGCAGCCAGCTGTGAAATTGGCATTGAGAGTTAGCAGTCTGTTTCTCCGGCTCTCCGGGACGGACAGGAAATGGCTTGGGTTGGCCGGCCGCTGAAAATTGATCACCTGCGATGCGTTTCCACCCCATAGAACCCGACCACATCGGAGAGGCAGGGAGCTAAGCCTGGATCACCATAGCTTAGTCTACCCTACCATTTCTACAATCCACTTGTACAATCCTCTACAATGTGATAAAAAAAACATGAAGCTAGCCAAATGAATGTCCCACTTTAGTATCTTACTTTTACAGTTACACACACACAAGTGAACAAGTGTCTAAAATCACCTAATAGTTACATAAATAACACACAAAGCGTTTTTGTCAAAGAGCCCCATTACTGATGTTAAGGGACGAGGACAAAAGGACTCCCCTATAGCAAAGTGCTACATTTTCTCGGTGGCCGGATACTTTTACGATAATTGCCGCTACTTTCCCTATGTAACACTCTCATAATTAGGGTTTACTTCACGTCCCCCAGAGGGATTTTTGGGAAGCGCTCGCTTGCATCATACGTGTGTTTACACTTCTGCTAGAGAAAGTCTTCATTCAGATACTGCTCACGACCTGGTCTACGGAACAGAACAGGAGTGTTTTTACATCTTCATGCTTCGATCAAAAACAGAAATATGAGTTAAGGACACAGAAATGCTAATGAAGTATAGGCTATGGTATGACGCAGTGTCATACAGTACTGCTGTCTATTACCCCCAACAACTATTTCTCTATGTCAATCTAAGTCACTCCAGCAACTGTTGTTTCACGGAATAACTGGCTGGATAAGTGTGTGTGTGTGTGTGTGTGCGTGTGCGTGTGTGTGTGTGTGCGCGCGCAGGCAGGAGAGCAGACAGTCAGAGTGCGTTGCTCTGGGGCGTAGCTCAGGGGAGCTGGTTTTCGAGTACAGCGCAGAGGCCTTGTCATATTCATGTCACATTACCGGTATAATACACTGCTTCAATCCAATTAACTTCTCCTGGGACTGGCCTTGCTGCAACAGCCATGCAGGGTGCTTTTCAGGAAAACCCAACCGTACAGTAGGAGCTCTGACCTTGACCCTCTGTAAGGACGATGTCTGATACGGAGAAAAAATTTATATGATATTGTTGGGTATAGTATGTCTTATCAATTAAAATTTTTATAAAATTTTATTCGTGACATATACAGTTTACAGCAGGTATAAAAGTTGCAGTGGAATGCTTACGGGCTAACTCCGTTAACATTTGCAGTCCAGTATCAATATAAAGTAATAAGTCATAATAGTTATTCTATAATCACATTTATACAACAAAACTGTATTACACTGCATGTATTAGACTGTCCAGATATGTTTCTTATAACGTGTGTGTGTTGTTGATGCTAGACGTGTGTGTTTGTGTTAGCGTGGTGCTTCAGTGGAACACAATGGGGAGCAGCTAGTTTCTTTGATGACTCATTGAGAGTCATAAGGTGAGTCACTGGGTGTCACATTCCACAGCCAGCGTTTCCTGTGTGAGCTTGGTCTTAAGAAACGCATCCACTCCAGGTGTGTTGGAAATGAAACACGTGAGTAACTGTCTTTGGAACAAACTACAAATCGATAGAGAGATGCAAAGACGCATACCCCCACACATTCACACTGTGATTCGAACCCAACCCAGCCCACATAAAAAATGAGCAGAGAGCGTGTTAATGTTAGTAGCATAGGATCCCACAGGGATAATGTTCACAGCACTTTGCAGCTCCATTGTGAATATGTTACGGCAGAAGATCAGTGGAGAGATCTACGGTTAATGTGACTTCCTTTGATGACCTACGCTTCTGTGCGGGCCTTATGCACTGTGTATACATGGCGTATTACTCAAAGGACTGTGGTGACAAAAGTGTCTCCGAAAGCCCTGTTTTCATTCCAGAGCGCCGGGGCAAACTTGACAGTCTGGTTTTTCGCCAGTGACAAGCGGGACCAAAAGGTCAGAGACTTCAAAGGCGAGCCCGGCAGCAGCGTCAACACAGCGCTCAGCCCTGACTGCCAGCCTACTTCAGGGGGGATTTGCGTGGGGTTATGAGAAATCCTTGGAAAACAGGCGTCAATAGGGCTGTGTGGAGTGCGCTTGGTGCACTTTGCAATCAGCACCTCTGGTTTCAATGCACTTGTCCAGGTATGGACTGACAGACTGACAGATACACACACACCAATCCAACTTGCCAAAGTCACATTCAACTCTCCACCATAACTCTGTTTTCTTTTAGAGGATTTTGGGGATTTTTAGGGGGGGAAATCTGACACAAATATACAAAACAAATAAATCAATAAAACAAATATATGCATAATAAATATTAATCAAACTTTGAGGAAGCAAAAGAGAGAAAAAACTGCTCTATCTTGTGAGCAGGGGAGGTTTCTGTCCTTATCAAAGTGGCACAGGGCAAGATTAAAGAGTCCAAATCCTCCGTGTCCTATCCTTCTCTCCCTCTCTCTCCCTGTAGCAGTGGGCGCTGGGTGCCAAGCTCTCGTCCTCTCTGCCTCCATACATCCCTTCTTCCCTGGAGGAGGGCGTATTAATTACTCCAGTCAGGGGGATCTGCATCCTGTGCCATGTTTGCTCTTAGTCCTTCATTGTCACCATGCAGATCTACCATCACCGGCACAATTATCAATTTAGAGCACGGTTTGGGATGCTATCATTTCGTCCTTCTCTCTAAAAGTGTGACGTCGCCGCGGCTTCTGCGTTCATTCTGTTTCCACTCTCTTCTGCTTAGTGATTGTTGTGTATAGCTGTTTTATTAGCGACTTGGCCTTATGAGATATGACTATGATGTGGGGGGTGTTAGAAGGTCCTAGTTGGTTGGCTTGTTTTATCTGTTGCAGTGTTTACCAGGTGATGAATGGAGAACACAGGTGGATTACTCAAAGGTGAGTCTTCATAGGGTCATTGCATGGGGGGCTGTTTGGGGTTGATGACATCACTTCCTATTGCTGTACAGTAACTGCTAAATGACAGCATTTACCATTTGTATTAAGATCACGAAAGTATAAACAATATATATATACACAGTACCAGTCAAAAGTTTGGACACACCTACTCATTCAAGGGTTTTTCTTTATTCTTACTATTTTCTACATTGTAGAATAATAATGAAGACATCAAAACTATGAAATAACACATATGGAATCATGTAGTAACCAAAAAAGTGTTAAACAAATCAAAATATATTTTATATTTGAGATTCTTCAAATAGCCACCCTTTGCCTTGATGACAGCTTTGTACACTCTTGGCATTCTCTCAACTATCTTCATGAGGTAGTCACCTGGAATGCATTTCAATTAACAGCTGTGCCTTGTTAAAAGTTAATTTGTGGAATTTCTTTCCTTCTTAATGCGTTTGAGCCAATCAGTTGTGTTGTGACAAGGTAGGGGTGGTATACAGAAGATAGCCCTATTTGGTAAAAGACCAAGTCCATATTATGGCAAGAACAGAGAAACGACAGTCCATCATTACTTCAAGACATGAAGGTCAGTCAATACGGAACATTTCAAAGAAAAAGCCATATCTCAAAAAGAAAAGATTAAGATAGGCAGTCTGAGATATGGCTTTTTCTTTGCAACTCTACCTTGAAGGTTAGCATCCCGGAATCGCCTCATCACTGTTGACGTTGAGACTGGTGTTTTGCAGGTACTATTTAATGAAGCTGCCAGTTGAGGACCTGTGGGGCGTCTGTTTCTCAAACTAGACACTCTAATGTATTTGTCCTCTTGCTCAGTTGTGCACTGGGGCCTCCACACTTTCTATTCTGGTTAGAGCCAGTTTGCACTGTTCTGTGAAGGGAGTAGTAAACAGCGTTGTACGAGATCTTCAGTTTCTTGGCAATTTCTCGCATGGAATACCCTTCATTTCTCAGAACAAGAATAGACTGATGAGTTTCAGAAGAAAGTTATTTGTTTCTGGCCATTTTGAGCCTGTAATCAAACCCACAATTGCTGATGCTCCAGATACTCAACTAGTCTCAAGAAGGCCAGTTTTATTGCTTCTTTAATCAGCACAACAGTTTTCAGCTGTGCTAACATAATTGCAAAAGGGTTTTCTAATGATCAATTAGCCTTTTAAAATGATAAACTTGGATTAGCAAACACAACGTGCCATTGGAACACAGGACTGATGGTTGCTGATAATGGGCCTCTGTACGCCTATGTAGATATTCCACTAATAATAGCTGTTTCCAGCTATAATAGCCATTTACAACATTAACAATGTCTACACTGTATTTCTGATCAATTTGATGTTATTTTAATGGACAAAAAAATTGCTTTTCTTTCGAAAACAAGGACATTTCTAAGTGACCCCAAACTTTTGAACGATTGTGTATATATCTCTATCTGCAGTTGCCGAAGAAATATCTCAAAATAACATCCAACTAAAAACACTAGCACTCCGATACAAAAACCATGACCTAACGAATATTAAACAAATGTTCATAGCTTCCTCACCCTCCCCTCTTCACATCACTAGGGCCAATTCATTACCCCTCATCTAATTCAGTCCAATTGAAGCTGTATATTATTGAAGCCAATGAGTCCAGAGGGCCCACACATGGACTGATGCTGGGTTCAGACTTCAGCCTTCATGCAGTGCCTCTCTGCGCCTGTTGTGCCCACTGTGCCAGGGCCGGAGAGCAGTGTGGACAGCCCTGGCTCTGACTTGCGTATTCTTGGCTGCTAAACAGGGGGAAGTAGAGCCTGCGAAACTTAGGCCCTCAGGATGTTCTGTCCCCATGCCAACGCCAGAAGTGTGGCTGGAAGATAACGGGCCCACCACGTGCACTGGTACACTTTACACACAGAGCGAGGGAGGGATGGAGGAGGAAAAGAGGGGAGGAGGGAAAAGGAGAGCAGGGAGAGAGAAAGGGGAAGGAGATAGGCGGGATGAGAGAGGGAAAGAAAGATGTTCACTAGAGAGATAGAAAGACAGAAAATGAGAGAGAGAGAGCAACCACAGTCTGGGCAGGATCAGAGATGTAATGTTCATTTCTCCTGAGAGGGATTTCAAGGTTGCCGTCTACTCACATCTCGATTTAGTGTATATACGTGGTATACAGGGCTAATTATTTAGACATGGTGTACGGTGTACTTCTTCTGCTATTGAGGTCAAGGCTGTGTTGCATTATGCTGCAACCAGTTCACATAGAATATGCTAATGTTAACAGCATTCTGCGTGCAGACACACACACACAGTACACACACACACACACACACTGAGGGCTACATGTTACACAGAGGGAATTGGAGATGCATCTTCAGTCAGGTTGCCCACTCCCCTCTCTCTCTCTCTCCCCCCTCTCTCTCTCTCTCTCTCTCCGTCTCTGTGGTGTCTCATTGGAAATGTAGAATGGAGGAGCTCGGGGCCATGTGTGGAGGCTTGGCCAATTATAGGGATTTTCATCAGTGCTGGAGCTGCTCGTTGCTGCAGGCGGAGAACAGGCAAACCAGCCACGGGTCCCTGGGTCAACACTGTACTCTCATATCTCAACACAATGAGCATACCTGGGAGAAGCAGGAGAGAGATTTGCACAGTAGATAGTCAGAGAAATGCAGCACCGACTTTACAGCATATCGTAAAAACGTAGACCGTGGTACTGCATACAGATCATTTCATGGCCTGGCTGCTATAGCAGCCACTGCTCTACCAATGGTGAATGCTACTTGTTATCGCTAATACTAGTTTAATGTCTATAACACTATGACACTGACACTATATTGTAGGATCATTACTGCTGATGACAATGATTGAAAAAATATTACATTACATGCACATAACAACATGTGATCTACTAAGAAGAGGGTTGAATGCTGTCAATACACTATAATAAAACTGTGAACAGTGGACAGCTTTCCTTCAGTTCCCTACTACTACTACTACTTACCTCACTTCACCTGCAACAAGCTGATTTAACTAGTTTCCAAGTCATAGTCAGGTAATCTACAAATGAGGAGGAAGTGAGAACAACCAGAGTTTTGGGTGCAGCTGGTGAACTAAATTGTGGAACTAAATGGCCATGTCACCCACAGCCAGCCTCGTGTCAGGCTGATAACCCATTGAATTGGCTTCGGCTTACTAAAGGTTACAGACCCCATGCAAGGTCTAAGACAACGATTCACTCGTATATAATTTAGTAGCTTGCGGGATATTCAGCAGCAAAACTGGATTAAGCAAGCCCTGAATCTTCTTAAGTAGTAGGAATCAAAGCATGGTGAATGTTTGCCCTAGGTTTTGGCTCGGGGATGAAACGTTTGGCCCGCTTCATGAACTAGAACCAACACCAGAAATGTCTCTGTGAATTATCTGCCTTTGTGCTGAACAGAGTCTCTGACAACACTGCACCGTGTTACACTACAAAAACTCAAAAATGGCTGCAAATTGAGTGACTTGGAAAAGGCACCAAACTTGTGGCCCGTTCCGTGGTGTTGCTGTGTGTGTGTTAGCACTGGAGGCTAGCTTGTGGTGGAGGGGGAGATTCACGCCTCCTCACACGCCAGCTGAGAAACCGCTAACCGCCTGCATTTACAACTTATCCCCGACGCAAGTAAACACGTCTCTCTTTTTTTTAAGAGAAAGTAGCGAGCACATCCAAAAGCACTGCTGGGGGACTCACAATGCTCCTGAACAAACACTGTTGGGATTGCTAAATTACGCTTGTCATCTAAACGCAAACAAGTCTTCGATACGATCGGAGGGGATTAAGCCAAGGTGTCAAAATGGAGAGAGCAAATAAAAGGAGGTGGTCGCTTCTCCTCTCACAATCACAGGATTTCTCTTAACGCTTAATGAGGAGGGGGGCGTTGATTTAAAAAAGGCCAATACAGACTCCTGAGTCTATTTAAAGAGAGACAATTGGATATCAGAACCATATTTATTTCCCAGAATGCAAAGGGGGGCGAGAAAGCGAGAGAGAGAGAGTGAGACAGAGCGCGAGAGAGCTCTAAATCTGTGTCAAAAAAGACATTAGGCCTGGGCGAGATGTTCATTTAGCGAACCAGCAGTGAAAGCAGGTATGTTGGCCCATTAATTAAAATAATCACATCACAGGTGTTAGAATAATTCATTAACTCAGATTTAGTTAATGCTTAATTTAATAAGTCCTTGTTGGTCAGGAGAATTGAGAAGGAGGGGGAAAAACGGTACAAGGAGGCTATTAAACAACGGCGGCCAAATTGTCAGTCTGTGTTTAGGCGTTCCATGGGGGAAACATTCCTCCCTTTTAAGAGATATATTATTTTATGAAAGACCAAAGGGATGGAGGGTTGGAAAAAAAAGACAAAAATGGGGTGGGGAAAAAATCAAGTTGCCTTACTATTTTTAACTGACCCATAAATCTGTTTTTAAATTCCCTTCCATTTAAAATACCCTGGTGAAGGTTTCCTTCTATCGCACAGTGCTGTTAAGTACCACAATCCATGCATAGCGCTACATTTATCCTAACAATGTAATTGGTCCAGCTCCCTCGGCTAGTGGCTCAGTTACTGGCCCTCCCCCAGGCCTAGAATGAAGAGAAATCCCAACCCTCTGTGGGACTCAGACATGGAGAAATAAAAACTACTACTACGCTAGCGTCAACTACACGCCTGCTAACAACTCCACTGGAGGGGTGTGTGTATGTGGGGGGATTCTGCCTAGTCGCACCATGGGCAACAGATGAAAAGGAAGGCCTGCCCCTGCTCTTAGACACACACACACACACACACACACACACACACACACACAACCCGAGCTGGCCACTCGGCAGCGAGGCGCAGCGCAATTACGAGGAGGAGGACAAAAGCTTCACAGAGAGAGCAACAGAAGGGCCGGCTCCCTGTGTCACCTGCAGCTAAATATATAAAGCAAAGGGGAGGCTAAGGGGTGGGGGGAGAGAGGCGCATAATCAAGCACTTGACTAATTTGGAAAGCTCCAGCTGGTTTGAGCCAGAGGGCCTGAGTAGCAAGAAAGTCTGAAGCACCTTACTGCTAGACTCCACCCCCCCCCCTCCCCCAACCCTACACACACACACACACACACACACACACACACACACACCTTCCTCTATCTACCAACATACTCCCCCCTGACCAAAACCAACACCACCCACAATATAACCCCAACTCCACCCCCTCCTCCCAATGCCCCTCCCTGCACCAGCAGCACGCTCCCAAAACAAAGAGCCAGAGACATCAAACGCTACAAAATGTCAATATGTTTGGTGTGGGGTTGGGGTGGGTGTGAGGTTGAGGGTGGAGGAGGTGAGAATCTACCATGTAGTACCTGGTTTGCGTGCCTTCCATATTTACATATCTGCATTTACATTCTGGCGCTGCACCTGGGTTTCACATGAAACCCATACAACTTATCATGCAGCTGGAATGGGCCACAGATGACAATGGTATGGGCCCTTCATGTGTGAAAGGCCATCTGAAGTGTCAGTGTCAACAACCCTGATGCTCCTACATATACAGTACACTAAAAGAATCCTGTTGTTTTTACGGTAACATACTGGCAGCGAGTTACCTGTAAGTTCATGTAAAAAAGGTACAGTATGTTACTGTAAATTCCCAAAAACCGTTGGTTTAACAGTACATTACTGTAAACTTTACAGTAATTTACTGTTAAGCCAAAGTTTCTTTGGAATCTACGGTATCATATTGTACTTTTTTTTTTACAGTAACTTACAGGTAACTGGCTTCCAGTAAGTTACCGTAAAAACAACTGGATGTTTTTTTTTACAGTTTAAGCTTGTAGTATCACTATCAGGGTCTTTCAATACAGGAGTATCAGGTGGAGGTTTTTACATTGACATTCAGCAAGAGAGTGAGTAATGGTGTAAGACCTGCCATGAAGGTGCTGGTTGATACACACGTTAGCTAACATATGTCAATAAAGTTACAAACAAACAGGGATAAACCCAGACCTATATGGATGAGATGGTCTCCCGACTAACCTGATATTGTGAGAAACAATGTAATTTTTGATTAGTCAAAACACGCACACACACACAGACACACAAACACACACACACCAAATAACAGAGACCCATGTGGGCGAATCACGGCAGTGTTCTCTACCCCTCTGCCCAATGACAGAGTTCATGACGAGGAGGAGGAGCTACGACTGAACAACTAACGGAAGATCTCTCAGAGGGAGATCAGATGACGGTTGATGCTCGAAAGCACAGCAACTTCGGATCCCAACGATACAACCGAGATGTTCAGGGGAGGAGCACAGAGATAAAGAGAGATAAAGAGAAAGAAAGAGAAAGAAAGAAAGAAAGATGGGAGACAATGGGTTTTGTGGTCAAGAGGTCAAGAGGTCAAGTGGACTATCCCTATCTGATGCCATGGATCGCATTAGGACTGAGGGTTTAGAATAAAGACAGAATCTGCATCACAAATGGCACCCTATTCCCTACATAGTGCCATAGACACTACCCTATGGGCCTTGGTCAAAAGTAGTGCACTACATAGGGAATAGGGTGCCATTTGGGACAAAGACAGACAGCTGCCATTGAGGGAGAGGTTTTGTGTCTCTGGTGTACCGGTGCCACTAGTCTGTCCTAGATTTTTTGGAGGTTGATTAGATGAGTTTATAAGTCACATGCACAGGGTCGCAGATGTATTCGCAGGGTACATTGAAATTATTATGCTCCGAGCTCCAACACTGCAGGTAAAAAAGAGAGAAGTGAATGAGACAATAATAATAATAACAACAACAAATATACACATTTACAACTGTAGCAATGATACATGTCCATAGGGGGGTGGCAGGGGGGGTAGAATATCAATAGGGGGAGCAGCAAGGGTGGGGGTAGGAAGTCCGGGGGGCAGGAGTGGGATGGGGGAGAAGGTAGCTGCCTAGCGGCTACTCAGCAGCTTTATGGTCTGGGGGTAGAAGCTATTGGCCAGTCTATAAGGATGAGGGATGAGGTATCACCCAGGAGAGCTGAGATCAATGGTTTCCTATTCACTTTACATGGGTTATGATAATTGAAAGAGATTCTGCTAACAGTTTGTTTTGATTGTCCCTATATACTAGCAGTAACGCGCATGTCTTTTGCCAGGTCGCAGTTGTAAATGAGAACTTGTTCTCAACTGGCTTACCTGGTTAAATAAAGGTGAAATAAAAAAATTAATAAAAAATAAAAAACTTTTTTTATTTTTTTCAACAGGGAACCATAAAGTAACTGTTAGCTTAATTTGTGGGTCATTTCTTGAGGATCTATAGATGTAAACACAATAGACTGTCAATATAAAGTTTTACAGAGAATACTGAATAGGAACATCAGGCAAATTGTAACTAAATTGAAGGGAACCAATGAAGCCAGTTACCATTACAAATACCAATGGAGTCTTTAAACAATGAGATTTAGGGCATGTTCCCAATCTGCAAACTACTTGGTAAACCTCAGTACTTTCATGGTTACCTGGGGTGTTTTGGGGTGACAGTGTTTTGATTTCTACTGCTGCCATACTGAAATGTTCGCTAATTCAGAACATATGGTCATTTTTACTAGATTTACGTCCAGCCAAGATTTGTATTCGGTTGGCAGGTGAAGTCAAGAGTATGAGGCCTGTATGTGAGTGTGCGCACACACACTTGTACAGACGCGCACAAACAAGTCCCCCAAGCTGGGGTGTGGTGGTGCCCACTGAATGACAGGCACCTGAGCAGACCAAGCAGCCCTGTCAAGCAGTCTGTCACTGTAGTTTTATGTGCTCTTGATTTATGAACTTTTGGCTGTGCCCCCGCTGGCACTGTGGCAACACATTTAAAATGACATTTCTCTCATTCTCTTTCTCTTTCACGCACACGCACACGCACACACACACACACACACACACACACACACACACACACACACACACACACACACACACACACACACACACACACACTAAGTAGCTCCCACACACAGCGGGAGGGCCCGGCGCTGGGTTCACGTCGCTGTGTTTAATTTGCTCTGCGCCTCCATTAAATCCACGCAAAACACTCAGCACCCCAAAAAAGATCTGAGGGTGAAGTGGCAAGAGCACGGCCCCGACCATTTTTCAATCATCACACAGCCTGCCACTGCCAGGGCAGCAGCCAGACCTGCTAGCTGTCAGCAGCTCCAACACTGTAATAAATTAGGCAGGCAAGGCCACTGTGGTGGCATGTGGATATGGTTCATATGGTTGTGCTATAAACATGCACTGCACACATAGGTCTGTTGATTGTAGGCATACCTGTAGACTATTCATAATATTGATAAGACCTTCACACACACACACAATTACAAACACACAACGTACATATAACATCGACTTCCAAAGAACCCCATACATACAAGGGTATAATACCCACGCACACTAAAACACCTACAGTCCATGTGTACCTTCACCCACCCCATGTACCACTCACATGTAGCCTACACACAGAGAGCCGCAGAAAACAAGGGCCAAATTGGATTTCCGAGGATGATTGTGTGATGAAAGATTGTGTATTTTTCTCATCTCCCCACCAGTTAGTGTGATTAAATAAAACCTTGCCCAAGTTTCAATAAACGTATTATAACAATTGCATTGCCTTGACAAAGATTTAGGGACTGGCGTGATGGGATTTGATTACTTCGAAACATTGAGGTTTTTTAATGCTATTTCTGCTTCTTTAAGTTGAATGTACACCTCCACTTGAAGAAGTTTAAAGGATTACTCTTCTTTTCAACACGTGGTTAACAGTACTTTGATGACGACAGCGGCGGCTTGAGTTCCTCCCAACAAATTTGCCCAGATTGTAAAAGTACCATAAGGAACCATATCCAAAATGAGACCTTATTCCCTATATACAGTAGTGCACTACTTTTAGTGCACTATCAGTGTTGGGGCAACGACTCTGAAAATATTGTTTATCAAGCTACAAATGACTTCACACTGGAAGAAGTTAAGCTACACTAAAGCAACCCTTAAGAAAAACAAGCTTACTTAGATACTTAGAAAAAGTAGTTCACTACATCCAAACTACTTTGTGAAGAATTATCATTTCTAAATCAGAAATGTCATAGACTACAAATTGCAAGAACAGTTCTCTTTGGAGTCAGATATTAACAGAATGTGTAATTTAGCCTATTAAACACAACGTGAGAATTAGGCACACAAAAAGTTTTTCAAGTGAAAAATATTTTTGCTAAAAAAAAGTGTGTAGTTCCAGTAGTTAGCTACACCACTACATGGCAAAAAGTAATTAACTACAGAAAACACAACCAATATTTTTATTTAGTTCAACTACTACCAAGCAACTGCAAAATGTAATTAAAATTACTATTTGAACTAAATGTAGTTCAATACTCCCCAACACTGTACACTATATAGGGAATAGGGTGCCCTTTCAGACGCTGACTTAGAGTACAATAGGCTAGTAATCACAGGTAGGGGGAAAAAAGGGGAATTCATCTGTTTTAGACTGTCTTTAGGTGTATGCATACTGTCTGTCTGAAGAGAGTCTAGCAGTATGACCAGACAGGATTACTAAGTCTAGATGAGCGCTGACACAACCAGAGTCTACTCTACTGTTCCTCCATATGGGCTGACTCACAGATGGGCCTGACGCATGCTTTCCACTGCATCATGAAAGAGAGAGAGAGAGAGAGTCATCTGTTGGCCTGCTCATTGATTTACCTCTCCAAGGGTGAGAAGCAGAGACAGGTAACAGGCAGACCCAACCCCAGTTTGTTCTTGGCAGGTGGTGACAAGCCGCAAAATATCTTCCACGCCTTTTCTTCTAACCAAGTTAACTTCTGACGCAACACATGAGATTGAATATCTGTTGGGAGCCACAGATATCCTGAGTGATCGTCAGCTACACTGGGATCTGTTTTCACCTCTCTGTGTTCCCACACGCCATTCAACTCACACTGTAATAGGCCACATCGCGTCATCACAGAGAGGCAAGGATGGATCCTGCTGAGGTGTGTGGGTGTCTGCCTGTCTGTCAATACACACATACTCTATATGACTCTGTCTGTCTGAGTTGATCTATATGAGTACTAAGTGTACTGTGTGAGAGTGCTAGTTGCCCCTGATACTGTCTGACGTAAGCCCACTACAGCAGTGCAGAAACAGAGTGTGTTTCCCTGTCTGGAGGCACATCTGCTCCCACAGCTGCTTCCCCCCTCACCTTGAGTCAGCGGCTCTGCTACTGCCAGACCAGTGGCACCACTTCCTGTTGGGCGTAAACAAATGATAACCAGGTAACCATGGAGCGGAGATAGTGAACAACTACACCACCACCAACAACAATAGCTAAGCCACTGAGAGGAGGAGAGAAATAAGAACTGTCTTTACTTATTAAAGTAACTGTCCAGTGTTTCCAGATTTCTATGAAATATGACCTATAATTAATTACAATATGAGTGAAATATTTTTCCACCAAAACTGTAATTAAGTATGTTAAAAAGCAGCTTTTCTGTGTTGGAATGGTGTGGGCGTACCCCAACAACAGAATGGTGTGGGCGTATATCGGTCATAAAAAATATTCACTCGCGTAGATCACTGATTGGTCAGCTCATCCTCTATGAGGAAATAGCGAATCAAATCAAATCAAATGATATTGGTCGCGTACATATATAATGCAGATGTTATCGTGGGTCTAGCGAAATGCTTATGTTCCTAGCCCCAACAGTGCAGTAATACCTAACAATACAAAACAATACACGCAAATCCCCAAAATTAAAATACAATTATTAAGAAATATATAAATATTAGAAAGATCAGTGTCAGAGTCCGGAATATAAATATATATGTATATGATGGTGTGCATATACATTATGGACAGTATATGAATAGAAAAGGTATACACAGCAATAGTTATATAGGATGAGCCTTGACTAGAAGACAGTACAGTATATAGAGTGCCTTTGGAAAGTATTCAGACCCCTTGACTTTTTCCACATTTTGTTACGTTACAGCCTTATTCTAAAATGGATTAAATAAATAAAAATCCTCTCAGCATTCTACACACAATACCCCATAATGACAAAGCGAAAACAGGTTTTTAGAATTTTTGCAAATGTATTAATAATAAAAAACAGAAATACCTTATTTACATAAGTATTCAGACCCTTTGCTATGAGACTTCAAATTGAGCTCAGGTGCATCTTGTTTCCATTGATCATCCTTGAGATGTTTCTACAACTTGGAGTCCACCTGTGGTAAATTCAATGTACAGTTGAAGTCGGAAGTTTACATACACCTTAGCCAAATACATTTAAACTCAGTTTTTCACAATTCCTGACATTTAATCCTAGTAAAAATGCCCTGTCTTAGGTCAGTTAGGATCACCACTTTATTTTAAGAATGTGAAATGTCAGAATAATAGTAGAGAGAATTATTTATTTCAGCTTTTATTTATTTCATCACATTCCCAGTGGGTCAGAAGTTTAGCATTGCCTTTAAATTGTTTAACTTGGGTCAAACGTTTCGGGGAGCCTTCCACAAGCTTCCCACAATAAATTGGGTGAATTTTGGCCCATTCCTCCTGACAGAGCTGGTATAACTGAGTCAGGTTTGTAGGCCTCCTTGCTCGCACACGCTTTTTCAGTTCTGCCCACACATTTTCTATAGGATTGAGGTCAGGGCTTTGTGATGGCCACTCCAATACCTTCACTTTATTGTCCTTAAGCCATTTTGCCACAACTTTGGAAGTATGCTTGGGGTCATTGTCCATTTGGAAGACCCATTTGCAACCAATATTTAACTTCCTGACTGATGTCTTGAGATGTTGCTTCAAAATATCCACATAATTTTCCTTCCTCATGATGCCATCTATTTTGTGAAGTGCACCAGTCCCTCCTGCAGCAAAGCACCCCAACAGCATGATGCTGCCACCCCCGTGCTTCACGGTTGGGATGGTGTTCTTCGGCTTGCAAGCCTTCCCCTTTTTCCTCCAAACATAACGATGGTCATTATGGCCAAACATTTCTATTTTTGTTTCATCAGACCAGAGGACATTTCTCCAAAAAGTACGATCTTTGTCCCCATGTGCAGTTGCAAACCGTAGTCTGGCTTTTTTATGGCGGTTTTGGAGCAGTGGCTTCTTCCTTGCTAAGCGGCCTTTAAGGTTATGTCGATATAGGACTCGTTTTACTATGGATATAGATACTTTGTACCTGTTTCCTCCAGCATCTTCACAAGGTCCTTTGCTGTTGTTCTGGGATTGATTTGCACTTTTCGCATCAAAGTACGCTCATCTCTAGGAGACAGAACGCGTCTCCTTCCTGAGCGGTATGACGGCTGCGTGGTCCCATGGTGTTTATACTTGCGTACTATTGTTTGTACAGATGAACGTGGTACCATTGTACCTTCAGGCGTTTGGAAATTGCTCCCAAGGATGAACCAGACTTGTGGAGGTCTACAATTTATTTTCTGAGGTCTTGGCTTATTTCTTTTGATTTTCCCATGATGTCAAGCAAAGAGGCACTGAGTTTGAAGGTTGTTGTTGGAAAAATTACTTGTGTCATGCACAAAGTATATGTCCTAACCGACTTGCCAAAATTATAGTTTGTTAACAAGAATCTTGTGGAGTGGTTGAACAACGAGTTTTAATGACTCCAACCTAAGTGTATGTAAACTTCCGACTTCAACTGTCTATATAAGGTCCCACAGTTGACAGTTCATGTCAGAGCAAAAACCAAGCCATGAGGTCAAAGGAATTGTCCGTAGAGGTCCGAGACAGGATTGTGCTGAGGCACAGATCTGGGGAAGGGTACCAAAAAATGTCTGCAGCATTGAAGGTCCCGAAGAACACAGTGGCCTCCATCATTCTTAAATGGAAGAAGTTTGGAACCACCACGACTCATCCTAGAGCTGGCCGCCCGGCCAAACTGAGCAATTGGGGGAGAAGGGCCTTGGTCAGGGAGGTGACCAAGAACCCGATGGTCACTCTGCCAGAGCTCTAGAGTTCCTCTGTGGAGATGGGAGAACAATTTTATCAATTTTACAATAAAGCTGTAACGTAACAAAATGTGAAAAAAGTCAAGGGGTCTGAATACTTTCCGAAGTGGGTAAAACAGTATGTAAACATTATTAAAGTGACCAGTGTTTAATGACTATGTACATAGGGCAGCAGTCTTGGGTTGAGTACCAGCTGGTAGCTGGCTAGTAACAGTAACTAAAGTTCAGGGCAGGGTACTGGGTGGAGACCGGCTAGTGGTGAGTATTTAACAGTCTGATGGCCTGGAGATAGAAGTTGTTTTTCAGTCTCTTTGTTTCAGCTTTGATGCACCTGTACTGTCTCCGTTTCTAGATTGTAGCGGGGTGAACTTGCCGTGGCTCGGGTGGCTGAGGTCCTTGATGATCTTCCTAGCCGGGTGCTGTAGATGTCCTGGAGGGCAGGCAGTGTGCCCCCGGTGATGCCTCACCTCCTCCCTGTAGGCTTTCTCGTTGTTGTTGGTAATCAGGCCTAACACTGTTGTCGTCTGCAAACTTGATGATTAAGTTGTAGATGTGCCTGGCCACGCAGTCATGGGTGAACAGGGAGTACAGGAGGGGGCTGAGAACGCATCCTTGTTGGGCGTAGCGGTGGTGTTGTTGCCTACCTTCCCCACCTGGGGTCGGCCCGTCAGGAAGTCCAGGAGCCAGTTGCACAAGGTGGGATTCAGATGTAGTCGATGAACAGATGGGATAGGGCAGCGTGCAGTGTGATGACGATTGCGTCATCCGTGGATCTGTTGGGGAGGTATGCAAATTGTAGTGGGTCTAGGGTGTCGGGTAAGGTGGGGGTGATCCTTAACTATCCTCTCAATGCACTTCATGATGACAGATGTGAGTGCTGCAGGGCGATAGTCATTTAGTTCAGTTACCTTCACTTTCTTGGGTACAGGAACAATGGTGGACATTGTGACGCAAGTGGGGACAACAGACTGGGATAGGGAGAGATTGAATATGTCCGTAAAACACTCCAGCCAGCTGGTCTGCACATACTTTGAGGAGGCAGCTAGGGATGCTGTCTGGCCATGGAGAATGAGAGCTTGTGAGCGGCTTTGGCCCGCGTCAGCGGCAGTATGTTTTCCTTGAAGCGGGCGAAGAAGGTGTTTAGCTTGTCCGAGAGTAAGGCGTCGACGTCCACGACGTGGCTGGTTTTCCCTTTATAATCCATGATTGTCTGGAGTCCCTACCACATACATCTCGTGTTTGAGCCGTTGAATTGCGACTCCACTTTGTCTCTGTACTGACGTTTTGTCTGTTTGATTGCCTCACGGAGGGCATTGCTGGACTGTTTGTACTCGTCCATGTTCCCAGTCACCTTGCTGTGGTTACATGCGGTGGTTCGCGCTTTCAGTTTTGCACGAATGCTGCCATCTATCCACGGTTTTTGGTTTGGATAAGTTCTAATCATCACAGTGGGTACAACATCCCCTACGCACTTCCTGATGAACTCAGTCACCGAGTCAGTGTATATACGTCAATGTTATTCTCAGAGGCAACCCAGAACATACCCCAGTCCGCGTGATCAAAACAATCTTGACGCATAGATTCTGATTGGTCAGACCAACATTGAACAGTCCTTACCACAAGTACTTCCTGTTTAAGTTTCTGCCTATAGGAAGGGAGAAGCAGAATGGAGGCGGGATCTGATTTACTGAAGGGAGGGCGGGGGAGGGCCTTGTAGCCGTTCCTGAAGGAGGAGTAGCAATGGTCAAGAATTCTTGATGAGCGAGTAGTGCAGGCGATGTGTTGATAAAACTTCGGTAGTGTTTTCCTCAGATTTGCTTTATTAAAGTCCCCAGCTACAATAAATGCGGCACAAAGTCCAGTGTAGTTCCTTGAGAGCCATCGCGGTGTCGGCTTGTGGGGGAATATACATGCCGTGACGATGACTGAAGAGAATTCTCTCGGGAGGTAATGCGGTCGGCATTTGATAGTGAGGTATTCTAGATCGGGAGAACAAAAGGACTTGAGTTCCTGTACGTTACTACAATCACACCATGAGTAGTTAATCATTAAATATATACCTCCACCTTTTTCCGGAGAGTTCTTTCCTTCCTGTCCGCGCAATGTACGGAGAACTCTGCTTGCTGTATGGATGGGAACAATATATCTGGAGACAGCCATGATTCCGTGAAACAGAGTATGTCACAGCAAGCATTTTTGAAATGGTCTGTTTGAGATACAAGTTTGAGGTTTTTTTCTGAAATGTATACTTTGGCCACAAATAGTATAGGATGAGTCAACAACATTCTTTGGGTATGAGTTAAAAGAGTATGAGTTATAAAAATATTTAGTTATTTTAATAACATATTCAATGAATACAGGTATGGAAGTCGAACAATGTGCATTGAGGACCTCATAAACACACACAAACACACTTATTCCTCCGTTCAGGGGCCAAGAGCACGGGGACTGTGAGGAGAGGGCCATATTCATCATCCCAGCGCCAGGCTGGCACCCCCACTCAATCACGCCGCCTTGTCAGAATGGTCAAACCTCATTCACATCTTTAAACATTCAATCACTGGCTTTACCCTGACCACAGACAGACAGATAGACAGGTATAGCCCTCAGCTATATGTGACAGGCCTCTACTTTATCCAGGCTGTCTCCCTCTAACCTGGGATAGCACACATTATACCTATAGCTCATCCACTATCTATCTACATGTCTCTTGTATCTAACATCTGATCCAATGAAATTGACAGAACTGAAGTCACACCTCAACCAATGAGAGGTGACACAGAAAGACATAACAGAATAATAGATAGTATTCTAAAATATTCTTCATAATTGTGTTTCTGACTACTGTGTTTGAGGCGTAGGGCCCCGTTGCATAGCTCACAGTACAGTAACTCTTTCTGCCTGAACAGGTCTCCTTGGAGGGAAAGGCAAAAGGCTTTCATTTATCCTGAATGGAAGACAAAGCACAAAACACAAGTCCCCAGTGGCCCCCTGCACTAGGAAACTACGCGAACACCTTGCCCCAAATATCTGATCTTGGAGGTGCAAAAATAGCATCCGCTGTATTTGTTTGCTGGGACGAATTCTTCCAATCCCCAGACATTGTCTTGTCATTGAACATTTGCCGCGGTGTGTTAGGAATATAAAAATGCGTTTCTATAAAAAAGAAAACACATAGCATACTGCTCAAGAACAAAAAGATAATTGTATTGATTTGGATGTGATGTGCAGAAGTTCAAAACTCTCACCTGGGTTATAATGTTTGCTGTCAGATGGGCTATATTGACCGAGTTGTTGACGCAGGAGCTCTGCTCAGAAATGGATCAATGAGTTGGTTTGAACTCCACATGAAAAGAAGAAGCTCAGAGTAAAAAAACAAAAGAAGTTCCAATGGATATGAGTTCAGTTCCTTTGAGCCGAGAGAAAGAGATGTGTGTGTGTGTGTTTCTGTTTATGTTTATGTCTGTGTGTGTGTGTGTGTGTGTGTGTGTGTGAGACAACGAGAGAGAAAAGTGTCTGGTATGGAGGCTGTGAGAAAGTGAAAGTGACTGCGAGCCCCTGAGCCATAGGACTGAACATAGCTGGTGGGTTTGGTGGGGCGGGAGACTCAGTAAGCGAAAGCTGCACACACTGACATCAATTACACTGAAGTAACTAACAGTAAATGGCAGTTGTCAGTTAGTCTTGATGGCTTGGGGAAATATTTCCTCACCTGAAGGTTATTGGCCAGCTCTGAGGAAGCCAGGTTTTGCTTGTTGCAGAGCAGGCCCACTTTCTCTCTCTCTCTCTTTTTCACTCCTTTCCCCTCTCTCCTGTCTAGCTCCGAGCTATGGTAAATCAAATAGATTTGCATGATGATAAACATGCTGGGGCAGCGATTTGAGTGGAACAGCACTCACATTTATAAAAAGCAGAGCAAGATGAAACACACACACACACACACACACCAATAGCTAAAGCAAGTGTACAGGGGGACTAGCAAGACAAGAAATCCAAACGGCAGTCACAATCGCTGACATCTCCAGGACGCTGTATGCCTGCCTGCCTGCCTGGTTACATCCCATCCAGCATGCCACAAAGTCAGCTAGCCTTCAGCCCTGCTCGTAAAACCAATGACTAATTTCCATTCTCTCTGCTGCCATTCAGCCTCAAGGTGGACACGGTCTGGGCTCCCTCAGCACACACAGATACAGAGGGGGAGAGAGAGAGGCAAGCTCTCTCTCTAGCTCTCTTTTTGCCTGGGAGCGGCTGCTGTACAGTAGCTGGGCAGGTTGCTGTTGTGTGTATAATCCAGTGAACACAGTGTGCAGTGTAGCCCACCCTCCCCCCTTTTCTATCCCCCTCTGTCTGAAACAGACCCAGGAAAAGGGAGGCCCAGGGGTCAGGCAGCCAGTCTCTCCCCAGAGGGGGTGTGCTCCAGGGGGGGCTGGGCTAGGTCGGCGTGTGGCTGAGGCAGGTGGTGGTGGGGAGGCAGTCAGCGAATCGGCACCTCGCTGCCAGGGCCCACCCACACACAGACAAACGAACACACACAAACACACTGAAGACTGGAAAGTTGTATCTACTGATCAACCCTAGTCGCCTCGCCAGGGGGCTTGTGGGACACCCCTGGATTTTGGCAGCAGGTTCCAGTTGCAGCCAGCCCTCTTTTTTCATAGCAGGAAAAGCGTGTGTGTGTGCTGTGGGTGTTTCTGTGAGTGTGCATGTGGGTGAGTGTGTGTAGTCACAGAGCATGTGTTTTTATTTATGTGGCCATGTTTGTTTGGTGTGCGAGTGTGTGTTAATTTAGGTGCATGCCTGTGTAGGTGTGGTATGCCTGTGAAGATTTGTTTTCGAGTGAGTGAGCCTGGGTGTGTGTGTATATATGAGTCAGAACCCCCCCCCCCCCCCCCCCCCCCCCCCAAACCATTTCCTGAGAACACACATGCACAGCCACTCCTGACCCCTCCTTTTATAGCCTCCTGTCTGGCTGTTAAGGTTGCCTGCTTGCATTAATTACCTCCCGCCCTGCGCTCCCTGGACACCCTCATTCCAAACCCACCTTTAGGGTCCGCCATGCAGGAGCAGGCCTGACCAGGGTTCAAACCAATTAACAAACAGCTTTCCTTAAAGGAGTCTATGCCTTTATTCTCCCCACTCTCCAAGACAGAGCCTAGTACCACCTACCTACCCTGAGAGCTGGCATGCCCTGCGTCTAGCTACCTCGGTTAGTTGAATTAAAGAAATGAATAATGAATCGACTTCACCACCCCAAGACTTTTTCGTGCCTCTCGTGTTTGCACCGCAGCTCATGTAGCCCTCCCATCAATTAAGCATGTTAATACAGCCACGGTTATTCATTTAGGTGTGCTATTGCCTACTCAGCATGTTGTGTGCAGTACTTTAGAAATCCCATGGTTTGCTTAGTTGCTTATGCCCAATGGCATGCTGACGGTGGTTCCGTCTATGTGCCAAACGTTTGATGGGTTTGAATCTGATAGTGTGGTAGTAAGTGCAGTCGGAACGTATCAAGCCCTCCGGTGTGGAGTTGACGTTGTGGTGGGTTATGGGTGTCATGGCTAGGTTTGTGTTCTTCTCATCGCAAGCCTGTACATGCAAAACATATTTCACATGAGATGGGATGCTTGCTACACACACACACACACACACATACACACACACATACACACACACACACACACACACACACACACACACACACACACACACACACACACACACACACACACACACACACACACACACACAAACACACCTTTCACCTCTACATACACTACAAATGACAACAATGTTTATTTTGCCATACCTATAAATAACACAAGACAGTTTCAGCACAAACCAGTATAAAACAAGTATACAGTGATACATTTCATGTTGTCAACATTTAAACTGACACAGATACCATATTTACTGTGTTTCTATCCCACACTTCCTGCATCTCCCTCTCCCTCTAGCTCGTCTTACAAACGCCGCCTGCACTGCTTATTATCATTGGTATGCACAATGTTAAAGAGGAAGGAGAAAAAGGTAGAGGCAACCTTCCTGTCAGACAGCCAAGAGAGGCAGACATTTGATTTACGAATCCCCACCTGGTTGTCAGGAGGATGTACCTGTGCAGTGGAAACTCAGAAGGTGAATCATTATGTGTGTGTGTTGCGTGTGTGCGCTTGTGAATGTGTGTGTGTGTGAGAGAGAGAGGAGGCTAAGCAAACGAGAGACAGGTGGAAAGTGGAGGGAGAGATATTTGTGGTTCGGCTACTAGGGTGTGATGTGCATTGTTTTGAAGAGCAAGAACATTATGTAAATAAATACTGATATCCTGCATCAGCAATGAAACGGACAGATGTAGAGATGTAGACAGGCACATGCATGCCCCATGTTTTCAGTTAGATGGAGGAGACAGCATACACACAGGGCTGTACAGCAGGGGCCTATACTCATTCAGCTGACTCACTTGCTGTCTTGGGTGATGATGACGGTGGATGAATCCAAGACGACCTCACTTCCTCTTCCTGTCACGTGACCTCTGGATGACATACTTTAGAGGGGGGGGGGGTGATGTCATAAGAGCCCTCTGATTTGGCAAGGCCAGCTTCCTTCATCGCAAACCATTGGTTGATGAATGCAACGTCCAATATCAGTCTTGTCCAATGTGATATCAGCTTGTTTAGCGTGTTCATTTTGGTGCTGAGGGGCCAGTGGTTTAATGTCCATTCCTTTCCACTCTGTCCTCTCCGACTACACGGTTCCACTGAAAAACATCAAGGGGAGGAATGTGTGTAACGTTTTATGAATCCGACACAATTAAGACCATCGTTTCCTGTAGCCCGGAGCGGCCTGTAGAAGAGCAACTGTCTCAGCAGAGCCCAAGTGAAATGTTTTTCTAATTACCACACACCCACACACACACACACACACACACACAGCCCCATCACATGGTTTGCGTTACATTTTTAAGTAAATACAGCTAATCTTTATTGGTAATTTCATCAAATAAATGGGGCTGTATAAATGAACCACATCAGGTTTTTGGGCATCAGAAAGTGAATGAATGGACGTCCTGATTGAAATGAAGGTCTCTTCAAACTCCCCAGTGAGGGTTTTCATGAGTACCAAAGGGAAGTTGAGGATAAGACAAAAGTGCCTCCGGTCCAGTGGGACCTGGGTTACATTTTTCTTAATGTGTTGGTTTCTCTAATCAAAACGTCTGTATGTTTATTCTCAGGTAAACCTCTGTAATTTCCCTCATATGTTTGTAATCTGACCAATTTAGTCCGTCATTCCTCAAGATTTGGTGTAATTTGTCATATACAAAAAAAAAATTCTCCCTCCGTTGTGACTCTGTTACATTATTACTCAAAACCATACCTCTCCTCTCTCCCTTTTCTTCAGCTTTATTTCTGCCAGACGACAGCCGTTCAGTGTGGGCCTACATGAAATGAACAAACAGAGAGTGTTTAATCTCACACAGATGACAATAATGGCTGTTGTTGTGACCACTCTACTGATGGCAGTGACCAGACGCTGTATTGATCAAAAGGTATTTTTTCTCTCTCCACAAGCAGACCGTTGAATGTGTTGGTCTGTGGTGCTAGACAATGCTATTGACCGATAGCTCTCTCACTCTCTGGGTGACAGGATAGTTACTGTATGTATTGGTGAGAACATCATATGTGAGAGAGAGAAAGAGAGAGAATTAGAGAGAGAGAGACAGCGAGAAAATTAAGGAAGAACACTAGAGGAACATCTTGTAATGTATCCTGACATGGCTTATTGTGTAAAGGTGAGGTAAATCAAGGCTCCAGATATTAAATCAAAAGTCTGACCTCACCCACTCCAAGAAAATTACAAACCCAGAGAAGATGGAGGATGCTGTCAGTGTCTTATTAAACCGCTGTAGGTCTAAGCCCTTAGATCGCAATTTCTACTAAGCCTACAGTGGGGAAAAAAAGTATTTAGTCAGCCACCAATTGTGCAAGTTCTCCCACTTAAAAAGATGAGAGAGGCCTGTAATTTTCATCATAGGTACACGTCAACTATGACAGACAAAATGAGAAAAACAAATCCAGAAAATCACATTGTAGGATTTTTAATGAATTTATTTGCAAATGATGGTGGAAAAAAAGTATTTGGTCAATAACAAAAGTTTCTCAATACTTTGTTATATACCCTTTGTTGGCAATGACACAGGTCAAACGTTTTCTGTAAGTCTTCACAAGGTTTTCACACACTGTTGCTGGTATTTTGGCCCATTCCATTTTTGGCCCATTCCATTGATGTTTTGGGGCTGTCGCTGGGTAACACGGACTTTCAACTCCCTCCAAAGATTTTCTATGGGGTTGAGATCTGGAGACTGGCTAGGCCACTCCAGGACCTTGAAATGCTTCTTATGAAGCCACTCCTTCGTTGCCCGGGCGGTGTGTTTGGGATCATTGTCATGCTGAAAGACCCAGCCACGTTTCATCTTCAATGCCCTTGCTGATGGAAGGAGTTTTTCACTCAAAATCTCACGATAAATGGCCCCATTCATTCTTTCCTTTACACGGATCAGTCGTCCTGGTCCTTTTGCAGAAAAACAGCCCCAAAGCATGATGTTTCCACCCCCATGCTTCACAGTAGGTATGGTGTTCTTTGGATGCAACTCAGCATTCTTTGTCCTCCAAACACGACGAGTTGAGTTTTTACCAAAAAGTTATATTTTGGTTTCATCTGACCATATGACATTCTCCCAATCCTCTTCTGGATCATCCAAATGCACTCTAGCAAACTTCAGACGGGCCTGGACATGTACTGGCTTAAGCAGGGGGACGCATATTGCACTGCAGGATTTGAGTCCCTGGCGGCGTAGTGTGTTACTGATGGTAGGCTTTGTTACTTTGGTCCCAGCTCTCTGCAGGTCATTCACTAGGTCCCCCCGTGTGGTTCTGGGATTTTTGCTCACCGTTCTTGTGATCATTTTGACCCCACAGGGTGAGATCTTGCATGGAGCCCCAGATCGAGGGAGATTATCAGTGGTCTTGTATGTCTTCCATTTCCTAATATTTGCTCCCACAGTTGATTTCTTCAAACCAAGCTACTTACCTATTGCAGATTCAGTCTTCCCAGCCTGGTGCAGGTCTACAATTTTGTTTCTGGTGTCCTTTGACAGCTCTTTGGTCTTGGCCATAGTGGAGTTTGGAGTGTGACTGTTTGAGGTTGTGGACAAGTGTATTTTATACTGATAACAAGTTCAAACAGGTGCCATTAATACAGGTAACGAGTGGAGGACAGAGGAGCCTCTTAAAGAAGAAGTTACAGGTCTGTGAGAGCCAGAAATCTTGCTTGTTTGTAGGTGACCAAATACTTATCTTCCACCATAATTTGCAAATAAATTCATAAAAAATCCTACAATGTGATTTTCTGGATTTTTTTCTCTCAATTTGTCTGTCATAGTTGACATGTACCTATGATGAACATTACAGGCCTCTCTCATCTTTTTAAGTGGGAGAACTTGCACAATTGGTGGTTGACTAAATACTTTTTTCCCCCACTGTATGTATGTGGACACCCCTTCAAATTAGTGGATTCGGCCATTTCACACACATTGCTGACATAAGTATAAAATCAAGCACACAGCCATGCAATCTCCATAGACAAACATTGGCAGTAGAATGGCCCGTACTAAAGAGCTCAGTGACTTTCAACATGGCACGGTTATATGATGCCACCTTGCAACAAGTCAGTTCGTAACATTTCTGCCCTGCTTGAGCTTCCCCGGTCAACTGTAAGCAAAGTTATTGGGAAGTGGAAACATCTAGGAGCAACAATGCTCAGCCGCGAAGTGGTAGGCCACACAAGCTCTCAAAACGGGGCCGCCGAGTGCTGAAGCGTGTAAAAACCGTCTATCCTCGGTTGCAACACTCACTACCGAGTTCCAAACTGCCAAACTGCCTCTGGAAGCAATGTCAGCACAATAACTGTTAGTCTGGAGCTTCATGAAATGGGTTTCCATGGCCGAGCAGCTGCACACAAGCCTAAGATCATCGTGCGCAATGCCAAGAGTCGGCTGGGGTGGTGTAAAGCTCGCCGCCATTGACCTCTGGAGCAATGGAAACGCATTCTCTGGAGTGATGAATCACGCTTCACCATCTGGCAGTCCGACGGACAAATCTGGGTTTGGAGGATGCCAGGAGAACGCTACCTGCCCCAATGCATAGTGCCAACTGTAAAGAGGAATAATGGTTTGGGGCTGTTTTTCATGGTTTGGGCTAGGCCCCTTAGTTCCAGTGAAGGGAAATCTTAACGCTACAGCATACAATGACATTCTAGGCGATTTTGTGCTTCCAACTTTGTGGCACAGTTTGGGGAAGGCCCTTTCCTGTTTCAGCATGACAATGCCCCTGTGCACAGAGCGAGGTCCATACAGAAATGGTTCGTTGAGATGGGTGTGGAAGAACTTGACTGGCCTGCACAGAGCCCTGACCTCAACCCCATCGAACACCTTTGGGATGAATTGGAATGCTGACTGCGAGCCAGGCCTAATCGTCCAACATCAGTGCCCGACCTCACTAATGCTTGTGGCTGAATGGAAGCAAGTCCCAGCAGCAATGTTCCAACATCTAGAAGAAAGCCTTCCCAGAAGAGTGGAGGCTGTTAGAGCAGCAATGGGGAGACCAACTCCATATTGATGCCCATGATTTTGGAATAATCTTTTTGACAAGCACATGTCCACATACTTTTGGCCATCTAGTGTAACATATGGAATATGGAATTGTTTTAAGATGGTCATAAAATGTATTATCATTTATCCATTTAATTTAGAATTTTAGGATCCCTGTAGGTATAAAAAAAAAATATATATTATTATTATTTGATGAAACATTGAATTTGGCCTTTACTGCTATAGCTCATAGAAACTAATTGAAAAACACATTCATAATAGGCAAAACAGAAAGTGAAAAAATAAATCATAAGGAACAAGGTTTTGAAGTGTCTGTCCTATATCTGAGAGATATAAGAAAACTTTTCTAGACCCATGTTTGGTCACGTTATTTTCAGCTTGCGTGCATTGTAGAGCAGAACAATCGATGCCTTCGTGTTTGTGAGTGTCTCTCCTTTCGATATTGGTGACATTTTAGTTTGTAGCTCCAACGGTTCGGTCTGGAAAGTTGGTTTTGTGAGAAGACCTCTTTGAAATGACGACATCCGCGACAGAGAGTTCAGACAACTCCCGTAAAGCTTTTGGATGTTGTAGTGCCAAACAACTGACACTGTCGTGTTCGTGAGAGTCTCTCCTTTCGATTTGGTGACATATTAGTTTGTAGCTCCAACGGTTCGGTCTGGACAGTCGGTTTTGTGAGAAGACCTCTTCGAAATGAAGACATCCGTGACAGATAGTTCAGACAACACCGGGGAGTTACTTGTGTGTAGAAAAAGGCCACTTTCACAAGCCCTATGTTATGGAATTGGCACAATCGGTGGAAAGAGGGGATTGAGCTGCAGCCACTACAATATGGGAAGTATCTAGCATAAACACACAGAGAGCTATTCAATATTCAAAATTATGTCACTGTGTGACGCACGGGTGCGTCAATCAACTCTATGGGGTTTTAAGGACTTAGGGGCTAACCAAGGAATGTGTGTTAATTTCTTATGAATCTGACACAATTAGGGATGTAGGGAGGGCTATCCCAATAACACACTTAGGTGGAACGTGAGCCTAGATATGGGGGTCAATTCATATTTCTATTCAGTCGAATAGGCTATTGTTTCCTATGAAGATTTTTCTATTCATAATATGAATTTCAACTCACTTTCTGAATAGAAAACCGCATTGACCCCAACCCTGGTACTACTCAACATTGACCTCTGTAAAGGACCAATAGCCCTGCAAGACCTGTGTTGCATTGGGGAGAGAAGTCTCAAAATACAGTATTTACTTTATCAGCTCAAAATCTGGTATGATACAGTGAGGAAAAAAAGTATTTAGTCAGCCACCAATTGTGCAAGTTCTCCCACTTAAAAAGATGAGAGAGGCCTGTAATTTTCATCATAGGTACACGTCAACTATGACAGACAAAATGAGAATTTTTTTCTCCAGAAAATCACATTGTAGGATTTTTAATGAATTTATTTGCAAATTATGGTGGAAGATAAGTATTTGGTCACCTACAAACAAGCAAGATTTCTGGCTCTCACAGACCTGTAACTTCTTCTTTAAGAGGCTCCTCTGTCCTCCACTCGTTACCTGTATTAATGGCACCTGTTTGAACTTGTTATCAGTATAAAAGACACCTGTCCACAACCTCAAACAGTCACACTTCAAACTCCACTATGGCCAAGACCAAAGAGCTGTCAAAGGACACCAGAAACAAAATTGTAGACCTGCACCAGGCTGGGAAGACTGAATCTGCAATAGGTAAGCAGCTTGGTTTGAAGAAATCAACTGTGGGAGCAATTATTAGGAAATGGAAGACATACAAGACCACTGATAATCTCCCTCGATCTGGGACTCCACGCAAGATCTCACCCCGTGGGGTCAAAATGATCACAAGAACGGTGAGCAAAAATCCCAGAACCACACGGGGGGACCTAGTGAATGACCTGCAGAGAGCTGGGACCAAAGTAACAAAGCCTACCATCAGTAACACACTACGCCGCCAGGGACTCAAATCCTGCAGTGCCAGACGTGTCCCCCTGCTTAAGCCAGTACATGTCCAGGCCCGTCTGAAGTTTGCTAGAGTGCATTTGGATGATCCAGAAGAGGATTGGGAGAATGTCATATGGTCAGATGAAACCAAAATATAACTTTTTGGTAAAAACTCAACTCGTTGTGTTTGGAGGACAAAGAATGCTGAGTTGCATCCAAAGAACCCCATACCTACTGTGAAGCATGGGGGTGGAAACATCATGCTTTGGGGCTGTTTTTCTGCAAAGGGACCAGGACGACTGATCCGTGTAAAGGAAAGAATGAATGGGGCCATGTATCGTGAGATTTTGAGTGAAAACCTCCTTCCATCAGCAAGGGCATTGAAGATGAAACGTGGCTGGGTCTTTCAGCATGACAATGATCCCAAACACACCGCCCGGGCAACGAAGGAGTGGCTTCGTAAGAAGCATTTCAAGGTCCTGGAGTGGCCTAGCCAGTCTCCAGATCTCAACCCCATAGAAAATCTTTGGAGGGAGTTGAAAGTCTGTGTTGCCCAGCGACAGCCCCAAAACATCACTGCTCTAGAGGAGATCTGCATGGAGGAATGGGCCAAAATACCAGCAACAGTGTGTGAAAACCTTGTGAAGACTTACAGAAAATGTTTGACCTGTGTCATTGCCAACAAAGGGTATATAACAAAGTATTGAGAAACTTTTGTTATTGACCAAATACTTATTTTCCACCATAATTTGCAAATAAATTCATAAAAAATCCTACAATGTGATTATCTGGAGAAAAAAAAATCTCATTTTGTCTGTCATAGTTGACGTGTACCTATGAGGAAAATTACAGGCCTCTCTCATCTTTTTAAGTGGGAGAACTTGCACAATTGGTGGCTGACTAAATACTTTTTTCCCCCACTGTATAATCTAATATGAAATTGCTGAAAACAAAAAACTTCTACAAACACAAGGGACGTGGCTACTGTACACAAACCAATGGGGGCCTGCCATGAGAATTCTGACCAGCTGTGCTGTACATAAGTCTTAAAAACAGCTAAGTACATATACCACAGCTTATTGTATTGTGTTGTGTTCAATGCTACACAATAGGAAATACATTTAAAAAAAATGTTTTCAGGTTTTATTGTCACGTGAACAAGTACCGTGAAATGCCTTTCTTGCAAGCTCTTTCCCAACAATGCATTAATCAATATCAATATCCAGTATAGTACTATAAAATAAAGTAAAGTAGAACAAAAACACACAAGAAATAGAAATAAGAAGAACACGAGAAATTAAGTAAGCTATATACAGGGTCAGTTCCAGGGTCAGTAAGCTATATACAGGGTCAGTTCCAGGGTCAGTAAGCTATTTACAGGGTCAGATTCAGGGTCAGTAGCTATATACAGGGTCAGTAAGCTATATACAGGGTCAGTTCCAGGGTCAGTAAGCTATATACAGGGTCAGTTCCAGGGTCAGTAAGCTATATACAGGGTCAGTTCCAGGGTCAGTAAGCTATATACAGGGTCAGTTCCAGGGTCAGTAAGCTATATACAGGTTCAGTTCCAGGGTCAGTAAGCTATATACAGGGCCAGTTCCAGGGTCAGTAAGCTATATACAGGGTCAGTTCCAGGGTCAGTAAGCTATATACAGGGTCAGTTCCAGGGTCAGTAAGCTATATACAGGGTCAGTAAGCTATATACAGGGTCAGTTCCAGGGTCAGTAAGCTATATACAGGGTCAGTTCCAGGGTCAGTAAGCTATATACAGCTTCAGTTCCAGGGTCAGTAAGCTATATACAGGGTCAGTTCCAGGGTCAGTAAGCTATATACAGGGTCAGTTCCAGGGTCAGTAAGCTATATACAGGGTCAGTTCCAGGTCAGTAAGCTATATACAGGGTCAGTTCCAGGGTCAGTAAGCTATATACAGGGTCAGTTCCAGGGTCAGTAAGCTATTTACAGGGTCAGTTTCAGGGTCAGTAAGCTATATACAGGGTCAGTAAGCTATATACAGGGATGTAACTCAGTTGATAGAGCATGGCGTTTGCAACGCCAGGGTTGTGGGTTCGATTCCCACAGGGGATATGAAAATAAATAAATAATGTATGCACTAACTAACTGTAAGTCGCTCTGGATAAGAGCGTCTGCTAAATGACTAAAATGTAATGTAAATGTATGTCAGTTCCAGGGTCAGTAAGCTATATACAGGTTCAGTTCCAGGGTAAGTAAGCTATATACAGGGCCAGTTCCAGGGTCAGTAAGCTATATACAGGGTCAGTTCCAGGGTCAGTAAGCTATATACAGGGTCAGTAAGCTATATACAGGGTCAGTAAGCTATATACAGGGTCAGTAAGCTATATACAAGGTCAGTTCCAGGGTCAGTAAGCTATATACAGGGTCAGTTCCAGGGTCAGTAAGCTATATACAGGGTCAGTTCCAGGGTCAGTAAGCTATATACAGGGTCAGTTCCAGGGTCAGTAAGCTATATACAGGGTCAGTTCCAGGTCAGTAAGCTATATACAGGGTCAGTTCCAGGGTCAGTAAGCTATATACAGGGTCAGTTCCAGGGTCAGTAAGCTATATACAGGGTCAGTAAGCTATATACAGGGTCAGTTCCAGGGTCAGTAAGCTATATACAGGTTCAGTTCCAGGGTAAGTAAGCTATATACAGGGCCAGTTCCAGGGTCAGTAAGCTATATAAAGGGTCAGTTCCAGGGTCAGTAAGCTATATACAGGGTCAGTAAGCTATATACAGGGTCAGTGCCAATACCATATTTACAATGTGCAGGGATACTGGAGTGGTAGATACTGTATGTATAGGGGTAAGGGGACTAGGCATCAGGATATATGATAAATAGAGTAGCAGCAGCATATATGATGAGTATGTTAGTGTGTGTGCGTGTAGAATCAGTATGAATGTGTCTGCATGTATGTGTGAAAAAAAAAGAGTAAAATCCACCGCACTAGGCCGTTAAACATAACCATTACCGTTGCTTTACTTGTTAGCATTCTAGTAAAATCTGGGTTTTAAACCATCAAAAAATGCTCTTGCACTGAGCTGCCCACAGCCCAGGTAAGGCCCCTGAAATCCCCAACTCAACCCAGTTAATGACCATGAATAATGTCCACTGCTCTCCTCTTTGTCTTGTCTGGGTGCCCAGCCTAATCCGGCCTGACAGTCAGCTTTGCTCTTTTATTAACTCTGCGTCACTTGTAATCAGTGACAGTGAAGTCAGGCGGCAGGCAGGGCGTGCTTGTGTGAACTCCCACCACTGTACTGCCTCCCCTGGCCCTGTATGGCTGTATCTGTATGGCCTGGGCCAGCCTGGCCAATAATGCAGCTACTGGGGCACAAACCCCACATAATGAAATAACCCTGGTCCGCCTGCTCTCCCGTATTTGGGTCAGGCCCATACAAAGCTCTATTGATTTTTGCTCTGTGTCCGACTGTGCCCCTGTCGGAAAACCATCATCCTCTACTAATACGCACACCGCTGCTGCAGACTCTCTCCCGGATCACACCAGAGTTGTTGGAGATGGGGTGTGTGTTTTTTCTCTCTTAGCGTCCCCTGCATTGGCAGACACTGGAGTGGTTTGATAAAGAGGCAGGCTGACATTCGAATGGGCAATTTGTGTGCGAGCGGCGACGAGGAGGGGATCAGGAATTCGCTTTACTCCCTTAAAAGAATGTAGCAATGCCCATATGTCCGTCTGCCCTACTACATACTCGTCGGAGTGGAAGAGCTCAGATGGATGCTAGAGTGCTCTCTCTCCCTTTCTCACTCACTCTACCCCTTTCTGCAGGGCTGACAACACTCTCTCCACTCTCTCCAGTGCTGTGCTGCAGACCCAAAAGCCTAATGCTATTTTGTCTATCACATTAAACCGTGCACTGTCCATGTCCATTTAGGACGGTATACAGGCCACAGCATGGTGAAGCAGAAGGAGAGATGGCCTCGTTGTTGTCATTCTCAGCCGAGGTTAAAGAACGGACAAGCTGCATTTCACATGGAAACATCGAACATTATGAGCATTTATAATGGAAGGCTGGAATGTCACACATCCTGAACATCCAGCATTTCTTCTCTCGAGTACAAAATGCCTGAAACCCTGGTAAAGTGCTTTTAGAAGAGCCACTATTCATTCTCTTAAATGCAGGTTTGAAACCTGTATTTACTCCCGCAGACCTTTTGACCCTGGGACTGGCTAACGTCTAATTTGTAAAATTGGCTAATTTGTAGAACGGCTGAAATTTTGGTAAAACTACTTAGAGGTAATGGGGGTCTCATTTCAATATATCAGCCATGCTGAATGGAGGGGAATATAGGGGCAGAAGAGTTACTACAAGCTGCAGTGAGCCAGGGCCGGTCCTAGTATTAGCTGGAATTGCCCATCTCTCAGCACACAGCTATTTTCCCAACATCAATCTGAACAGGCTTTTAGCACTTCCATTAGCTTCCTATTCGTTATCATGTATGCTGTAGGCTTTTTCTCAATTACAGTCATTTATGACGGCGAGTAATTACATTAAACTCAGTTACCTGTAAGGTGGGTAACAGTAAATTAATTTGGAAGTTTCTGTCTTTTTCTTTTCATTTGGAAGTAACCGGGGCCGACTGTTATTATGCAACGCAACCAGGGGGCAGAATTCTGATGCAAGACACTGACCTCATGAGGAAATAAAAAAGAGACAGAATTTAAAGTTCAGAGCAATTTCATCGCGCCAGGAGATAGAACACGATATGTGACAAATGATGCTAAGCGTGCACATTGTCTACACCCGACACAGAAATGCCTGCAAGTATTTTAGAACATGCTGCCACTCTCCCCATTATTCCTAATGCTAAGCATTATGCACATGGTTAGCATTAGTCATAACAAATGATTTGTTCATTTTTAAACAGTTTAGGGCATGACATTAATATATTTCCTAATGAACCCTTCCGTATATAGCACTATCACCTTCACTAGCTTTTGAAGAATGCATGATCCCTTCTATTCCATTTAACTTATTATCCTGTTTTAGAGGTGCTGGCTGATAACCTTTTGCACATAAAATACATGGAAAATCCTCAGGGTCTAATACAACAGAAGTGATGTGTGGAAAAAAAGGTTTCCCTGCTTTCACAATACATACGGTAACTTAACTCCCTTAGTATCAACTGGCTCTGTGCTCTGCAGTTCAACTGAGCGCTGAGCCTAATTCTATAATTACTGATATTGATGACAATGGAACGGGAGTTTTTAGAAACGCCTCTTCCACACCCGGGTGGGGGGGAGCTATCTGTAGTACTGGGCTGTACAGAGAGCCATCTGCAGTACTGGGCAGTACAGAGAGCTACTGGGCCGTACAGAGAGCTATCTGCAGTACTGGGCCGTACAGAGAGCTATCTGCAGTACTGGGCCGTACAGAGATCTATCTGTAGTACTGGGCCGTACAGAGAGCTATCTGTAGTACTGGGCCGTACAGAGAGCTATCTGTAGTACTGGGCCGTACAGAGAGCTATCTGTAGTACTGGGCCGTACAGAGAGCTATCTGTAGTACTGGGCCGTACAGAGAGCTATCTGTAGTACTGGGCCGTACAGAGAGCTATCTGTAGTACTGGGCCGTACAGAGAGCTATCTGCAGTACTACATCTAAACTTTAACTGCTACTCTAAGGAATGTGTCTAATGAACAGCTTGTGTGTGAAAATGTGAAATTCTTATAACCTCCTAACCTTTGTAAATTAACACCTTGGTGTTTTCCTTCCTCAGCCTTTGCCTGCTCTCTCAAACCAAGCTGATCATCATCCTACTGCAATACCGCTGCTACCCCATCACAGGTGCAGTCAGCACATTTAGCATAGCCCTTCATTTGTGCTCATCATTTAGGCTAACAGCTTACTCAGCCTGTTTATTGATGGTTCCTGAGAGCTAAATTAATAAAAGAGGCTTTGGGGACCCAGAGCCGAGTCATAAGCAGGATTGTAATGATCGTTTGCGATGTCGAGACACTCACAGCAACTAATTACCAATTTGCCTCTCTCTCAAATCCTATTTCGAAATATAGCTCTCATCGTACTCCTTTGTTTTTAGGTACCCGCGAGCTATGAACGACTTTAACACAACATGTTGAAGGGTGTAACTTCACAACTTGTTTTGCGGAAGGAGAGCGTGAGCACGATGCACATACTGTAGACATACTGCAGACGTTTAACATCTGCTGAAATGAGGATTCTTCAATGAGCACATCCGTCTACTATGGTTTGACTGACTATTCATTTTACGGCAGTCTTTGTCATTCACTTTGAAGGATGCTGCAGTGAACAAGCCAGTCTTACTCTGACATTTAAAACCTTCCATGTAATCAAAAGCTAGAGTTGAGCCACTGTTCATGGGTTGAAGGAGTATTATCTGATAAAATTCTAATGGGGTGAGGGAAGTCAAATACTCAGGGCCCTAAGAGCCTACAGTGGTGAATCGGCGGTAAAGGGATTGAATGATTGTAAAGGCAGTATTTGTCATTCACTTTGAAGGATGCTGCAGTGAATCAGCCAGTCTTACTCTGACATTTAAAACCTTCCATGCAATCAACAGCTAGAGTTGTTTCCTGGTCAATCAGCACTTTCAGGGCTGGTACTGTCATAGATATACAATCACAGAACATTGACTTGAATGGGGTTTTCCATTCTAGTAATTATATTTCTATGTGTACAGTAGTAAGCTCCACCCTATTACCTACAGACCACAGGGAAAAGTGCCAACTGAAACAGCCTCAGAGTTCAGCCACACTGCATGTTACACACCCATCTTACAGACCCAATTCCAAGTCAGTTATCCTTTATCATCTCCAATTAGTTTTGCCGAAATAACTCTATTTTGGTGGCCTCTGGTACATTCTAATTCCTTTATTTCATCTGAAATTATTGAATATTTAATTGATTGGAAAATGTTGTTTTGGTATTGTGTAGAAAGACATGACAGTGGTGTAAAGTACTCAAGTAAAAATAGTTTGAAGTACTATTTAAGTTGTTTTTTGGGGTATCTGCACTATTTTTGACAACTTTTACTCCACTACATTTCTGAAGAAACTATGTACTTTTTACTCCCATACATTTCAAATGCTCAGGCAGGACAGCAATATAGTCCAATACACACACCTATCAATATAACGTGTTGTCATCCCTACTGCCTCTGATCTGGTGGACTCACTAAACACAAATACTGCATTTGTAAATTATGTCTGAGTGTGAGAATGTGCCCCCGTCTGTCCGTAAATGTTTAAAACCAGAACATTGTGGCGTTTGGTTTGCTTAATATAAGGAGTTTGATATATAGCATTTACTTTAACTTTTTCACTTTTACTCAAGTTTGACAATTTAGTACTTTTTCCACTACTGTACTTAAAGGGATACGTCGAGACTGGAAGTCTATGGGTATCTGCTATGGGTATCTGCTAGCATGCTAGCAGATACCCATAGACTTCCAGTCATTGCGCTAACACTAGTTAGCAACTTCCTTCAAACTGCATAAAAATGGTATCCACAAGTTCATCTGACTCTGGGGAAGTAGATAAAGGGCCTCATTGCCAAAATCCCGAAGTATCCCTTTAAAAACATTTTAAACCAGATACTTTTACTCAAGTAGTATTTTACTGGGTGACTTTCATTTTTACTTTTTTAGGGGGTAGAGCCGCTTTAATATTGCAGATTGTGGCTTCTATCAATTTAATTGTCTGCATCATTTCCAATCCCCCATAAATATATATATATATATATTTTTATAAATACACTACCGTTCAAAAGTTTGGGGTCACTTAGAAATGTCCTTGTTTTCGAAAGAAAAGCAATTTTTTTGTCCATTAAAATAACATTAAATTGATCAGAAATACAGTGTAGACATTGTTAATGTTGTAAATGGCTATTGTAGCTGGAAACGGCTGTTTATCATTTATAAAGGCTAATTGATCATTAGAAAACCCTTTTGCAATTATGTTAGCACAGCTGAAAACTGTTGTGCTGATTAAAGAAGCAATAAAACTGGCCTTCTTGAGACTAGTTGAGTATCTGGAGCATCAGCAATTGTGGGTTCGATTACAGAATCAAAATGGCCAGAAACAAAGAACTTTCTTCTGAAACTCGTCAGTCTATTCTTGTTCTGAGAAATGAAGGCTATTCCATGCGAGAAATTGCCAAGAAACTGAAGATCTCATACAACGCTGTGTACTACTCCCTTCACAGAACAGCGCAAACTGGCTCTAACCAGAATAGAAAGAGGAGTGGGAGGCCCCGGTGCACAACTGAGCAAGAGGACAAATATATTAGAGTGTCTAGTTTGAGAAACAGACGCCTCACAGGTCCTCAACTGGCAGCTTCATTAAATAGTACCCGCAAAACACCAGTCTCAACGTCAACAGTGAAGAGTCGACTCCGGGATGCTGACCTTCTAGGCAGAGTTGCAAAGAAAAAGGCACACTGGACAATAAACATAAGTTTGAGGTGTTCGGATCACAAAGAAGAACATTTGTGAGACGCAGACCAAATGAAAAGATGCTGGAGGAGTGCTTGATGCCATCTGTCAAGCATGGTTGGGGCAATGTGATGGCTTGGGGGTGCTTTGGTGGTGGTAAAGTGGGAGGTTTGTACAGGGTAAAAGGGATCTTGAAGAAGGAAGGCTATCACTCCATTTTGCAACGCCATGCCATACCCTGTGGACGGCGCTTGATTGGAGCAAATTTCCTCCTACAACAGGACAATGACCCAAAGTACAGCTCCAAACTATTCAATAACTATTTAAGGAAGAAGCAGTCAGCTGGTATTCTGTCTATAATGGAGTGGCCAGCACAGTCACTGGATCTCAACCCTATTGAGCTGTTGTGGGAGCAGCTTGACTGTATGGTACGTAAGAAGTGCCCATCAAGCCAATCCAACTTGTGGAAGGTGCTTCAGGAAGCATGGGGTGAAATCTCTTCAGATTACCTCAACAAATTGACAACTAGAATGCCAAAGGTCTGCAAGGCTGTAATTGCTGCAAATGGAGGATTCTTTGACGAAAGCTAAGTTTGAAGGACACAATTATTATTTCTATTAAAAATCATTATTTCTAACCTTGTCAATGACTACATTTCCTATGCATTTTGCCATTTCCTATTCAAACTCATTTCATGGATGTTTTCATGGAAAACAAATACATTTCTAAGTGACCCCAAACTTTTGAACGGTAGTGTATATGCAGTAGGAGTCAAAAGTTTGAACACACCTACTCATTCAAGGGTTTTTCTTTATTTTTACTATTTTCTACATTGTAGAATAATAGTGAAGACATCAAAACTATAAAATAACACATATGGAATCATGTAGTAACAAAAAAAGTGTTAAACAAATCCAAATATATTCTATGTTTGAGATTCTTTAAATAGCCACCCTTTGCCTTTATGACAGCTTTGCACACTCTTGGCATTCTCTCAACCAGCTTCACCTGGAATGCTTTTCCAACTGACTTGAAGGAGTTCCCACATATGCTGAGCACTTGTTGGCTGCTTTTCCTTCACTCTGCCATCCGACGCATCCCAAACCATCTCAATTGGGTTGAGGTTGGGGGATTGTGGAGGCCAGGTCATCTGATGCAGCATTCCATCACTCTCCTTCTTGATCAAATAGCCCTTACACAGCCTGGAGGTGTGTTGGGTCATTGTCCTGTTGAAAAACAAATGATAGTCCCACTAAGCCCAAACCAGATGGGATGGCGTATAGCTGCAGAATGTTGTGGTAGCCATGCTGGTAAAGTGTGCCTTGAATTCTAAATAAATCACAGACAGTGTCACCAGCAAAGCAATCCCACACCATAACACCTCCTCCTCCATGCTTTACGGTGGGAACTACACATGCGGAGATCATCCGTTCACCCACACCACATCTCACAAAGCCACGGCGGTTGGAACCACAAATCTCCAATTTGACAAATTTCCACCGGTCTAATGTCCATTGCTCGTGTTTCTTGGCACAAGCAGGTCTCTTCTTATTATTGGTGTCCTTTAGTAGTGGTTTCTTTGCAGCAATTCGACCATGAAGGCCTGATTCACACAGTCCCCACTGAACAGTTGATGTTGAGATGTGTCTGTGACTTGAACTCTGTGAAGCATTTATTTGGGCTGCAATTTCTGAGGCTGGTAACTCTAATGAATTTATCCTCTGCAGCAGAGGTAACTCTGGGTCTTCCATTCCTGTGGCGGTCCTCATGGGAGCCAATTTCATCATAGCGCTTGATGGTTTTTGCGACTCCACTTGAAGAAACTTTGAAAGTTCTTGAAATGTTCCGTATTGACTGACCTTCATGTCTTAAAGTAATGATGGACTGTCGTTTCTTATTTGCTTATTTGAGCTGTTCTTGCCATAATATGGACTTGGTCTTTTACCAAATAGGGCTATCTTCTGTATACCCCCCGTACCTTGTCACAACACAACTGATTGGCTCAAACGCATTAAGAAGGAAAGAAATTCCACAAATTAACTTTTAACAAGGCACACCTGTTAATTGAAATGCATTCCAGGTGACTACCTTATGAAGCTGGTTGAGAGAATGCCAAGAGTGTACAATGCTGTCATCAAGGCAAAGGGTGGCTATTTGAAGAATCTCAAATATAAAATATATTTTGATTTGTTTAACACTTTTTTGGTTACTACATGATTCCATATGTGTTATTTCATAGTTTTGATGTCTTCACTATTATTCTACAACGTAAAAAATAGTAAACATAAAGAAAAACCCTTGAATGAGTAGGTGTCCAAACTTTTGACTGGTAGTGTATATACAATTATTATTAAATATATTTTCCTTCTTTATTATTTTCCCCTAACCCTACCACCCGTCCCCATTGGAGTAAAATAATGGACAACAATACTTAGGCTTCTACTTCCAGCTACATACAATATACATTTTATGGACACAGTATATTTTACATTAGTTACCTTTATTTATTTATTTTTTAATTTTGGCCCACCCTTCAGCTACCCTCAATCCCTCCCATCTAGTTTTGATTTCTAATTGCCATATCATTTTCTTCTTTACTTGAGTCATTTTCTATTAAGGTATCTTTACTTCTACTCAAGTATGACAATTGAGTACTTTATCCACCACTGCTGAAAATGTTTGAATTCAGCATATTGTTAGTTGTTTTGAATATCATCTAGGTCTTGTTAATGTTGGGATGTAGCTCAGTAGAGCATGGTGTTTGCAACGCCAGGGTTGTGGGTTCGATTCCCACGGGGGGCCAGTATGAAAAATATAAAATAATGTATGCACTAACTGTAAGTCGCTTTGGATAAGAGCGTCTGCTAAATGACTAAAATGTAAATGTAAAATGTAGGCCTACAGTGCCTTCGGAAAGTATTAAGACCCCTTGACTTTTTCCACTTTGTTAGGTTACAGCCTTATTCTAAAATTGATTAAATATTTGTTGTTCTCAGCAATCTACACACAATACCCCATAATGACAAAGCAAATACAGTGGGGAAAAAAAGTTTTTAGTCAGCCACCAATTGTGCAAGTTCTCCCACTTAAAAAGATGAGAGAGGCCTGTAATTTTCATCATAGGTACACGTCAACTATGACAGACAAATTGAGAAAAAAAATCCAGGAAATCACATTGTAGGATTTTTTATGAATTTAATTGCAAATTATGGTGGAAAATAAGTATTTGGTCACCTACAAACAAGCAAGATTTCTGGCTCTCACAGACCTGTAACTTATTCTTTAAGAGGCTCCTCTGTCCTCCACTCGTTACCTGTATTAATGGCACCTGTTTGAACTTGTTATCAGTATAAAAGACACCTGTCCACAACCTCAAACAGTCACACTCCAAACTCCACTATGGCCAAGACCAAAGAGCTGTCAAAGGACACCAGAAACAAAATTGTAGACTTGCACCAGGCTGGGAAGACTGAATCTGCAATAGGTAAGCAGCTTGGTTTGAAGAAATCAACTGTGGGAGCAATTATTAGGAAATGGAAGACATAAAAGACCACTGATAATCTCCCTCGATCTGGGGCTCCACGCAAGATCTCACCCCGTGGGGTCAAAATGATCACAAGAATGGTGAGCAAAAATCCCAGAACCACACGGGGGGACCTAGTGAATGACCTGCAGAGAGCTGGGACCAAAGTAACAAAGCCTACCATCAGTAACACACTACGCCGCCAGGGACTCAAATCCTGCAGTGCCAGATGTGTCCCCCTGCTTAAGCCAGTACATGTCCAGGCCCGTCTGAAGTTTGCTAGAGTGCATTTGGATGATCCAGAATAGGATTGGGAGAATGTCATATGGTCAGATGAAACCAAAATAGAACTTTTTGGTAAAAACTCAACTCGTCGTGTTTGGAGGACAAAGAATGCTGAGTTGCATCCAAAGAACACCATACCTACTGTGAAGCATGGGGGTGGAAACATCATGCTTTGGGGCTGTTTTTCTGCAAAGGGACCAGGACGACTGATCCGTGTAAAGGAAAGAATGAATGGGGCCATGTATCGTGAGATTTTGAGTGAAAACCTCCTTCCATCAGCAAGGGCATTGAAGATGAAACGTGGCTGGGTCTTTCAGCATGACAATGATCCCAAACACACCGCCCGGGCAACGAAGGAGTGGCTTCTTAAGAAGCATTTCAAGGTCCTGGAGTGGCCTAGCCAGTCTCCAGATCTCAACCCCATAGAAAATCTTTGGAGGGAGTTGAAAGTCCGTGTTGCCCAGCGACAGCCCCAAAACATCACTGCTCTAGAGGAGATCTGCATGGAGGAATGGGCCAAAATACCAGCAACAGTGTGTGAAAACCTTGTGAAGACTTACAGAAAACGTTTGACCTGTGTCATTGCCAACAAAGGGTATATAACAAAGTTTTGAGAAACTTTTGTTATTGACCAAATACTTATTTTCCACCATAATTTGCAAATAAATTCATTAAAAATCCTACAATGTGATTTTCTGGATTTTTTTCTTCTCATTTTGTCTGTCATAGTTGACGTGTACCTATGATGAAAAGTACAGGCCTCTCTCATCTTTTTAAGTGGGAGAACTTGCACAATTGGTGGCTGACTAAATACTTTTTTTCCCCACTATATATTACAAATAAAAAACAGAAATACCTTATTAACGTAATTCAATTGATTGGACATGATTTGGAAAGGCACACACCTGTCTATATAAGGTCCCACAGCTGACAGTGCATGTCAGAGCAAAGGCTACCAAGAAATGTCTGCAGCATTGAAGGTCTCCAAGAACACAGTGGCCTCCATCATTCTTAAATTGAAGAAGTTTGGAAACACCAAGATTCTTCCTAGAGCTGGCCGCCCGGCCAAACTAAGCAATCGGGGGAGAAGGGCCTTAATCAGGGAGGTGACCAAGAACCCAATGGTCACTCTGACAGAACTCTAGAGTTCCTCTGTGGCAGGTAGCATAAACGTTACCACATGTAACATATAGATTTGCATTAGTATACACATCAAAAGTCCCAATGCAAAGTTACACCTCACTTTCCTATTTTTTGAGTTATTACATAAAAAATATCAGAATTCCGAAGAATGCTGAAGTCATGTCGGGGAGTGATGTAATATGGAGGAATTGGCAAGCCAGGCTATTGCCTATAATGTAACAGAAATAACTTAAAATGTATAACTTAAAATTAAACCAAATAATTTGCACTTATGACTACTGGTGTCAAATACATTTTCAGCCAACTTACAAGCAAATACTTTATGAATGTATTAATACAAATCAACTTGCAAGGCCGCTAGCCAACTAGCCTGCTAACGTTAGCCCTACTAGCCTGCTAACATTAGCACTACCAGCCTGCTAATGTTACATTAGCACTACATGAGTCAACCAGTTGCTATCAACACCTAGCTTACAGCTACATTAAAGTCAACAAAAGTTTTGGAAATACTGTACATTACGCCATCTAACCAGTTATCAAATTATGTTAGCTAATGCAGTTAACTTAGCCAGCAAGCTAGCCAGCCAGCTAACGTTAGCTATTTAGCAGAGTAGCTATTAGCTTAGCCATCTTAGCCAACCACCACAGTTATGGTTGGCAAGCTAGAGCCCAACTTCTGGAAAACAGCTAGAACACAACACAACTAAAACATACCACAGATCAAAGCAAAGAGAAAGCAGAGACTTACAGATTGATGGCTGGGGCCCATCTGATGGTAAAACTTTTTAAAGCGTGCACGCTGAGTTAGCTATCAAGCTAGGAGGCGGGCGCTTCACCGGCCGATGGAGAGTCAGGGAAATCCAAAATAGATAGATTCCAGATGTCCGTCAGCTAGCATGCTAGGACTACGCCAAGGTGAAAAAGTTACAAAACTCCTGTAGCCTACTTCACAGAGAACATGCCAAAAAATTTACTAAACAAAAAAAGAGAACAGACGAGGTACTACAAAATTAGAGCAATCAGGTAAGATTTTCTCTTTGACGTTCAGCCCACGGCAAGAAGGCTCCAAAGCCTGCCATGCTAGATAACACAGTCACAAAGTCCATAAAAAGCATGCAACGTGGCTGCACTTGCTTCTTGTTTACATCATACTTTCTGTGATTGGTGGATTGTAGCTCACCACCGCAACACATGGTCTGGAATGGAATTACATAATAGCATAGCTAGTGGCTAACGTTAGCCAGCTTGAGCTAGCAACCGAGCTAGAATATGACCTCGGTAGCACAAAGTAGATCCTCCATATGATGTTGAGAAATAGTGCATTGTGGGTAGAAGGATATCCGGAAATAAGTTAATAAATATGCAATAACCCAAAAACATAACTATGTTTGCACTTATACAGTTGAAGTCTGAGGTTTACATACACTTAGGTTGGAGTCATTAAAACTTGTTTTTCAACCACTCCACACATTTCTTGTTAACAAACTATAGTTTAGACATGTCGGTTAGGACATCTACTTTGTGCATGACACAAGTAATTTTTCCAACAATTGTTTACAGACAGATTATTTCACTTATAAGTCACTGTATCACAATTCCAGTGGGTCAGAAGTTTACATACACTAAGTTGACTGTACCTTTAAACAGCTTGAGTCAATTGGAGGTGTGCCTGTGGATGTATTTAAAGGCCTACCTTCAAACTCAGTGCCTCTTTGCTTGACATCGTGGGAAAATCAAAAGAAATCAGCCAAGACCACAGAAAAAAAATGGTAGACCTCCATAAGTCTCGTTCATCCTTGGGAGCAATTTCCAAACGCCTGAAGGTACCACGTTCATCTGTACAAACAATAGTACGCAAGTATAAACTCCATGGGACCACGCAGCCGTCATACCGCTCAGGAAGGAGACGTGTTCTGTCTCCTAGAGATGAACGTACTTTGGTGCAAAAAGTGCAAATCAATCCCAGAACAACAGCAAAGGACATTGTGAAGATGCTGGAGGAAACTGTTACAAAAGTATCTATATCCACAGTAAAATGAGTCCTATATCGACATAACCCGAAAGGCCGCTCAGCAAGGAAGAAGGCACTGCTCCAAAACCGCCATAAAAAAGCAAGACTACAGTTTGTAACTGCACATGGGGACAAAGATCGTATTTTTTGGAGAAATGTCCTCTGGTCTGATGAAACAAAAATAGAACTGTTTGGCCATAATGACCATCGTTATGTTTGGAGGAAAAAGGGTTAGGCTTGCAAGCCGAAGAACACCATCCCAACCGTGAAGCACGGGGGTGGCATCATCATGCTGTGGGGGTGGTTTGCTGCAGGAGGGACTTGTGCACTTCACAAAATAGATGGCATCATGAGGAAGGAAAATGATGTGGATATATTGAAGCAACATCTCAAGACATCAGTCAGGAAGTTAAAGCTTGGTTGCAAATGGGTCTTCCAAATGGACAATGACCCCAAGCATACTTCCAAAGTTGTGGCAAAATCGCTTAAGGACAACAAAGTCAAGGTATTGGAGAGACCATCACAAAGCCCTGACCTCAATCCTTTAGAAAATGTGTGGGCAGAACTGAAAAAGTGTGTGCGAGCAAGGAGGCCTACAAACCTGACTCAGTTACACCAGCTCTGTCAGGAGGAATGGGCCAAAATTCACCCAACTTATTGTGGGAAGCTTGTGGAAGGCTACCTGAAACGTTTGACCCAAGTTAAACAATTTAAAGGCAATGCTACCAAATACTAATTGAGTGTATGTAAACTTCCGACCCACTGGGAATGTGATGAAAGAAATAAAAGCTGAAATAGATAATTCTCTCTACAATTATTCGGACATTTCACATTCTTAAAATAAAGCGGTGATCCTAACTGACCTAAGACAGGGAATTTTTACTAGGATTAAATGTCAGGAATTGTGAAAAACTGAGTTTAAATGTATTTGGTTAAAGTGTATGTAAACTTCCGACTTCAACTGTAGGTAACCAGATCATGACTACAACTAAGTTACTAAGTCTTTGACCACACTGTGTTGTTACATTGGTGAGTAAAAACTCATGCTTCCTACCCTTTAATTGAAAATTATAGTTTGGTAGGGCCCTATAAAATCGTTTTTTGCCTGATTCTGTTTTGTTCTTTCCCAGATTCTGTTTTCTCCATTTTGTATTTTTCAGGTTTCTGTTGGGGTTTTTTCTTCTGTTTTTTGGGGGTGTAGTTACCCTTTAATTTAAGTGAGCACCTAGCAAGAGGCTGTTGTTTAGCATGTTTTTGTAGTGCACATGTGATGGTAGAGTTTGCAAAACAAATACCCACTGGATTGATGAAAATATAGTTAACATTTAACTGAGAAGGTTTTTCGGAAAGCCTTTCCATTTACCAGAAGACCGTTTTCATTAGCATCAAAGCTAACGGCTACACAACATTTTTGAATATTGTTTAATTCTGTTTTAATGCCTGGATTCCGTGAGAGCTCTAATTATCACTTTTGGACCAGAATGAGGCTCTCCACTACCTATTGATGCAGTGATGATTCACCATCTTCATCAAATGTTTTCATAATTTCTCTGCAGATAATTGCCGAAAAGCCTAGGCCTGCCAGTAAAGTATGCAAATAAACTGCTCCCTCACCGATGTGATTCGGTAGGCTACACTAACCAAGTGTACATGCACACAGTATTCCTGATAGTAGCTTATATCCCTCTTAAGGTCTTATTCGGTACAAGCTGTTTACATGCACCTTTGATATCCCGCTCATGACGAGTATCCTTGTATTCATGAATAAACAGAATATTTATAATTTAAGTTAATATGGGTTAAATGGAATAGTAACTGAAATATGGACACTGACTGTAGGCCTATAACCTCTCACATGTACCGTAATATAATAAGAACTCCTTCAGAATTATGCATTTCTTGCAATAAAATGATACATTTTGTCTCAGGAGTGGAAATATGATTTATTTCTTTCAGCATCTCTTGAGAAAATGTGAATGCGCGTGTAATGGGTTTTCTTTGACACTGTTATGCAATCAGATAGTATTTCAACCACATAAAATATGCACCCAAGAAAAACTGAAGTCTTATCAGAAACGTGTTCAATCGTTTTCTTAGCTCTCCATTTCCTTAAAACCGGTGATGACATTTGGACATTTTGCACAGGATCAATCTTATAATAATATGCCATGTAGCAGACGCTTTTATCCAAAGCGATTTACAGTCATGTGTGCATACATTTTTACGTATGGGTGGGTCCGGGATCGAACCCACTACCCTGGCGTTACAAGCGCCATGCTCTACCAATTGAGCTACAGAGGACCACATCTTTCCACTGTTTCGGAGTTATTGCATTTTCTCCCGGTCCCTAAACGAAACAGATAACTTTACCGGTGTTAACTATTACTAATGCATTAATTATATTAATGTAAGACATTATTCTGGTGGGCACTACTTTATTTAGTCTTCTGTGGCAACAAGTTATGACAGAAGAGAAGCTTCATGTATCTAACTATAGTTGACAAAACAAATGGCCTACCAAATGTCGGAAATTATAAGCAGAAAGTTGTCTAAATTAGGGGTGAGAGTAGTGGTGGATCGAACTACGCAGGTAGCCTACTTTTTGAAGTGATTTGTTTGACAATCAGATGAAAACATCATCACACAACACCCATGATATGCGAAACTGAGCGTGCACAGACCGCGAAAAACAACGGTAAACGGGATAAGATGTTTACATGCCATAGTATCCCGTCTAAGATCAGCATATCCCAGGCATCTTAACAGGGTTTCTCATAACCGGGATACAAGCCTTTTCGGGTTATTGTCGGGTTATTGTAAACGATATTGGTATGCATGTAAACGTGGTCACTGACTGACGAGAGTCGCTCACTTTAGCGTCACTGTCTGACATCCTACGAAAGGAAACCTAACAAATATGTTGGTTTACTTGTCCGGATGCGATACCATGTACATCAGTGGAGGCTGCTGAGGGGAGGACGGATCATAATCACAACGGGCTAAATAGCCTATGTGCCACGAGTCTGCATGGCTGGCTATGTGAAACACGCGAAAGAAAATAAATGAATGTGCCAGAAAACAATAATTAGGCTAAGTGGATTTCGACATGCAAATTCTCGAGCATCATGCTCTCCCCCTCCTCTATGTAAAGAAATTCGACTGCAATCAACCACAGTGCACACAAATTGTACCGGGGGGCTGGACAGACAGCAGACTGCGTTTACCTGTCATTGCTCGCTTTGTGACTAACTGGCACCTATCCTACCAATAGATCGCAAGAAGATGCATATCGTTCATTCTAGCATGAGAGGGCCCAACGGCCGGCGCTAATGTAAAACACTGCAACACGATCACAACAATGGCCATATATTGGCTATTTATTATATATTTTATTTAACTAGGAAGTTAAGAACAAATTCTTATTTACAATGACGGCCTACCCCGGCCAAACCCGGACGACGCTGAGCCAATTGTGCGCCGCCCTATGGGACTCCCAGTCACGGCCGGATTGTGATACAGCCTGGAATCGAACCAACCTGGAATTGTCCTCTAGCACTGATATGCAGTGCTTAGACCGCCACTCGGGAGCCCCATATACAGACTACACAATCCTAAATATGGCACTGCCTAGTCTGAGAAAATGTATATCCTGCAAAATGCTATAGTTCACCTCATTGTTCATGTGTGTATATACAAACAGAGGCCTGTGATCATAGTGGTCATGCTTGAGCTGCTGTCTGCAAAAAGCTCTTGTGCCATAAGAATGAACTAATCTGCTTGACACTGACAGTACGCATTAACTGTATCAACATTTTCCTCCACCCTTTTATGTACTTTCCCTCTCTGGTTAAACAAATACTGCACAATTACTCATCGTGCCATTCATCTATACAGTAAACAGAGTTTTCATCCAACCTCAATCTTATATTAAGAATTCAATTCAGAGCTCCCCTTTTCAATACAATTACAAATAATAGAATAAAAACCTTGACTTGACATGTGATGCTTCATCCAGTCTCTGTCAGGACAGATAATGAGTGATGGATAGGAGGGGGGAGAGAGATGGAGAGAGAGAAGAGAGAGAGAGAGAGAGAGAGAGGAGAGAGAGAGAGAAGACAGAGAGAGGGGAGAGAGAGAAGACAGAGAGGAGAGAGAGAGAGAGAGAGAGAGAGAGAGACAGAGAGAGAGAGAGAGAGAGAGAGAGAGGGGGGAGAGAGAGAAGACAGAGAGAGAGAGAAGACAGAGAGAGAGAGAGAGGAAGTGATGGCAGACCTTCAGTTTTCCCCACTTACAAGGTAAGTTAATATGGTAATACAACACACACAGTAGTAAACTTAGCCTTAAATCATTAACTTGGAGGAAATAGATCATTAAACGTTTAAAAGATACTGGAGTTAAACACACAGGGTGAACATTACACCCCTTTTAAACTTAAAAGGCAGGTGACGGTCCACTCTGATCTTTAGGTCAGTGTAGCATGTCCAGTTGAGGATTAAAGCTAAGGGAGTCCCTTGAAAACATTTCAATTCCAAATACACAGCTGAAATCACACAACAGTTATCCAGAGAGATGATTAACTGAGTTTAGCGTCAGTAGACTGCAGTGTCCGTCAAACGACGACAACCTCCAACTGTCATTACGCCATCTCCGTGGAATTCCTGCTAAGGGACAGAAGGGGTCTCAGGGGGTTTCATAATTATTGTAATCACTACACCCCTTCTCAGCCAGTTAATTGCATACTTACAGAATAGATGGGGTCATTGTCCAGTGGAGGAAGCTAAATCCAACCAAGAGCTGATTGAATCTATACTATTTCAATCACTAGGCCTAAGTCTATCATTTCTACGTCACTATTTCAATCACTAGGCCTAAGTCTATCATTTCTACGTCACTATTTCAATCACTAGGCCTAAGTCTATAATTTCTACGTCACTATTTCAATCACTAGGCCTAAGTCTACAATTTCTACGTCACTATTTCAATCACTAGGCCTAAGTCTATCATTTCTACGTCACTATTTCAATCACCAAAGTGATGTGTGTTCTAGCTGTATTATTTCTAGCTGTATGATGATATTCGTAACTCTATCTGCATAATAGATTCTTGCCTGTAGGAAAAGGAGCAACAACCATGTGTTAGGTTCCAGATGAGTCAAAAGCAAGCACTGCATTTGTCAATCACTGAACAGGCAATATGGTCCAATGAAGAGGGCCCTGCCACTGCCATGGAGTAGTAGTATATCTCATGTCTCCTACATGTCACCCAGTCAAGCTTTATGACACACTGCAGCCGAGGGCACTTGACCCGGCAGGGACAGGCACCGCCATCATGGCGCTGACGGTGTAGCCTGTTTTTAGCATAAAGTTTCGTCATTCCTATTTCCTACAGTTGTCCAATTGTTCTTTTCCTAAAGCGTTTGCGAGAGCTCACAGTGTGCTAATCAAAGAGGAAACTTGCTGCCTGTCAAGAGACGCATAATAAATCCTTGTCAAGAAATGCGGCTGTCGCATGCTAGAGATAGTCCTTATTGGTGAACAATATGTTCTCTAAATGGTCCCCATGGTCCCAATTTTCATAAGATCATGCCCTAATGATGACCCAAGGCCCATTTTTAATAATTATTTGTGGTGCCCTTTTAACAATCATTCCACTTCTTTGCACAATTTGACTCCAAAGCCCAAGATGGATTCCTTGTGTTCCCTTCCCTGCCTCGTAGACATAATATTTTGGGGACATTAGTTTCTTGTTTTATCACAAGCAGCAGGCATGATGCATTCAAAGAAAGCAGAACATTCAGCTAAAAGTCTTTACTTTTTTCTTCTCTATGCATATTAAATATATCATGCTTGACAGACTTCATTCCCCCTTTTTTTTCTCCCCTACACGTTCCGAGTGCAGAAAAGCTATTTCCCAAAAGCTATGCTGAAGCGGAGCACAATCTTACAAAATATTCAAACACCCACCACCCTTCACTCCTTATGTGCAGTACAAGTCTGCATGCACTCCGAGGTTCAAGGGAACTAGTGAAGTTCTATACTTACACATAAATTGAAGTGCAGAACTAAGCAAGCAAGCTAGAAAAAACTTTGTGACAGCTTGAATTACAGAGATTTTAAGACTAACTAAAATACATGATAGATAAAGTTATTCTAAAATAAACAAAAATAAACTTTACTGGGCAAGTTGGTACAGTGATCTTTTTTCTCATAATAGTGAGACTGGGATTTAAAAATAATAATATTTTCATAATGTTTGTGGTAGGAACCACTTCCCGTCACAATGACTGAAAATGACGTGTGTTCTTTCAACAACAATCTACTCGTCCAATTTACTAATTATATATTTTGTCTTTATAATAAATATCCAAAAAGATTGCTCAAGACATTAGCCTAAACCTTCGTTAATATTGACATTATCAAAGTGTATAAAATATAAATCCTAGGCCTATGATGAGTGCATTTCCAGGTTTCAAAAGGGATTAAGTTCATACAGTGGCTTGCAAAAACTGCAACACTACATTCATGTTTGAGTAATCTAGATGTGAATAATAAAGTAGCCTTCAGGTTTATGTATTTTCCCTTCACCGGTCTGGTTATTTATAGCTTCATCTTTCTTACACGCTTAAATACAGTATATGACCAAATATTTGGACATTTTGATGGCAGAGAGAGCTATAGGTCTACAGTAGGCCAAATCAATCATTTGTTTCTGAGTTAAGTCAACTTAAAATGATGTGTTTGCTCAAATAGTCTCAGACATGATGGCATAGCAGGAAGATCGGAATACCATGAACCTAGAGGTTGTGGGTTCAAATCCCAGGTGATGACATGTTGAATAATATCTACTGTATAAATGAACATGCACAATGTAATCATGTGTGTCAAATATGTAAGTTGAAAACATTGTATGTTAAAATGACTGTGTAACTAGTTCCACAGCCTTTTTTAGGTAAGATGACCAAATCATAATTTCTAGTTGAATTAACATATGAGACAATTTCAGCAAACACATCATTTTAAGATGACTATATGTTTGCCTACGTTTTCTCAAGTTGGAGCTAAGTTTTGGCCACATTTTTTTTCGTTTGTTCAGGTAACACTTGGACCAAAAAGTTTAGTAAATAAATAAAAAAAAAGGCTGTGGAACCAGTTACTTAATAATAATTACACTGAACGAAAATATAAATGCAACAATTTCAACGATTTTACTGAGTTACAGTTCATATAAGGAAATCGGTCAATTTAAATAAAATCATTAGCCCCTAATCTATGGATTTCACATGACTGGGAATATAGATATGCATCTGTTGATCACAGATACCTTAAAAAAAAGGTAGGGGCGTGGATCAGAAAACCCGTCAGCATCTGGTGTGACCACCATTTGCCTCATGCAGCCGACATCTCCTTCGCATAGAGTTGATCAGGCTTTTAATTGTGGCCTGTGGAATGTTGTCCCACTCCTCTTCAATGGCTGTGCGAAGTTGCTGGATATTGGCGGGAACTGGAACACGCTGTCGTACACGTCGATCCAGAGCATCCTAAACATGCTCAATGGATGACATGTCTGGTGAGTATGCAGGCCATGGAAGAATTGGGACATTTTCAGCTTCCAGGAATTGTGTACAGATCCTTGCGACACGTTGCCGTGCATTATCCCGCTGAAACATGAGGTGATGGTTGCGGATGAATGGCACAACAATGAGCCTCAGGATCTCGTCATCGTATCTCTGTGCATTCAAATTGCCATGGATAAAATGCAATTGTGTACGTTGTCCGTCGCTTATGCCTGCCCATACCATAACCCCACCGCCACCATGGGGCACTATGTTCACAACGTTGACATCAGCAAACCGCTCGCCCACAAGACGCCATACACGCTTTCTGCCATCTGCCCGGTACAGTTGAAACCAGGATTCATCCGTGAAAAGCACACTTCTCCAGCATGCCAGTAGCCATCAAAGGTGAGCATTTGCCCACTGAAGTCAGTTATGACGCCGAACTGCAGTCAGGTCAAGACCCTGGCGAGGACAACGAACACCCAGAAGAGCTTCCCTGAGACAGTTTCTGACAGTTTGTGCAGAAATTCTTTGGTTTTGCAAACCCACAATTTCATCAGCTGTCCGAGTGGCTGGTCTAAGACGATCCCGCAGGTGAAGAAGCCGGATGTGGAGGTCCTGGGGTGGTGTGGTTACACGTGGTCTGCGGTTGTGAGGTCGGTTGGACGTACTGCCAAATTCTCTAAAACAACATTGGAGGCAGAGAAATGAACATTAAATTCTCTGGCTACAGCTCTGGTGGACATTCCTGCAGTCAGCATGCTAATTGCATGCTCCCTCAACACTTGAGACATTTGTGGCATTGTGTTGTGTGACAAAACTGCACATTTTAGAGTGCCTTTTATTGTCCCCAGCACAAGATGCACCAGTGTAATGATCATGCTGTTTAATCAGCTTTACATGTTGCGTTAATATTTTTGTTCGTTATAGTTTAAACAACTTTATTGGTTTTTCAGTGTATAGTAGTGTGTACTGTTTGACCTTGTAAATAAACTACAAAAAGTGCAGAAATCAATCGCTCCTCTCTGAAGATGCCACAATATTGTATTTTGGAGCTGGGGGAAAGAAAAGAACGTAAGCAAGATGAACAGCTGTATTGTGATAAACCGTCACCCCATATGCTGAAGGAAAACAATTTCTATGAAGTGGGAGAAAAAAATACGCTTAATCAACTAACATTGATATTACTTCTGGCAATTAGGAGCATGCTGATAATGATATGAGTTTTCAACTGTAAATAATTATGCTGCCTGCAGGCCATGCTTTAATTCTCCTCTGTATCTATAAACAATAATCAAACCACCAGGCTAGAAAGTTGGATTTGGCGGTTGCGGTGCGTACTGTTGTTTGGGGAAATGCTGCTCAGTGGGGCCCTGTGGTGCTGCCCGTGGCAGGCTTGACCTTCAGGTGCTCTGAGTGCTAATGTGCTAACGCTATCGATCAGCCTGCAAGCAAACCCAACCAGCCCAATGCCCCGGCTAGCCCAACATCAAACAGCCAACTGTCTGTGAGCCTCTGTGCCATGACAGGAGGGGTGGGGCTGGGCCCGCTACTGTGGCCTCTGTGGTCCGCTAAATGGGGACATTATAGGGGAACCGCTGCCATTGCAGCAGACCACAACTTGTTAATGAGTAATGTATATTTGGGCCTCATGCAGTTTCAGCTTTATTGTTTATACAGTTTATACAGTGCTGCTCCCCCATGTTGCTGGAAGAGTAAAAAAATTACTCCAATGAATGTCACAGTCGGCGTTTGGGTTTGCCTAATTGCAGTAAAAAATACATTCAAAATGCATTAACAGTATGTGACTGTGTTGACTGCCGTTTGAGTACAGATGGTACAATGATGCCATGCCACCCTGACATTGTAGATCATGCAAGCAACTATTAAATGCAAGTAAGCCTATAAAACTATTTCACTAGTTTCAAAGAACTACAGTATATGGCACAATAGAGAGAGCCTAGTTGCTTTGGCAGGGCAAGTAAAAAAACCAAACTAAAAGCCTGACAGCTAACTTTACTCACTGTCTACCACGAGGCACAAGTGTGTCAATGTCAGAGGACTAAGATGAAGAACATAATTAAGGAAACATATGAAAGCTGGAGCTGGGCTTGAGATTAATTAGCCACATGTCAATACTCTCATCAATACCCGATTAACAAATGACACATGGCCCAATGAAGGCTATTGATTCCCCTTGCATTTTGTAGCGTTAATAGGTTGAAGCTGATTCTGAAAGCTGACAAAAAAGAGAGAGTTTTCAAAGTACAGTTTGCTGCTGAGCCTCACCGAGAACAAAACAGCAAATCTAAAGTCTGAAATCACCGAAAGTAGCAAAAGTCTTTACTGTAATTAAAAATGACCCCTAAGAAAAAACAAAACGAAATGAAGCAAAAAAGGACTCAATCTAAATTAATGGTGCCAGAACGGCCAACATCATAAGTTAGTCCCTTTATGGTAATGATAGTAATGAACACTTAGATGAGGGATGAACAATTCCTGTCCTAGAGTCGAATCCCTATGCAGGTTAATTAGGTAAGATAACATCATTAACCAGTCTCATGCCTACATGGAGAATTAATTGGATAAGATAGAGCCAGATCGTAGATTTAGGTCTATATTTAATCATTTAAACGATCAAGGACAACTAAGCTGGAAAATGGGCTGTCCAGATCGGTGAATGTCTTATTTAGATCACATATACAACCAGTTTATTAGGCACATAGATCATGCTAAGCTCTGTAGTTTGGTGATTGTATAGGCCTATTGACGTATTACTGAACAAAGGACTTTATTTCAGGAAATATATTATAGATTTGGTGCCCTCTGTTTTGTTTATATGTTTTTTTTCTATTGTGCATGTTCTTCACTCTATTAAAGGTAACCTGTACATCTCTGGAACTAACCAGTTGATGTCTAACATGCATTGTCCAATATAAATTAGGTGAATGTTAGTTTATCATATTATTAATGATCAAACATGGTAACATGGATTCCAAATCTCTAAAAGAAACAAACAAATATATTTCTCATGCAAGCAATCTCTCTCCCTCAGATGAAAAGGCCACCGATGGCCTAGGTAGTTCCTCAGTAATAAATAACAAAGCTAGGGCTGTTTCTTCTTGTGGAGACATTAGCCATGCCCTGTGCCTATTGTGAAGGAAGTAATCTGCTGTGTTTTGTACCTATTCTTCACACCAGCTGTAATGCACTCCAGGTTTTCTTTGTGACAAGAATGTTTATATGAACCATCCTAAATAATTAATGGGGAACCTTTGTGTGAATTGTCATACTGCATAATGAATGTTTACAAAGCTGTATGATGGCTTTACCTTGGATGGGACCTCATTACTGTAATTGATGTTGAGAAGTAACAAAGTCATAATATCACTCCTCCCTGGAAATACAGTGGTGGTGAAATCTCTTTGAAAGGTTGTCTGAACCCATGCAGATCTGCTCTGCATAAATAATAAATCAACATTTAAAATACTAACGGTTGTGCCATCTGGCAGATGTATGTAGCCTACCCATTGCTGAAACCTTATCTTTGCACTCAACAGTTACACCAAACAGTAACAATGTTGCTTGCGTGCTCGTAATTGGCTGTCGTTTCCCATTTGCCAAAACGTGGAATTATGGTATCAATGTTATAGTTAGTTACACCGACGTTATAGCCATACTGCCAGATGAAAGGAAAAATACTTGGAATTCGACGCCTGGAATAATGTAGGCCTTTTGTACGCTATTTAGACACAAAAACCGTTCACTCAATGAATGATGTTTATATTTTACGAAAAACGTATAGAAACTTAGGATACATTGATAAATATTTGAGAGCTCGAGCAGGACATTTTGATACTCACCTGTAGTAATGACCGCAGCATATTGGGTAGCAACGTCACCATCACCTTGGCTACAGGATCCTTGGTGAAGGCAGGGTAGTGTTCCGGGGAGAGAGGAAGGCAAAACTGTGTAAGGTAATTTATTCTAAAATCCTATTCCTGTTGCCAATTCGCATATTTTAACATTTACCCGAAGTCATTTCAAAGTAAGATAGAGCTGAGTGATGCTATCAACCGACAAATATCACGTTTTATCCTTCTGTATCATGAGTTAACAAAGGCCTTGCCTTGTAACGCTAGACTAATGCAGGAAACGTGAGCTTTTATTCGTAGACGTTTGAAGTAATGAACTAGGCTATAGGCATTATTTCGACATGAAACATAAATTCCACTCACATAAACTTGTGTCAACGTATTTAGGGGTACAGTTTGCCATTCTTGTGCTACCTTTGTGAGTTGTTCTGAAATTGCAGGTGTCTGCCTGACTCGAGCGCGCGTGCGCCGTGCCATACCTTTGGGTCGTCACTAGTTACGACAGCCACAAAGTCATATGCCGCGTTCAAAACAACTGGGAACTCGGGGATAAAAAGAGCTCCGACTGGGAAAAATCGATTTGAACGGTCATCCAACTCAGAACTCGGGCCACTTTATAGAGTTCCGACTTTGCGACCTGGTGATCACTGACGTCATGATTTGACCTCGTAGTTTTCCGAGTTCCCAGTTGTTTTGACAATAAACCCCACAGTCTTATTAAAATGTGATTTAAAACCTAACCTTAACCACACTGCGAACATTATGCATAACCTTAAATGAAGACCGAAAAGCTCATTTTTGTTTTTCATAAATATTGTGGCTGTGCTATCTAGTGGAAACCATACCTTTGACATATCTTTGCGGGCTTGGTTGGCTGCTCACTCGAGTCAGACTCAGCGAAACACCTTCAATTTCAGAACACACACAGGTAGGTAGCACAAGTGGCAAACTGTACAGCTAAAAGGCTGATATAAGTTTATGTAAGTCGAAATAATGCAATAGTAGATGGCCTATTTCACGACTTGTCTACAAATAATAGTCTAGCTAAGCTTTCTGTAACGTTAGGCTAGTGGGCAAGGTAAACTAACTCATAATACAGATGAATAAAACGTCTTATTTGTCAGTGCCATATGTGTGTGAAATGTTTCTCCATTCGCCTGCTGCTAAATCAATCCAATAATGTGAACAACAATATTGCACCTCAAGCCAGGCCTTGTCGACTACTGCAGGAAACTTCAGCTATTATTTGAGGACTATAAATACACATTTTCGACATGAACATATACATTCAAAACGCAGGAAGTTGTTTGCATATTTTGTGATATAGTTTGTCATGCTAGTGATACATTGTTGCTCTCAATTTGCAGGCATCCCACATCCTGAGTAGGCTTATGCACTCGAAGATCAAGTTCCACATGCATGTGCTAGGTTTCTCGATTCAGCTGTTACTCATTCCATCTAGTTGCCAAGAATGTGAACTTCATAAGAAGAAACAGGTAAATAAAATAGAAGTAGTTATTAAGTAGTCTATATTGATAACAGGGCAGGTAGATAGGCTATTGTCAAATAAACAACTGGGGAGCAACAATAATATTGCACCTAAATGGCATGCAGGAAATGTGGCCTCTGTGTCCAAGACAAGATAAAATAAATACTTAGGAAATAATTGTGGTATGTGCCTCAATGACTATGAAATTACATCCTTTATCCCTGTTGGTGGAAAACAAAGAATATCAACCAAAATGTAATGTCACACAAAGCCTTAGAGAGCGGAAGTTCTTATGCATAGCAACACAGAACAGAACACCCTCTCATTCAGGATTAAGAGTAGATTGAGCTTTGCTGAGTAGTTTACCTAGGAGATGATGCTTCTCAGGGCAGAGGAATGGGAGGTAGTAAAATAAGTTATTTGTATCACTACATCCTGTTGAAACCATATACAACTGGGTTTCATTTTCTGTTAAGGTAATTTCACACTTTTTATAAGCTCTCTTTGGGTCCATTATTCCAATGGAGCGCTTGATTTATTGGAAGAATTGTACATTTAAGATTTGTAGTAACAGTTGTCATGACATGTTTTCTTCAAAGTCTGTATTTAACAGGATTTTATGTTATTGGTCAACACTGGCACTGTATGGCATAGATCAATTACTAAGCATGAGATAATGTAAGACAAATCAATGAACTCATAGCCAGTCATCACTGGATGGGCGCTTGTGTCGTTAACTTCAACCCACAGAGTGTATTAAACTCGAAGGACTGAAGGGTGTTGTGTACATATATTTGCATGGCCTTTGCAGAGCCAGAACCCGAAGCAGTAATGAGTCAGTCATTTCTGTGGTTAAGAAACTGTTGGCAATCACATTACTTGGAGAACAGCATTTGGCAGATAGAGGCTAACAGCTTTTTACAACCAATTGTCTGGGCTTCTCACAGCATCTCGTTTTATGACCCTTATAAAACATTCAACCACCCATCTCTATTAATAACTAAGAAAAACAAAACCCCAAATGAAAAACATGAATTTGAAAACTGCCTTTAATTCAATAAAATGCACATGTACAGGAAATGCTACAAAGTAGCTCTTTATCCGAAAAGAGTCCTAATCTTTCCCTTATCCCAGTGATAAAGAGGAATGGAAAGGAATAGATGCAGCTGGAAATATAACTAAATAGTTATTATTTTTCTCAGTTGTTGGAACTATCTACGTAATGGCCCATATTAAGGTGTAAGGATATCCCGTGGTCTTTTCTTTTCTAGTGTGTGTGATGTGGACTACACACTGGATCACTTTCACCCGGTTATTACGCAGAGTGTAATTTGAAATAATTACAAAAACATCGGCCCACTTGTTACAATATACATTTTCCCTCACACATACAGCACACAGATTCAATAGCTTAATGTTTTTCAATCACACCCAGTGGAGCAGTGTTTAGTGTGAAAAAGTGTAGCATTTCATCCTAACTCACATGGTATGGGATCATCTTTCACATTTTGCCTGGGGTTTGTTTAGCTATTTCAGCAGAAACTTGTTGAAGCCATGTGAATTACCATAGGAAAAGAAGATAGAAAATACCAAATAGTATTGTATCAGATGTAAATGAATAAACTATTTGAATAATAAGGGCAAATAATTTGCTATCTCTGATATAAATAAACTGCACTTAGCCCTTCATTCTCCTAGATGCATTTCAAAGATTACAGTCTGTAGATCTAAACACAAACAACAGAGGGAAATTAAAGATATGATAGTACTGTATGAAATGAAGCATTTTGTGCTATAGGGTCTGCATAGGCATACAGTAAGAACTCTCTGCAATAACAGCATACAAAAGTGTTTACTATATTCACTCAATTGATTGCCAACTTTGTATAAATATAGTTTTTCTTCACGATTCATTTAGCAATTTTGTTCTGCACAGGTTCCAGTCACTGTCCAAGGATCAGAGTCAAATGCTCCAAGATCGGTGCAGTGTGAGCAGTCATGGACACCTCTGGCAGCGTGAGTACAGTTTTACCACTAGCCTCATTGCCAAATACAGGGGTTAGGCCTTCGTACCTCCATTTTCTCTGAAGGTGCTGGGGCAGGCTGACCGTTGACATTTAGCATTCCTCCAAGCTGCCTCTGAGATTTCAATGGGGATTGAGGGTTGTAGAGGGCAGAGCTGCGGCTGTGGGGAGTTCTCAAGGAGAGGGAACAAAAAGGCTCTTGAAAATCCCAAGGAGTTCCCATGATCCTTGGTGAAACCTTGATCCTACTGTTTCCATTACTTGGATTAGGGTGCACAAAAGTCCATATTTCAGTGATTTATTTTGCATCTTGCCAAGGCGTTAGACAATGAATTTGTGAGATTTCCCCAGTTTGGGAGTGAAATGTTTAAAATGGATTTGATAGTTATGATCTCTTTGTTTTGCTCATTATTCAGGCCTGGGAATGTCTGGTCCATAATCATTGTGTATTATGGGTCTGCACTGACATTTCTTTCAGCCTTTAGAGCAGCCTGTAGTGACATTTTGTCATGGAAAGTTTTCAAAGTCATATTTCAAGGTTCTCCCTGTAACATACATAATCTGTTAGCATCAAAGGAGCACACATGCATACATAATTGACTAATTCACTTAAAGGGGCCAGCATAGATTAATTAAGCCTGAATACTAATTATGTTTTTCTGTCTACACCAACTGAAGCTGTTGTTTTAATGTGAAACTGTTTGGTGGACAACAATTACCACAAACCTATAAGACTATTTATATCCTCTAAATGAAAATAGGTTTAGTTCCGATTTAATTTAAAATAATATGTTTTGATGCTGTTGTAGGACAGAAATGTCAGCCTTTTCCTATAGTGTTTTAAGTCAGGGGGTATTGTACTATACACACTTTGATTTAAATACAAAATACCTCTATATACATTGTATTTCCATCATTCACGTTTTGCTGATATGACTCTTATCTCAAACTGATTTAAAATAGCTTTTCATGCGGTAATTTTTTTTGAATTGGCCACTGCAAATGTATTTGAAAGTAGATAAAGCGGGCCTACATAAAAGATGACAACAAAAGCAATTTCTGCCAGCATTGATTAAACAATATGTTGTTTAGTTCAGTCCCAGCCTGCACAAACCTTTCACTACACGACTATATACCTGTCACACACTTGCATATAGATTGAAAAAAGATTCAATTCCATTGTCAATTTAGATATGCATCCATTTACTCTCTGTGTGGCAGTTGTTTTCCTTTCATGGGCCAAATTGGGAGAATAGCCAGTAAACTAATGCACAATGCTGCTATCCTAATGATTTAAAAAACAGTTGTTCAGATTTGGAGCGCTCTAATATAATATAAGGATAGAGACACAACACGTCAGCATCAGTACGGGCCTAATGTATTCGCCCCTTTAAACCCCAGTAAAACTCTGTCATTCCAAAGAAGCTCCTCTCTTTGACTCTGTGCCTGCTGCACAGACTGCTGTCTGGAAGTGGTAGGCTTTAAGTTGCTTGTTTCTGACACAGCGGACTTGGGCTGTCTGCGCTCCCATCGTAAGCAGATTGGGATGAGGGAGACAGCTCAGAGCGGGGCTTGTTTACAGCCGGATAGAAGAAAACAGCCAGACGTAAATTAGGGTTGACGGTTTCATGAAGCACAATTGGTTGATGGCAGATTCAATGTGACTGGCCTGAACTGGGCGATGATCCGTACAGTATGCAAAATTTACTTTCTAGCTGGTCTGTGCCCACCAGCCTAGCAGCAGTCTTCTCCCCGAGCCCTCACAGCTCCGGCTTTGAATGGAACCCGAACTGAACAAGGCATTGTTGTGCCCAATTCCTTTTGACAACAATCACATTCTTTTAAAAAACTTCATAGATTTTTCTTGTCACCAGTTATTAATGATTTTTTTCTCGTCTTGACCACAAAGTAAGCATTTCTTATGTGCCGATTCAATTAGGGAAGGAAGGGGCATGGTTTTGAGCAGTAGATGCCTTCAGATGACAACACAATGAAATCAGGGCATTTTTTGCTTTGTATTCAGGGCTTGTTATAATACTCTAGATCTTCTTGGCACATGACTCCAATACAGCACCATGAATTTAATATATTTATGTTCATTGGAAAGACATGTCAGAAGATATTTGCCCCTCTGTAGTTTATCCTGCTCGTGATATTGTTAGAATTGGAACAGTTGTTCAGATTCCTAAAATCCAAGCTGGCAGAATCGTCACATTATGCCACGTCTATTACCTTGTTTTTATCACTTGCATGTTTTAGAAATGAAACATCTGCATGCTGCATTCTGTTAGAGCACATTGGGTTATTGTCGTTGTAAAACGGGACATGCTGTCACTGTCAGTGGAAACCAAGGAAGGAGAAGAGAAACATGCAATCTTTTAGCTCTCTAAATGGAGTGGATTAAGTGAAGTTTTCTGATTTTGATTTTTTGCAACAATGACCAAAAGCGTTCTGCTCGCAGCATGTGCACGCTCCATGTGTACGTTTTTCTGAAATGGTTTACTGAGGTTTGTCTTAAGCAGGAACCGAACTCAAGGCGATACATTCATGCAAATCTCAAAATGTGTTGACATTTTGGTAGAAAACAGAGCTAATTCATTTGAGGAATAGGACCAACTCCCATTTTAAATTTAGCCAGACCTGATGTGCAGATGTACATTTAAACGTTATGAGTTTGTCTTTTGATGTTGATTTAGGTGTTACTGACAATAGACTACAGTTTGCCTTTCTTAACAGCAGATTGATGCAGAAAATACAGAAATACTCAAAGTCCTACGACATAACAACGGACTCAGCTTGACTCATACAGATTGGGAAAACATGTCTTGAATAAGCCTGGGCAATAATGCAGCATTATCAAGAATCACAGTATACTGTACATGTAAATGCACTGAATAAGATGTCTCTTTAAAGGCAGTGTTAAAGGGATTGGGAATGCTACATTTCTATATTTTCTATAGGGAAGGAAGCAAATATGGATATTTCATAGTAATTAGAAGGATGTATAGTTCATTTTATTCTGGCCTAAGATAAAACATAATGCGTGATAATTAAATGGGATTTATGTTAGGTTTTTTGCCTCCCTCTTCAAAGTGCCTTAGTCTCAAGGGCAAAAACAATTATTTGAAAAATAAAGGCGTGCTATCCGCCCACATTGTGCTAATTTGATGATTAATTACACTAGCTAACTAAAGACCAGCCCCACAAATGTCTCAATGTATCCTACAATACCACATACAATACATGCCTACTGTCATTTACTGTTAATTCCTCACCATGCTGCATTATTGCATATTCTACAGTATTTTTCAAACGTAAACAGCAGTTTCATAGTGTGTTTATCTCGATTTGTCCTTCAATATGATGATGAATTCTCAGAAGTATGATTTGTAGGTTACCATGAAACTAAAACAACAACAACAACCCAAGCACCATTTTGCATGCTGCTGCATCTTTTTTTAATTACTAACTCAGCCTATTACGGAATCATATAATCTGGTGTTCATATACACAAGGCGATGTTCATTATGTGTCATTTTCCTCATTTTCCTATTAGTAAACTCATTACTTGCTTGTTTCTCAAGTAGCGATACTATTATAACTTCGTCATTTACTTTTGGATATGAACCAAAAACTGTACAGTATGTGTTTAAAAAATATGTTTGACACTGGAAAAGGAAACTGAATCTCGTGCTACACACTGGTCTCTGGTCAGTGTTTAAGTCTTACTGTTCTCTACAACTGAGAGAAATTGATTGGAATGCAGTGGAAAGAGAAAATGGTTTTTAAATAAGTTACAATTAGATAACCATTAATCTCTATGGTATAAATGAATGTCTTGCTGTAGGGCTTGTTGGATGTAAAAACAGATTTACAAAACTCTTCTTTCCAGATTGGAATGTGTCCTCCACTATTTTAATTGCTCTGTCATTTAGAATGAAAAAACACCCCCGCCCTCCCATACCCCTGATTTTGTCTTTGAAATTAAATATTGTATACAAATACATGCTGTTCATGGGCATGGGCACCGTTCATCATCAGAATCTGCGTAAATGATTTTTGAAATTGAAGTTCCAACTAAATGCTTTGAGGCTATAGCTAGAGATCTTAAACATAAGGATATGCACGTACAGGAAAATAAACATCCATAACAAAAACAACTACTTATGTGATTTACCTGGGCTTTTCTTATTGTTCTTCTTGTCCACAGAAATTAGAGAAATGCGGGGCTCACCATTTTGTTCCACCATTTCTTGGTTTCAAAGGGGATTTCAACATTTCTAGTGTCCATTGTCATTAGTATACCACTCAATTGAATGACATCGCCTCCAAGAGTATATGGAGCATATAGAAATATCCATGAAACGTTATGTCAAAATCCTCATTATTACATTGAAGTGCTCATAGAGAAATACCCATTATAGGCCTACCGTGCATGTATTCCGGTAGGTGGCTTTCAGCGATCACGGTTTGTATTTCCCTCTTTCTTGTGTTACCTGAAAATGTTATATTGTGGCCATGTACGGTAGGCCATTGAATGGTCTTATCTTTGGAAGGGGCAAAGGGATGCTTCATCTAACTTCTTTGGAGCACACTAGATCTTAGCAAAACTATTTTAGGAAGATCACAATATGCTGTGATTAAGTGAAAATGTTCCATGATGCTTGGGGTTGTACATCAAAGTTAACAAATGGCTGTGGAGCCCAATTACTATGGGGCATTCATAGGATATTATGAAAGGTTCGCTGCAAGTTGGGTTGTGTTTGGGCTTTGATATGCAATTTGCTTTCTATCACATAAGGGATATTTTTTTTGCACTTCCCATGAATCGAGTATTGAATATTTTTCAAAGCATCACAAAAAAATATCAGAAGCCTTTAACTCTCTGATTTAAGGACAATTTTTCTCCAGACTTTTTAGGATGTGTTCATGAGAATGTACGTAATGAGCAATGTGCTTGGATTTCCATATTCATTTGCACACTGAATCTCCACACTCACCAAGCCTGTGTAAAAATGCATCATTTTCCAGGGGAGAGAGTGTTGTTTCCCATACATTTGGAAAAAGGAGGAAGTATTTTAATGTGACCTTCATTACGCATTCGTGACAACTTTTCTTATTTATTTATGATTAAAAATGTTTCCACTCCTGTTGTTCAATTAGTGCTTGACCCCTTTAGCGGCGATGTAAATTAAATGACATTTCGGTGTCGTCCCATATTTAAAATACTGCGTTAGTTGCGGATCATAAATGATGATCTTCATTCTGCAGCTAATTTATTCATTTAACAATTTCCCTCCAGAAGTTACAGCAGAAGGCTCTGCAGCAACCTAAGCAGAAGAAATCCAAGTCGGCTGAATCTCTGATGGGTGAGCCCTGCTTGATGAGTTATTGCTCATAATTTGTGTAAGGATTAATTAACTAATTACAGACAAATGGCTTTGGGCTAAATTTTGCTCTTGCTTGTCAGGGCGCAATTTGTAATTATTTTAATCATTTCTTCTTCTTCTCCCCCCCCCCCCTCCCCCCCCCACCTCCCCCCCTGCAAGATTCTGATTTAATTTTAACCTAATTGTGTTTTAGTGACATTCGAGGAGGATGCACATGAGTATTTTGGGGGAGAGGAATCACTAGAAGGAATGTTCTGCTGCCATTAAATGTACTTTGGTATAATGCGCCGCTTCTGACCTTGCTGTTGTGGTGTTTTTTCTTCTCTTTTTGCAGGCGGAATGGAGGAGAGCGCTGTAGTGGAAGGCATTGAAAACCCTACCTTCGATGGCGGCTACAGCACAGAGCTTTCAGCTTCGCGGGCTTCAGCAGGGAGAGAAATTCGACGTGACAGGCAAGATAGCACCCTTGCAGCTCACCAACAAAAAATGGAGCTGCGAGCCCCTGCCAAATCAAGAGGTGAAGCTTCATTCTTCATTAGCCTCAAACTGGTTGACAGTGGATTTGTGGATTTGTTTCTGATCTAACCTTTTGGGTTTCTGAGGGCCTGGTCCTCACATTCCAAAGCTAGCGTGTCCTAACAAGAACCCCTCATATAAATTCCACCTAACCGAAGAATGTCACAAGAGTGGGGGTTCCAGAACACCCTGACGGAATCAGCCTCTCGACTCCCACTCTAACAGTATTCTACCTTCTGGAGGGCTGGAGTCATCGGAGAGAGCATTTACTTAGCCTACCCCTACCAGCATATACACACTGTCTTTATAGTGTACGCCCCTGAAACAGAGCTGATGGCCCATCATGCAGAAAAATATGCCCCGTTGTAATTTACTATGTTCAGTGAGACTCTTGGAGCAATATGATGTTACACACGCTGTGATGCGTTCAAACATAAATAAATAAAAATGGTAGTTTGGTCTTGATAGGTCACACAAGTCAGGTATTTTGAATTAAGAGATGTTTTTATTTATTTAATTAATAATCTAGTAATTAATTGAAGCTTAATTTTAGTGGAGAGAAGCTTCCAACATTGGGCCATCATTCAAACACACACACACACTTTTTCTGGAGCTGTTGAGAATAACCCTTGGTTACTTTTGTCATGGTTGTGTCTGTTCCATGACAAAGTTAAGGGATCATTCTAAAAGATTTTCAAAAGATAATACTGCCAGTTGGAGTGAGACACAGAGAGAAAGAAACTGTTGGGGTTTAAATCACGAACACGGATGCATAGACACATCATAACACATGATCGTAAGCAGTGAGGTTCTCTTGGTATCTTTCTGAGTTCCCATGTACCCAATTTGTGTAACCCATGGTCACAGTAAACTCATTAGTCTATTTTATACTGAAGAAAAGTGGATTTTCCTTAGATCTGGTGTATTACAGTAGTTTTGATTAGTGGCATTTTATTGTGGGGAGCAAACCTCATTCAAGTCTAGTCCATTTTGCCCCCACCCAGTGCTGGGTAGAGTAGCACATTAGACGACAGTGGTGCTACTGAGCTGATCCATCTGATACAGTAGACATTGTGTCACCCATCGGCACGCCAGGCAGGGAGCAGGGAGCAGGGCTTTGATGAATCCCAGGGAAGTCTTCTCTCATCAGAGATTAAATCGATAGCATCTGCCCCCCACGTCTCTGAATTGTCAGGGAGATATCTTATGACTTGCACTTATTTAAAAAAAGAAAGAAAGAAAGAAAGAGGAGAAACTGTAATATTCTGAGACGAGGAGGCCGCCTGTGTGAAATCAATCATTCATGGGAAACTTTCTCATTGGATGTGGATGGTGTGTGTGCCGTTGTGTGTGCGTGTGTGCAAATGCCCCCGAGACTTTCAATGTGTGTCAAAGTTAACACTGAAAAAATACCTTATAGTTGAAGGAGCGCTAAATGAAAGAGTAGTGTCTCATCAGTTATGGATCAAGGCTTCTTTAGAAATGCTACATCTTATACGTAGGGCTAATAAAATATGTGTATTACTGAGATAAAACATTTACTTCTACAGAAGTGTATCGTGAGCAATGCTACAATTGTCCCCCCCAGTAAATTTAACATTACATCTAGAATACTATCCTATGTATTAGATATAATTTAGAGGTCTGAATTTTCATTACAAATTGAAATAGAGCAGCCAAACATATGTGGTCTTATTTCTCCATCAGGCACTGCAGTTATTTTCATATTCAAAAAAGGCATATATTAAATCCCATTGCTAGTGCACTGACACGCATAGCAACAGTCTGTAGAGCCTGTACCTCTATATAATAGATGCAAGCGGCAGCTCTTTCATGTTTGTGACACTTCTATTTGGTTATCCTCAATATCTTTCATCAAAACTGCCTGTTAACAGTAGCGTTGGATGGAGAGAAGTAGTGTGGGTTATTGATAGCTTGCATGTAAGAACAGGGAATTGCTATTTTTATTAGAGGCGAAGAACTGGAGGACAGCCAGACTATTTAGGTAAATCAAAGATATGATTCAAAGACAAGATCTTTGAGAGCTGCCGCCATTATGTAAATTTAGATTGAAAAAAGGCTTTCATAACCTCGAAGCTATTGCGGCAAAATTGTTAAAACTGTGTTTACGACGTAAAGGGACTTACTTGTGAATTTTACAGTTAATTTATGGTGTCACTAAAATTCATAAGTGCAGCAATGAATATACAGGACTCCAGCCTAATAAGTGTCTCTATCTGACAATTTGTAACTGGCGTTCAACAGTGAGGAAGGTATGTAGAAAAGCTTGTACAATATTTGACATAAACACAAATAGAAGCCTACAGAATTCTTGGTGGGTGGGTAGTGGCAGAGTAGAGGTCCTATGCAAACACACTTACTCCACATTTGTATGCGTCCCAGCGTTGATCCTCTCCCTCTAATATAAATGTGATCCTTGTGTGAAAAACATTTTTTACGCACACCTCTTCATTTAGCCCGACCGAGTAATACAAGTAAAGCAATTTAGATTGGGGATATAGTCTGTGAAATATTCAAGCCAGGAGAATGATTTCAGGTTAAGAAAGCAACTCTGTGGGGTGTACCTGTTTTAATAGAAACACCCCTTGAGGTGCTGGATTCCCATAAATTCTAGCAGAGCAGCTTTGATGCCCATAGGTCAGCGATTGCTAATAAGAAGTCAATGGGACACGGGTTAAGTTATTTTCCTTCTCTGCCTTCTCTCGGCCCAAGCCGACCGGGTTCTCCCAACCGTCGACCCCAGAGCATTTAGAGGGGTATTGTCTTTGAAATTCCAGGTACTTTTCACTTGTACATTTTCTCATTAGTTCCTTTTGAACACAAGTAACATATGGCAATCGTATTTAAGAGATTGCCTGGCGTGACCTTTCGCGGCATGCTAATTAGGCCCCAGAGCTCCTCTGGGCCCCGGCGAGCCGCGCTCATGTGAACGGACTGACCGGCCAGGGCTTATCAGGTAGCAGACGCTGGCTCTCTGGCCAGCCTCAACAGTGTGGCTTTCAAAATTAACATTTCGCTTCATATGTTTCTAATAAACACTGACCTCCACCAACCTGCCCCTCCACCACTCCCAACTTCCTCCTCCTCTCTCACTCTCTCTCGCTCTTCTGGCGTAGTTTCCACAGGAAATGAGCGTGCCCGAAATTACTTTGACCCAGCGCTGGTGCAGGAAACCAACCCAAGGCGGTGCGGGATGGCGGAGGTCAGCACAGAAGATGAGCTGGAATTAAGTATGCCATTTCTCGTCATAATAGTTCTCCTCAGTTCATTAAAGTGAGGTGAGAAAGATCACTCATTGCCAGCCAGTTTCTGACGGCAGGGGCGGTACTATGTAAATACATTTACTACTGATGGTCCACAAGATGGCTCATACATAGGACAGTGTGTTAGTTTCAAGCTCGTTGTCATTGACGAAGGTCACGTATCATTGGTCAGTTTCATTTCGCTCCAGCTTTTCTTGCACTCCCATCAAATGACAGACACCAGACAGAGCCATATCAATAGTTGCACCCCCCCCCATGCCTATTAAAACCATGCTCTTGGGAGTCAAGTAATATGCATGTTATAATGAAACATGGCTATTAACAGAGGAGCCATTTCACCTGTATCTTTTGGATATCACTGCCTTGTAATATCAAAGGAGTCCTAAAGCCCAATCCCATCAAATGATGACAATCAACCTAAGAGGCATATTCCTGCTCCTTTTTCATTACCTTTGTAGAAATGTTATTCCCTACCTGACCATTCGCTATTACCCCATGAATGAGAATGATTTGCATGTCTGCATATATATTCTTGCCTTGACAATTTGAATGTAATTTCAAGCACACATATATGCATATTTTGTAACAGTATTCATATTGAACAAAAATATAAACGCAACATGCAACAATTTCAAAGATCTTACTGAGTTACATTTCATATAAGGAAATCAGTCAATTAAAATACATTCATTAAGCCCTAATCTATGGATTTCACATGACTGGGAATAAAGATATGCATATGTTGGTCATAGATACCTTTAAAAAAAGGTAGATGCGTGAACAGAAAACCAGTCAGTATCTGGTGTGACCACCATTTGCCTCATGCAGCGCAACACATCTCCTTTGCATAGAGTTGATCAGGCTTTTAATTGTGGCCTGTGGAATGTTGTCCCACTCCTCTTCAATTACTGTGCGAAGTTGCTGGATATTGGCTGGAACTGGAACACGCTGTCGTACATGTCGATCCAGAGCATCCCAAACATGCTCAATGGGTGACATGTCTGGTGAGTATGCAGGCCATGGAAAAACTGGGCCATTTTCAGCTTCCAGGAATTGTGTACAGATCCTTGCGACATGGGGCTGTTTATTATCATGCTGGAACATGAGGTGATGGCGGCAGATGAATGGCCTCAGGATCTCGTCACGGTATCTCTATGCATTCAAATTGGCATTGATAAAATGCAATTGTGTTCATTGTCTGTAGCTTATGCCTGCCCATACCATAACCCCACGGCCACCATGGAGCACTCTGTTCACAACATTGACATCAGCAACCGCTTGCTCACACGACGCCATACACGTGGTCTGTGGGGCGGCAGGTAGCTTAGTGGTTAAGAGCGTTGTGCCAGTAACCGAAAGGTCGCTGGTTCTAATCCCCGAGCTGACTAGGTGAAAAATCTGTTGATGTGCCCTTGAGCAAGGCACTTAACCCTAATTGCTCCTGTAAGTCGCTCTGGATAAGAGTGTCTGCTAAATGACTAAAATGTAAAATGGTTGTGAGGCCAGTTGGACATACTGCCAAATTCTCTAAAACAACGTTGGAGGCGGCTTATGGTAGAGAAATTAACAGTAAATTATCTGGCAACAGCACTGGTGGACATTCCTGCAGTCAGTATGCCAATTGCACGCTCCCTCAAAACTTGGAGACATCTGTGGCATTGTCTTGTGTGACAAAACTGCACAAGGTGCACCTGTGTAATGATCATGCTGTTTAATCAGCTTCTTGATATGCCACACCTGTCAGGTGGATGGATTATCTTGGCAAAGAAGAAATGCTCACTAACAGGGATGTAAACAAATTTGTGCACAAAACTTGAGAGAAATAAGCTATTTGTGCATATGGAAACTTCTGAGATCTTTTATTTCAGCTCATGAAACATGGGACCAACACTTTACATGTTGCGTTTATATTTTTGTTCAGTATAGTTAAATTTGAAAAAGAAGCGAGCAATTCTGAGTTGAAGTAATACAGTTATCAGGAGATTATGTGACATTTTATGTGACATTATTTGTTTGATTTGTAGAAATAATGAACCAAGATGAAAAGGGCCTATATCAGAAAATGGCTGAAATGATGGACGCAGACGACGACACAACCATCATAGACTTACCAGGTATTTTCGCAACACTCCAGAGCCTAAAAACACATATAAAACAGTTTTTAAAAATTCCAAAATGATCAAACCGCAACTATGGAGTCAATATGCAGGCAACTGCTCAATCGAAACATGCTGTTCATTTTCGGACGGAACAAAGAAGAACACTTTAAAGGGACACAAAGTAGAAGGACTTGTTCCAAGCTTTCCAGGCACAGGCCTATTGTGGTGCAGTAGGCGTGCCTTTTTCCATTAACAGAAGGCTCATTTGAATATGTACCCAAACGGGGAAACTGAGGTTGGTTTAAGCTGGCATTGTTCTGGGGGGGAGACAAGACAGTCGCACCGGATCCTGTTGACATGACGCATCTCTGTTGTAATTCCAGTGCAGAAGGGATGGGCTTAGACCTGCTCGAACATGGTAGAATTTTGCCTGCTTGTATTATTCGGCATTGTTATGGATTTAGCTGTAGCAGTGAGATTAGCAGCCCCTTCCATTGTCACAGAATGTACATGAAATCCGGTAAAAAAAAGTAAAGAGGTTCTTGGATTAACAGTTTTATGCAATAGGCACAGGCAGAGCCCTTCTCTCTCCTGCACTGCGAGCGCCCAACAGCATCGACTGCCAGAGAGCTCTCCGGTGAACCACAATAGACTTCAAGACAATCACCTTATGCTTTTCTATGGATGCCTCCCACCGGTATAGGCCGCAGCCTGACTAGGCAGGCTCTCTCTCTCCTCCTGATCCTGATGCATTGTGACTGGAGCAGGGTTTTCTCTTCCTCTTACAGTTGTGCACAAAGCACACGCACAACAAAACGAGGGGGAAGAAACAGAACATTAATGAAATGGACACAGTCCAGTGAAAGTCATTTCAGGAGGGATTCCTGGATAAATCCCCCGCAGGGAGGTTGTCATCTCATCTGTTTACCTCTTGAAATATTTCATCTCTTTGGTTGAGAAAGAAGAAAATAATCACTTTAGGCATTGATTGGCTTCATCTGATTCACACATTGGACTGCACACGTTGACTGTACCTACAAGAGGTAATAACAATACCTCATAATCACTATTAACAAGGCAATGCAGTAGCGTAGAAGATACATTTCAATGTTGAATCCATCCTCTATTTCTAACTGAAACCTAGCTAGCTTTGTTAAAGGTATAGTTCTACTCTTGTTACTTCCCAACTACGAGCAGAGCACAGAAGCCAGCAATGTCAGCCCAGCTGGATATTTCTCTCTGTGCTGCAACACAATAAACTCCCTCAGAATTTTGAGACCAAACTTAGAAACATCAGTACATGGTGGGTATAGTGGCAGTTTCTATATTGGAGCTGTCACAGTGTTGAGTCTGTTTGTCGACCTCAGACTTTTTATGGAGAAAGTGCTGCATCAGTGGCCTCTTGAAAAGCTAGCTTGGCTAATCCACCGGCAACAATTCATTGATGTACTGTAGGGGACTTGCTGTAGCACTGGTGGTGATTTAGTGATGGACATTAGTTAAGGCTTCGACTTATCCAGTTCCACACTGGATGCATACTATTACAACATGTCATTGACATGGACGTAGATGGTCAGTGGCGTATAAGATGTGAGTTTGTCCAGTTTTTTTGCCAGTGCTTATAAGAAATAATGTTTCAGACAAGTGCATTTTTCAGATGGCCTTCAGTACTCTGCATGTGAAATCTTAACTGTCTACTACTTGTGCATACAGTATGTGTGTGCGTGCATGCATATTTGTGTGTACATCCATCTGTGTGTGTGTATGTGTGTGTGTTAACTCCACACACTCCCCTGTGTGTCCAGGTATGGTGCTAGCCCACAGGGAGGAGGCAGAGGTGTGGAAGGTGAGGGCTGGTGATCCAGCGCTGGGTACCGGTGCTGCAGGCCGTGGGCACTTCATGGCGGCGGTGGAGGAAGGGGAAGAAGAGGTGATCCCCCGCTACGCCCAGCAGCTGAGGGAGCGCGTGCTGCCTGACATGATCACGCTTGGCAGCCTTTCACTGGAACAGGTCAGAGCCACAAAGAGGAATATCTATGTCATCTCCCATATTCACCAGCACATGAGCCATGTCCATTACATACTCCGGCTAATGGACAACACTGGGTGCTTCGCTTCCCGCCCACCTGCCCCTCACTGAGATTTCTCTCTGTGTTGTGTTTCATATTTTTTTGTTTTTTAGTGGCCCTTTTAAAAGTTGCCCGTTTGGTTCCTAATGTAGTTGATGTAACTTTCAGATGCACTGAACTGAAATCTTTTTTTATGTAACTTTAATTAATTGTAAGGTTCAATTCATCTCGATCCCAGATTTGCCAAATTGATCGCATCATACATTGTGTGTGAAAATAGGATATTGTCCAAACTATTAATTTGTTAGCGTTTGTTGTTTTTGTGATTATTCATCATTATGCATTTGTCATTGAAGCCTGGATTTCCATCTTGGTTTGTCAACCATCTCTTTTCAGGAAAAATAGAGCGTGACAATTTTTTCTCCCCACCACTTGTTTTGGGAGAAGGGGATTTTGTGAAATAGCGTGAAGATCTGAAGAAGCTTATGAAATGAGTGTTGATACTCCATCAGTCATAAAATGGGGTGAAAACGGGAACATGGGGTTTTCATTGTTCAGCGCTATTGAGGTAGCCAAACCCAAACATAAACGCATATCTAAACAGAAAAGAGAAAACTATCCAGTATATTTATAGCTGTAATCTGATTTAAAAAGGAAGAAGAATTAAGGAGTTGCAAATTAACACCAAGAATATGGAAGGAAGTGAGAAATGGATGGATCTTGTGATGTTAAGACTTGAGTCATCGTTTCATGTTTTGATAATCAGTTCCATCTACAGTAATACTGTGTACGAGCAGAGATCAGTGTTTTATGCTATCATAATGTGTATTCACTCCCCAACTGTTTTGCGCCCACTTCTCTTTGAAAGAACATTAGGCTATGCACCGGAGATTTCCTCATCTATTTTGAAATAATAGGGCTTTTTTCCCCCGTTTGTTACACACAAAAGCTTTCATGGTTGCTTGCGAGACGTTGTCATTTAACAGTGTCAATGCGACTGAATAGCTGTGTAAACTTGCTGACTGAATGGTACCGGCTGGAAGGATTCATCAACCCGTTACATGTCTGTAGGCTCCGGGCTGGCTGCTATTGATTGCCTGCAGATTGCATTACCACGTTGTTTCAGAGTTAGATGCTGTGTACTTAATTCACACTAGACCTCCCTATCACAGATCTCGCCCAAACTAAGGGTGCGTCTGAAATGGCACCCTATTCTCTAGCACACTACTTTTGACCAGGGCCCGCATAAGGTGCCATTTTGGATGCAGCCTAAGTGTGTGCTTTTATTTTTGGCAGGATACACATCTTCAAAGAGGAGGGATGTCTCAGGAAAATGAGTGGGTGAGGAAGAAAAGACTAATGTCCTTCTTAAGGGGAAATGCAAAGGTACTTTGCTGTGTCCATAAAGGGAAAGATTACTTTGTGCTATGTAAAATGATATTTCCTGAAGTAGTATTGTTGGTATTACTGGGATGATTTGAATACATTGTGCCAGGTTCGCTGAGAGGCATTTTAATCTCCTTCCTCTTATTGTGTCGTAGAGTTGTACATGCAATCGAAGCTGTTATAGTAATATAAACCAGAGAAATCTCTGAAATGGTTGTAGTTCAAATCATGCACTATTTCATCAGTATAATAATATAATAATATGCCATTTAGCAGACGCTTTTATCCAAAGCGACTTACAGTCATGTGTGCATACATTTTTAGGTATGGGTGGTCCCGGGGATCGAACCCACTACCCTGGCGTTACAAGCGCCATGCTCTACCAATTGAGATACAGAGGACCACTGTATCACTTCTGCATGCGTTTGTTTTGTGAGTATTTATTTTTACTGGCTGCAAAATGCCCATGTTGACAAAAAGTTGGCTCATTCTTTCAAAGGAACCCCAGGCCCAGTCACACAGAGACTGTGACCAACAGGAGAGGATACTGCAAGACAGGCTGTATGCAGCATTTCAATGGTATGTTCTCTATAACATCTCACTCAACATTTACAACTAATGTTACATGAATGGAATAATCATTCATTGTACAGAACATTCACCATTTCTATTTAGCTGCCATTTGAGAAAACATGTAAGATGACTGTAGCCTATATGGGCTCTATATTGCAATGCATTGTCTGTGCTTCTGCATTGTGGGTAAATGGCTGCGAGGCATGAAAATCTGCCTATGTCACTGGACTCAGGAGCATCAGTTTGTGTTCCATCCACATCAGTCTGGAATCATGCATCTCCTCCCTCAGCCCAAAGGCTATAATGGCATGTAGAGTTTTTTTAGTAATTATGGCCTACCATCCGGCCTGACATAATACAGTAAAATCAAGAGAATCTACATGAGCCTGTTGTTCTCACTGTTTACTGTGGGTGTTGGTTTGGACACCATGGCTGTCAGATGAATGCCGTTTGAGTTTAGCAACGATGACCTTCTCCGCGCAGCCTTGGCCCCTGCAAATTCCTTCTGATATCATTGGTGGGTGGCTATTAGACATGAGAGGCTTTAATACACATCACCTAGGGCTACGTTTTCTGAGATTCAATGAGAAATTATCTCCTTTTCTCTAGAATGGGAACGGGATGCCAAGCTGACTTTCTTTAAAACATGTAATTTATTTCCTTTCACTGTTTTTGATTTAACAGTAATTTCATTAGGGAGAGGGCCCCCATTCTGCTGCGTTGTTAACTGACGAAAGCACATGTAATACTTTTGATCGGGCGAGCAGAAAATAAAGTTGGTGGCTGGCTTTGATGCTGCGCCGATGAGCATTTATTTGCTGAATTATTCTTACTTTAAAGCCATCTTATCCACTAGCAGGCGGGCCTATGATATTGCTTTATTTTGAGGAATTAAGAGAGGTGGCTGGGAGACGGAGCGGAGCAGCAGTTTATTACATTACCCCAGATAAGATTGAAAGGCCAAGCAGGCTGAGGAGAGAGCGAGAGAGAGAGAGAGAGAGAGAGAGAGAGAGAGAGGGGGAGAGAGAAAGAGAGGGAGGGAGGGAAAAAAGTGGAAAGTGTTTGTTGTTGCGTTATTAGATTCTCCGCTGTTGGCTACAAAGTGGAAACAAGAGAGCACAATATGCAGGTGGCTGGTTAACAGGGTTACCGCTTGTGTTTCGCAGCGCAGAGAGCCAGTTGCTGAAGGCACTGCGGGAGCGCAAAGGTGAAGTGATCGCCAAATACGGCGAGATGACAGAAGCCTCCTCTGCAGCAGAACCACCGTGGGCCAGGGAGCCGGGCCTCGGCTGGCAGGTAGGATATGTTATCCCAGCCATTATCAGACACAAACACAGGAAGTAACATGGCACATCAACAGGAAGTCCCACTTCTATATCGGAGGCTTATTTCCACCAGGGTTCAACCATAGAAGAAATGATGATATCTCGCAAAATATGTTTATGGCCCAAGAAACAGATAGAGGAATGTTTTTTTTAAAAGTCAAATGATGTAATTATATGAAATCCATGCTGCCGTGAATGGAATCTGTCAGCAGAGTCTATTTTGCAAGCACACTCATGCACGCGTGAGCATACACACACACACACACACACACACACACACACACACACACACACACACACACATAAAAGGCTTCCCTGTGTTTATCATGGAACACTGGGCAAAACCGCCGTCTCTCTTTCTCCTTTATTTAGGATGTTTTTCATCCCCCAGTGTGTAAAAAGCCGTCTGGTGTCTTAAGGAAAACAGAAAGGGAAAGAAGGGAGAGTGAGGAGGAAGGAGCAGCATCAGGCAGCAGCAGCCTTAGCATCCGTAGGAGTGTGCTGTTGTGTTGTTAGGCTGGGGATGAGGCTGCTCTGCCACCATGCAGGCTTAGAGATGTAATGAATCTTCTATCAGCCCTTCCTGCCAGGGTGACAACTCGCTTTGAGGAAGGTTGTAAATGTAGGAGAGATTGTGGTATAATTCCTCAGACTGGCATTTCTGCCCCCCAGTCACCATTCGATTATCTCCCAAATTGCTGTGTTTCAGAGAGATAAAGATTTTTTATGGCTTGCTGACTTGAAACAACCGGCACAGCCAGGAAAAGCAATGGCCAACCTGCCATGCATAGTAATTCCATTGGTAAATGACAAAATCTTTGTATATATGACATTTCCAAAATTACTGCGGCAGATGAATCTAAAATATAAAATGTCACATTTGGCATGCAAAACTATGAAAATATATTTCTGTGCAAAATTCATGGAGGCATTTAATTTAGAACGTGTTTAATAACTAAGTCTGCCTGCATCAGTAATCCTGCCTGGAGGTCCCAAAAAGATTGTCATATTTATTCACTCGTTTCTCCCCCCCCCCTCCCTTCATTCCGAAGCCAAAAATTTAAAGGGTGAATGTTCATTGTTAATTAAGATTTACTAATTAAAATGAAAATAATTAACGAGAAAGCTTAATCTCCGAATATTAGGCTATACTTAGAAAGAAAATATGTTTTTGTATGCGGCATTTCCTATATATTAAAGAGTTCATTTTGTGGAGCAGTCAATGTAGGAACCTTGAAAATATGTTTCGGTGAAGGATGCGCTGTGTGCCAAAAAACTGCTAACTGCTGAGGATCCGTGGCTGAATGCTTTGATCTCATCTGTAGGAGTGGTGTAATGTTATGGCACTTTAGGCACAACTAAGGCTCCGGGCAAACAAACCACCTTCTGATATGGAAAATTGTCTCACTCCGCCTTTTACCTTCCCGGATGTCTTGACTTTCCGCCGTGCACGTACCGGTCCATGCATGAGAGACCGATATTAACAATATCTCTAAAGACACATATAGTGAAAAATGAACACTGGTGTGCTGTGAAGTTTTTATTTATTTGTATTATTCTTTTTGTACCCCCTTTCTTTCTCCCTCTGCAGTGTGGGGGCTTAGAGCCCTAACCTCCTGGATGTGCGATGTGTGGGCTAAACCGCTTTACCACCAATTATACTAATTTCACTTCTGCCTAAATTGTTTTGTGTTGTGGCGTATGCAAAGATGCTCAGCGAGGAGATTGCGGGACATAACGGCAGGGCTCGGCACACAGCTTCCCCCTCTGAGGCTAGCTTTGCGCTGGGCACTGCCAGGCACAGGCACGCACGTGGTGCTGGGTGTGTATCTGTTTACGTGTGTGTGTTTATGTGTGTTTGTGTGTGTGTGTGTGTCTGTGTGTTCCAAATGGTTAATATGGGCCATTAACAGTCAAAGAGCGACACTGCCAGGCACACAGCGCTGGGTAGGTGAATCCAAATAGTGTCACCAATATAGACCGTTTATGTAGCATGGGAAAAGTCAGAGCGGAACATGCAAATTTAGTTAAATAAAATCTCCAGAGGATGTTTTGGAATATAATGGATGGCTTAAGATATGGTGACTGTGTGTTGAACTGTCATCCCTGTGCTGTTTGTGGACGTGTGTTTGTTTTGTGGTAGGTGAATAACACCAGTATCTGTCCCCTTTGCTCCTGCTCAACCGCCACTGTCTAGCTCCCGGGTAGCTGACTGTATAATTCAAGACCTACAGTGCATTTGGAAAGTATTCAGACCCCTTGACTTTTTCCACATTTTGTTACGTTACAGCCTTATTCTAAAAATGGAAGGTTCTCCCATCTCGACAGAGGAACGCTGGAGCTCTGTCAGAGTGACCATCGGGTTCTTGGTCACCTCCCTGACCAAGGCCCTTCTCCCCCGATTGCTCAGTTTGGCCAGGCGGCCAGCTCTAGGAAGTCTTGGTGGTTCTAAACTTCTTCCATTTAAGAATGATTGAAGCCATTGTGTTCTTGGGGACTTTCAATGCTGCAGACATTTTTTGGTACCCTTCCCCAGATCTGTGCCTCGACACAATCCTGTCACGGAGGTCTACGGACAATTTCTTCGACCTCATGGCTTGGTTTTTGCACTGACATGCACTGTCAACGGTGGGGCCGTATACAGTGCCTTGCAAAAGTATTCATCCCCCTTGGCGTTTTTCCTATTTTGTTGCATTACAACCTGTAATTTAATTGGATTTTTATTTGGATTTCATATAATGGACAAAATATTATACAAAATAAATACCAGAAAAGTGGTGCGTGCATATGTATTCACCCCCTTTGCTCTGAAGCCCCTAAATAAGATATGGTGCAACCAATTACCTTCAGAAGTCACATAATTAGTTAAATAAAGTCCACCTGTGTGCAATCTAAGTGTCACATGATCTGTCACATGATCTCAGTATATATACACCTGTTCTGAAAGGCCCCAGAGTCTGCAACACCACTAAGCAAGGGGCTCCACCAAGCAAGCGGCACCATGAAGACCAAGGAGCTCTCCAAACAGTTCAGGGACAAAGTTGTTGGGTTATAAAAAAATATCAGAAACTTTGAACATCCCACGGAGCAAATTGAAAGAATATGGCACCACAACAAACCTGCCAAGAGTGGGCCGCCCACCAAAACTCACAGACCAGGCAAGGAGGGCATTAATCAGAGAGGCAACAAAGAGACCAAAGATAACCCTGAAGGAGCTGCAAAGCTCCACAGCGGAGATTGGAGTATCTGTCCATAGGACCACTTTAAGCCATACTCTCCACAGAGCTGGGCTTTACGGAAGAGTGGCCAGAAAAAAAGCCATTGCTTAAAGAAAAAAATAAGCAAACACGTTTGTTGTTCGCCAAAAGGCATGTGGGAGACTCCCCAAACATATGGAAGAAGGTACTCTGGTCAGATGAGACTAAAATTGAGCTTTTTGACCATCAAGGAAAACACTATGTCTGGTGCAAACCCAACACCTCTCATCACCCCGAGAACACCATCCCCATAGTGAAGCATGGTGGTGGCAGCATCATGCTGTGGGGATGTTCTTATTTCTTGTTTGTTTCACCCCAAAATATATATTTTGCATCTCTAAAGTAGTAGGCATGTTGTGTAAATCAAATGATACAAAGCCCCAAAAATCAAGGCAACAAAATAGGAAAAATGCCAAGGGGGGTGAATAGTTTCGCAAGCCACTGTATAGACAGGTGTGTGCCTTTCCAAATCATGTCCAATCAATTGAATTTACCACAGGTGGACTCCAATCAAGTTGTAGAAACATTTCAAGGAGGATCAATGGAAACAGGATGCACCTGAGCTCAATTTCGAGTCTCATAGCAAATGGTCTGAATACTTATGTAAATAAGGTATTTCCGGGGGTTTTTCTTAATACATTTGCAAAATATTCTAAAGACCTGTTTTCGCTTTGTCATTATTGGGTATTGTGTGTAGATTGATGACGAAATAAATGCATTTAATCCATTTTAGAATAAGGCTGTAATGTAACAGAATGTGGAAAAAGGGAAGAGGTCTGAATACTTTCCGAATGCACTGTATATTGTTTGTTGAATGCTTAATGTTTGAATTTTCATGTATAACTGGGTACCAGGATGCACTGTCTATGGAACCTTTTTTATGCCCTCGGCGCTACTGTACTAGATAGATAGATAGAATGATAAATAGATAGATACTGTACCTTCAGAAAGCATTCATACCCCTTGATTTATTCCACATTTTGTTGTAAAAGCCTGAATTCAAAATGGATTAAATTGTGTTTTTTTTCTCTACACACAATATCCCATAATGACAAAGTGAACAGGTTTTTAGAATAGTTTGCAAATTTATTGAAAATGAAATACAGACATATCTCATTTACTTAAGTATTCACACTCCTGAGTCAATACTTTGTAGAAGCACCTTTGGCAGCAAGTACAGCTGAGTCTTTCTGGGTAAGTCTCTAAGAGCTTTGCACACCTGGATTGTGCAATATTTGGTTGTTGATCATTGCTAAACAACCATTTTCTGGTCTCGCTATAGATTTTCAAGTAGATATAAGTCAAAACTGTAACTCGACCACTCAGGAACATTTACTGTCTTGGTAAGCAACTCCAGTGTAGATTTGGCCTTGTACTTTAGGTTATTGTCCAGCTGAAAGGTGGAAATCAGACTGAACCAGGTTTTCCTCTAGGAATTTGCCTGTGCTTAGCTACATTCCGTTTATTTTTTCTCCGGAAAAACTCCCCAGTCCTTAACAATTACAAGCATACCCATAACATGATGCAGCCACCACTTTGCTTGAAAATATGGAGAGTGGTACTCAGCAATATATTGGATCTGCCCTAAGCGTAACACTTTGCATTAAAGACCAAAAGTTAATTGCTTTGCCAAATTTTTAGCAGTATTACTTTAGTGCAACAGGATATTTTTATTCTCTACAGGCTTCATTCTTTTCACTCTGTCAATCAGGTTAGTATTGTGGAGTAAGTGCAATGTTGTTGATCCATCTTCAGGTTTCTCCTGTCACAGCCATTAAACTCTGTAACTGTTTTAAAGTCATCATTGGCCTCATGGTCAAATCCCTGAGCGGTTTCCTTCCTCTCCGGCAATTGAGTTAGGAAGGACGCCTGTATCTTTGTATTGATTGGGTGTATTGATCATTAATAATTTCACCATGCTCAATGGGATATTCAATGTCTGCTTTTTTTACCCATCTACCAAAAGGTGCCCCTCTTTGCGTGGCATTGAAAAACCTCCCTGGTCTTTGTGGTTGAATCTGGGTTTGAAATTCACTGCTCGACTGAGGGACCTTACAGATATTTGTATGTGTGGGGTACAGAGATGAGGTAGTCATGAAAAAATCCTGTTAAACACTATTAGTTTCACACAAAGTGAGTCTATGCAACTTATTATGTGACTTGTTAAGCACATTTTTACTCATTAACTTTATTTAGGCTTGCCATAACAAAGGGGTTGAATACTTTTTGACTCAAGACATTTCAGCTTTTCATTTTTAATTAATTTGTAAAAATGTTGAAAAACATAATTCCATTTTGACTTGATGGGGTATTGTGTGTAGGCCAGTGACAAATACATATTTAATTCAGGGTGTACACAACAAAATGTGGAAAAAGCCAAAGGGTGTGAATACTTTCTGACGGCTAGCCTTTATATACTGAACAAAAAGGAAAGAATCCAAATAGTGTCACTAGTATTGACCGTTTATGTAGCATGGCAAAAGTTGAGAGCGGAACATGCAAATTAGTTGGATGGTTTAATATTTGGTGACTGTTGGTTGAAGTGTGTTTGTTTTGTGGTAGGTGAATGATATCAGGATCTGTTCCCTGGTCAACTGCCACTGTCTAGCTCCCGGGTAGATGACTGACTAAATCAAGACCTGCAGTATCTGCAGGGGTTTTGTGTGTAGGCCAGTGACAAATACATTTTTAATTCAGGGTGTAACACAACAAAAGGTGGAAAAAGTCAAAGGGTGTGAATACTTTCTGACGGCAATGTATCTAAGCCTTTATACAGTGCCTTCGGAAAGTATTCAGACCCCTTTACTTTTTCCACATTTTGTTACGTTACAGCCTTATTCTAAAATTGATTAAATTGTTTTTTTCCCTCATCAATCTACACACAATACCCCATAATGACATAGCAAAAACAGGTTTTTAGAAATGTTTGCTAATTTACCATCAGGTGGATGAATTATCATGGTAAAGAAGAAATGCTCACTAATAGGGATGTAAAGAAATTTGTGCACAAAAGTTGAGAGAAATAAGCTTTTTGTGTAATCTTTTATTTCTGGGATCTTTTATTTCAGCTCATGAAACATGGGCCCAACACTTTACAGGTTGCACTTACAGTACCAGTCAAAAGTTTGAGAAATAAGGATACATAAATGATCAGGTTCATGCCTAAGTTGTATTCGGCTGAGCCCGGTGAAGCATGAGGCTAGCTAACCCACTACCTGGACTAGCTAGCGGGTAGCTACTGGTAACTATTAGCAACTGTGGATAGTTGTTTCACGCTTGAGAGTACCTGTAATTACGCCAGCTAGCTGCCTACCATTCAGCTGTTTTTCTAACCTCATTGTCTGAAGCGTTAACGTTAGGTAGTTAGTAGCTACTGTGCTCGAAATGTAGCTAGCTTGTTGCTACCTGGATAGCTACTAAACAATAGCTGGAACGACCTAGCGAACAGACGCGAACTGGCTGAGTCGATTCAGTGGCTAGCTTTGCACTTGGCTAGCTAACAGTAGCTGCTAGGGGTAAGTTATACATAGTTATACAAGTTTTTACATACTGGTAACCAGAGTCGTTCAAGGGAATTCGGGACATGGGTGACTAGTTAACGTTAGCTTGGCTCTCTCTGTGTGTTCGTGCCGTGGGAGGAAGGGTTTTTTCGTTGGCAGAAAGCAATGGCTAGCTAGTATGCTAACTATTCTAGCTAACTAACTGGCTGAATAAGTTGACGACGGACTCGCTCAAGCTGTCGGGACTAACCCACAACGTTAGACAAGGACACGAATGATCTGCTTGGCGTGTTGACACACTGGTGGTTTATTGTGGCCGAGTATTGGTGCTAAACCGTGTTGTTGGAGGCTGGCATGCTAGTTGGCTGTGGCGTCATAGGATTTGGTGCCCTGGATGGTTTTCACTGAAGAATACTGTACCAAGTTAGCTAGCTGAATAAACTAAGTTAGTCTATTCCTAGAAAACATTGAACCGCTGTAGTTTACAACAATTATAGTTTCTGAGGTGGAAGTTGGGAGAGTTATATTTGGGTGTTTCAGTGAAACGTAAGTGAGGGAGGCCCCGCTCTCTCGCTTTCACAAATGTTTAGTTCATTTCATTCCGATCTCCTTTGCATTATTGTAGCCATTTTCTGTAGCCTGTCAACTATGCGTCTGTCTATCCCTGTTCTCTCCTCTCCGCACAGGCTATACAAACGCCTCACACCGCGTGGCTGCTGCCACTCTAACCTGGTGGTCCCTGCGCGCACGACCCACGTGGAGTTCCAGGTCTCAGGCAGCCTCTGGAACTGCCGTTCTGCGGCCAACAAGGCAGAGTTCATCTCAGCCTATGCTACCCACCAGTCCCTCGACTTCTTGGCGCTGACGGAAACATGGATTACCACTGAAAACACTGCTACTCCTACTGCTCTCTCCTCGTCTGTCCATGTGTTCTCGCATACCCGAGAGCATCTGGTCAGCGGGGTGGTGGCACAGGAATCCTCATCTCTCCCAAGTGGACATTCTCTCTTTTTCCCCTGACCCATCTGTCTATCTCCTCATTTGAATTCCATGCTGTCACAGTCACTAGCCCATTCAAGCTTAACATCCTTATAATTTATCGCCCTCCAGGTTCCCCTGGAGAGTTCATCAATGAGCGTGACGCCTTGATAAGTTCCTTTCCTGAGGATGGCTCACCCCTCACAGTTCTGGGTGACTTCAACCTCCCTACGTCTACCTTTGACTCATTTCTCTCTGCCTCCTTCTTTCCACTCCTCTCCTCTTTTGACCTCACCCTCTCACCGTCCCCCCCTACTCACAAGGCAGGCAATACGCTTGACCTCATCTTTACTAGATGCTGTTCTTCTACTAATCTCACTGCAACTCCCCTCCAAGTCTCCGACCACTACTTTGTATCCTTTTCTCTCTCGCTGTCCTCCAACACTACTCACTCTGCCCCTACTCAGATGGTAATGCGCCGTCGCAACTTTCGCTCTCTCTCTCCCGCTACTCTCTCCTCTTCCATCCTATCATCTATTCCCTCTGCTCAGTCCTTCTCCCTCCAATCTCCTGATTCTGCCTCCTCAATCCTCCTCTCCTCCCTTTCTGCATCCTTTGACTCTCTATGTCCCCTATCCTCCCGGCCGGCTCGGTCCTCCCCTCCTGCTCCGTGGCTTGACGACTCATTGCGAGCTCACAGAACAGGGCTCCGGGCAGCCGAGCGGAAATGGAGGAAAACTAGACTCCCTGCGGACCTGGCATCTTTTCACTCCCTCCTCTCTACATTTTCTTCCTCTGTTTCTGCTGCTAAAGCCACTTTCTACCACTCTAAATTCCAAGCATCTGCCTCTAACCCTAGGAAGATCTTTGCCACCTTCTCCTCCCTGCTGAATCCTCCTCCCCCCCCCCCCCTCCCTCTCTGTGGATGACTTTGTCAACCATTTTGAAAAGAAGGTTGACGACATCCAATCCTCGTTTGTTAAGTCAAATGACACTGCTGGTCCTGCTCACACTGCCCTACCCTATGCTTTGACTTCTTTCTCCCCTCTCTCTTCAGATGAAATCTTGCGACTTGTGACGGCCGGCCGCCCAACAACCTGGCCGCTTGACCCTATCCCCTCCTCTCTTCTCCAGACCATTTTCGGAGACCTTCTCCCTTACCTCACCTCGCTAATCAACTCATCCTTGACCGCTGGCTATGTCCCTTCCGTCTTCAAGAGAGCGAGAGTTGCACCCCTTCTCAAAAAACCTACACTCGATCCCTCCGATGTCAACAACTACAGACCATTATCCCTTCTTTCTTTTCTCTCCAAAACTCTTGAGCGTGCCGTCTTTAGCCAACTCTCTTGCTATCTCTCTCAGAATGACCTTCTTGATCCAAACCAGTCAGGTTTCAAGACTGGTCATTCAACTGAGACTGCTCTTCTCTGTGTCACGGAGGCTCTCCGCACTGCTAAAGCTAACTCTCTCTACTCTGCTCTTGTCCTTCTAGACCTGTCTGCTGCCTTTGATACTGTGAACCATCAGATCCTCCTCTCCAACCTCTCCGAGCTGGGCATCTCCGGCGCTGCTCACTCTTGGATTGCGTCCTACCTGACCGGTCGCTCCTACCAACTGGCGTGGCGAGAATCTGTCTCCACACCACGTGCTCTCACCACTGGTGTCCCCCAGGGCTCAGTTCTAGGCCCTCTCCTATTCTCGCTATACACCAAGTCACTTGGCTCTGTCATATCCTCACATGGCCTCTCCTATCATTGCTACGCAGACGACACACAACTAATCTTCTCCTTTCCCCCTTCCGATAACCAGGTGGCGAATCGCATCTCTGCATGTCTGGCAGACATATCAGTGTGGATGACGGATCACCACCTCAAGCTGAACCTCGGCAAGACGGAGCTGCTCTTCCTCCCGGGGAAGGACTGCCCGTTCCATGATCTCGCCATCACGGTTGACAACTCTGTTGTGTCCTCCTCCCAGAGTGCGAAGAGCCTTGGCGTGACCCTGGACAACACCCTGTCGTTCTCCGCTAACATCAAGGCGGTGACCCGATCCTGAAGGTTCATGCTCTACAACATTCGGAGAGTACGACCCTGCCTTACACAGGAAGCGGCACAGGTCCTAATCCAGGCACTTGTCATCTCCCGTCTGGATTACTGCAACTCGCTGTTGGCTGGGCTCCCTGCCTGTGCCATTAAACCCCTACAACTCATCCAGAATGCCGCAGCCCGACTGGTGTTCAACCTTCCCAAGTTCTCTCACGTCACCCCGCTCATCCGCACACTCCACTGGCTTCCAGTTGAAGCTCGCATCTGCTACAAGACCATGGTGCTTGCCTACGGAGCTGTGAGGGGAACGGCACCTCCGTACCTTCAGGCTCTGATCAGTCCCTACACCCAAACGAGGGCATTGCGTTCATCCACCTCTGGCCTGCTGGCCCCCCTACCTCTGCGGAAGCACAGTTCCCGCTCAGCCCAGTCAAAACTGTTCGCTGCTCTGGCACCCCAATGGTGGAACAAGCTCCCTCACGACGCCAGGACAGCGGAGTCACTCACCACCTTCCGGAGACACTTGAAACCCCACCTCTTTAAGGAATACCTGGGATAGGATAAAGTAATCCTTCTACCCCCCCTTACCCCACCCCCCAAAAAAATAAAAAAATAAAATAATTATACATATTGTAAAGTGGTTATCCCACTGGCTATAAGGTGAATGCACCAATTTGTAAGTCGCTCTGGATAAGAGCGTCTGCTAAATGACGTAAATGTAAATGGGTCAAATATTTATTTCCCTAATTAAAATGCAAATCAATTTATAACATTTTTGACATCCGTTTCTCTGGATTTTTTTGTTGTTATTCTGTCTCTCACAGTTCAAATAAACCTGCCATTAAAATTATAGACTGATCATTTCTTTGTCAGTGGGCAAACGTACAAAATCAGCAGGGGATCAAATACTTTTTTCCCTCACTGTAGGTCCTGGATGGCAGGAAGCTTGGCCACAGTGACATACTGGGCCATAAGCACTACCCTCTGTAGTGCCTTACGGTCGGATGCCGAGCAGTTGCCATACCAGGCAGTGATGTAACTGGTCAGGATGCTCTCGATTGTGCAGCTGTAGAACTTTTTGAAGATCTGGGGACCCATGCCAAATCTTTTCAGTGTCTTGAGGGGGAAAAGGTGTTGTCATGCCCTCTTCACGACTGTCTTGGTGTGTTTGGACCATGATAGTTTGTTGGTGATGTGGACACCAAGGAACTTGAATCTCTCGACCCGTTCCACTACAGCCCCGTCGATGTGAATGGGGGCTTGTTCGGCTCTCCTTTTCCTGTAGTCCACGTTCAGCTCCTTTGTCTTGATCACGTTGAGGGAGAGGTTGTTGTCCTGGCACCACAATGCCAGGTCTCTGACCTCCTCCCTATAGGCTGTCTCATCGTTGTCGGTGATCAGGCCTACCACTGTTGTGTCGTCAGCAAACTTAATGATGGTGTTAGTTGTGCTTGGCCATGCAGTCGTGGGTGAACAGGGAGTACAGGAGGGGACTAAGCACGCACCCCTGCGGGGCCCCCGTAAATCACCAGGTTGTTGCCAAGTTTCCAGGAGGTCAGCGATCAGAGGAAGAATCCAGGCAGGTGGAGGTGATCACCGCAGCATAGTCCAGACTCAGAGGTAGGCTAACAGCCAACTAGCAAGCTAGCTAGCACTAATAAGCCAATGTTGTAGAAGTCACAAAACTCCAGTAGGCCTAAAAGTGGACAAAAACAAACACTTAACTAAAAACAGACTAAGAACTATGTTAACGTGTAAACACTGTTTCTAAACAGGTACCAGGGAGAAATGGCAGTCAAGTACCACGCCAGCAGATACTCGCCTGGAAATAACATCACTGTCATATCTCAGCATATTGAATGAGTCCATATTTGGCCATAGGAAATGTCCATGTGTGATTTTGGAGTAATCCCAATATCATACAGTGCCTTGCAAAAGTATTCATCCCCCTTGGCGTTTTTCCTATTTTGTTGCATTACAACCTGTAATTTAAATTGATTTTTATTTGGATTTCATGTAATGGACATACACAAAGTAGTCCAAATTGGTGAAGTGAAATTAAAAAAAAAAGTCTATAAAATAAATAACGGAAAAGTGGTGCGTGCATATGTATTCACCCCCTTTGCTATGAAGCCCCTAAATAAGATCTGGTGCAACCAATTACCTTCAGAAGTCACATAATTAGTTAAATAAAGTCCACCTGTGTGCAATCTAAGTGTCACATGATCTCAGTATATATAAACCTGTTCTGAAAGGCCCCAGAGTCTGCAACACCGCTAAGCAAGGGGAACCACCAAGCAAGCGGCACCATGAAGACCAAGGAGCTCTCCAAACAGGTCAGGGACAAAGTTGTGGAGAAGTACAGATCAGGGTTGGGTTCTAAAAAAATATCTGAAACTTTGAACATCCCACGGAGCACCATTAAATCCATTATTAAAAAATGGAAAGAATATGGCACCACAACAAACCTGCCAAGAGAGGGCCGCCCACCAAAACTCACGGATCAGGCAAGGAGGGCATTAATCAGAGAGGCAACAAAGAGACCAAAGATAACCCTGAAGGAGCTGCAATGCTCCACAGTGGAGATTGGAGTATCTGTCCATAGGACCACTTTAAGCCATACACTCCACAGAGCTGGGCTTTACGGAAGAGTGGCCAGAAAAAAGCCATTGCTTAAATAAAAAAATAAGCAAAAAGGGTATGTGGGAGACTCCCCAAACATATGGAAGAAGGTACTCTGGTCAGATGAGACTAAAATTGAGCTTTTTGGCCATCAAGGAAAACGCTATGTCTGGCGCAAACCCAACACCTCTCATCACCCCGAGAACACCATCCCCACAGTGAAGCATGGTGGTGGCAGCATCATGCTGTGGGGATGTTTTTCATCGGCAGCGACTGGGAAACTGGTCAGAATTGAAGGAATGATGGATGGCGCTAAAAACAGGGAAATTCTTGAGGGAAACCTGTTTCAGTCTTTCAGAGATTTGAGACTGGACGGCGGCTCACCTTCCAGCAGGACAATGACCCTAAGCATACTGCTAAAGCAACACTCGAGTGGTTTAAGGTGAAACATTTAAATGTCTTGGAATGGCTTAGTCAAAGCCCAGACCTCAATCCAATTAAGAATCTGTGGTATGACTTAAAGATTGCTGTACACCAGCGGAACCCATCCAACTTGAAGGAGCTGGAGCAGTTTTGCCTTGAAGAATGGGCAAAAATCCAAAATGTTGTCTTATTTCTTGTTTGTTTCACAGTAAAAAATATTTTGCATCTTCAAAGTGGTAGGCATGTTGTGTAAATCAAATGATACAAACCCCCCAAAAAAATCAATTTTAATTACAGGTTGTAAGGCTACAAAATAGGAAAAATGCCAAGGGGGGTGAATACTTTCGCAAGCCACTGTATATGTATAAAAGACACATCTGGATTTAATTTTTTTATATACACTACCAGGCAAAAGTTTGGACACACCTACTCATTCAAGGGTTTTTCTTTCTTTTTATAATTTTTTACATTTTAGAATGATAGTGAAGACATCAAAACTATGAAATAACACATACGGAATCATGTAGTGAACAAAAAAGTGTTAAACAAATCAAAATATATTTTATTTTTGAGATTCTTCAAATACCACCCTTTGCCTTGATGACAGCTTTGCACACTCTTGGCATTCTCTCAACCAACTTCACCTGGAGTGTTCCAACAGTGTTGAAGGAGTTCCCACATATGCTGAGCACTTGTTGGCTGCTTTTCCTTCACTCTGAGGTCCGACTCATCCCAAACCATCTCAATTGGGTTGAGGTCGGAGGATTGTTGAGGCCAGGTCATCTGATGCAGCACTCCATCACTCTCCTTCTTGGTAAAATAGCCCTTACACAGCCTGGAGGTGTGTTGGGTCATTGTCCTGTTGAAAAACAAATGAGCCCAAACCAGATGGGATGGCGTATCGCTGTAGAACGCTGTGGGAGCCATGCTGGTTAAGTGTGCCTTGAATTCTAAATTAATCACAGACAGTGTCACCAGCAAAGCACCCCCACACCATAACACCTCCTCCTCCATGCCTTACGGTGGGAAATAATATAATAATAATAATAATATGCCATTTAGCAGACGCTTTTATCTAAAGCGACTTACAGTCATGCGTGCATAATTTTTTTTGTGTATGGGTGGTCCCGGGGTTCGAACCCACTACCTTGGCGTTACAAGCGCCGTGCTCTACCAGCTGAGCTACAGAGGTCCAAATACACATGTGGAGATCATCCGTTCACCCACACCGCGTCTCACAAAGACACGGCAGTTGGAACTAAAAATCTCCAATTTGGACTCCAGACCAAAGGACACATTTCCACCGGTCTAATGTCCATTGCTCATGTTTCTTGGCCAAAGCATGTCTCTTCTTATTATTGGTGTCCTTTAGTAGTGGTTTCTTTGCAGCAATTCGACCATGAAGGCCTGATTCGCACAGTCCCCTCTGAACAGTTGATGTTGAGGTGTGTCTCTTACTGGAACTCTGTGAAGCATTTATTTGGCCTGCAATTTCTGAGGCGGGTAACTCTAATGAACTTATCCTCTGCAGCAGAGTTAACTCTACGTCTTCCATTCCTGTCGCGGTCCTCATGAAAGCCAGTTTCATCATAGCACTTGATGGTTTTTGCGACTGCACTTGAAGAAACTTTCAAAGTTCTTGAAATGTTCCGTATTGACTGACCTGTTTTAAAGTAATGATGGACTGTCGTTTCTCTTTGCTTATTTGAGCTGTTCTTGCCATAATATGGACTTGGTATTTTACCAAATAGGGCTATCTTCTGTATACCCCCCTACCTTGTCACAACACAACTGATTGGCTCAAACGCATTAAGAAGGAAATAAATACCATGAATAAACTTTTTAAGAAGGCTAACCTGTTAGTTGAAATGCATTCCAGGTGACTACCTCATGAAGCTGGTTGAGAGAATGCCAAGAGTGTGCAAAGCTGTCATCAAGGCAAAGGGTGGCTATTTGAAGAATCTCAAATAGAAAATATATTTTGATTTGTTTAACACTTTTTTGGTTACTACATGATTCCATATGTGTTAATTCATAGTTTTGATGTCTTCACTATTCTACAATGTAGAAAATTGTAAAAATAAAGAAAAACCCTTGAATGAGTAGGTGTGTCCAACCTTTTGACTGGTACTGTATATACAGTGGGGGAAAAAAGTATTTAGTCAGCCACCAATTGTGCAAGTTCTCCCACTTAAAAAGATGAGAGAGGCCTGTAATTTTCATCATAGGTACACGTCAACTATGACAGACAAAATGAGAAAAAAAAATCCTGAAAATCACATTGTAGGATTTTTTATTTATTTATTTGCAAATTATGGTGGAAAATAAGTATTTGGTCAATAACAAAAGTTTCTCAATACTTTGTTATATACCCTTTGTTGGTAATGACACAGGTCAAACGTTTTCTGTAAGTCTTCACAAGGTTTTCACACACTGTTGCTGGTATTTTGGCCCATTCCTCCATGCAGATCTCCTCTAGAGCAGTGATGTTTTGGGGCTGTCGCTGGGCAACACAGACTTTCAACTCCCTCCAAAGATTTTCTATGGGGTTGAGATCTGGAGACTGGCTAGGCCACTCCAGGACCTTGAAATGCTTCTTACGAAGCCACTCCTTCGTTGCCCGGGCGGTGTGTTTGGGATCATTGTCATGCTGAAAGACCCAGCCACATTTCATCTTCAATGCCCTTGCTGATGGAAGGAGGTTTTCACTCAAAATCTCACGATACATGGCCCCATTCATTCTTTCCTTTACACGGATCAGTCGTCCTGGTCCCTTTGCAGAAAAACAGCCCCAAAGCATGATGTTTCCACCCCCATGCTTCACAGTAGGTATGGTGTTCTTTGGATGCAACTCAGCATTCTTTGTCCTCCAAACACGACGAGTTGAGTTTTTACCAAAAAGTTCTATTTTATTTTCATCTGACCATATGACATTCTCCCAATCCTCTTCTGGATCATCCAAATGCACTCTAGCAAACTTCAGATGGGCCTGGACATGTACTGGCTTAAGCAGGGGGACACGTCTGGCACTGCAGGATTTGAGTCCCTGGCGGCGTAGTGTGTTACTGATGGTAGGCTTTGTTACTTTGGTCCCAGCTCTCTGCAGGTCATTCACTAGGTCCCCCCGTGTGGTTCTGGGATTTTTGCTCACCGTTCTTGTGATCATTTTGACCCCACGGGGTGAGATCTTGCGTGGAGCCCCAGATCGAGGGAGATTATCAGTGGTCTTGTATGTCTTCCATTTCCTAATAATTGCTCCCACAGTTGATTTCTTCAAACCAAGCTGCTTACCTATTGCAGATTCAGTCTTCCCAGCCTGGTGCAGGTCTACAATTTTGTTTCTGGTGTCCTTTGACAGCTCTTTGGTCTTGGCCATAGTGGAGTTTGGAGTGTGACTGTTTGAGGTTGTGGACAGGTGCAGTGGCGGCTCCTGAAAAAATTCTCAGGAGGGGCAATTTTTCTGATGATTTAGGTGACCTACACACATTTTAAAAAAGATATGTCCAGCAACAACATGAAGACAGGGGCAGCATATAAGTCAATACCAGAAGCATTTATTGACTGATCTGGGGAGATGGATTCCAGTTTCTGTGACAGATTATAAATAATCTCTGATGCCTTTGTTATATTAGCTTTTGGTTGAATGTACTGTCGTAGTAAATATATAATGTTATAGCTTGGTCTGACTAAAATCTTGTGCATGACCCATTTTGTGTTGGGCGTTTGTTTTCAATCAATGCTGTTCCTATCCTATAACAATGGACAAAAGAGTCCTATCTTGTCAGCCTTGTCAGCAGGTGGCCAAGGACAACACCCACGCCATAGGTCTCTCAGTTCTTCCAACTCACGAGTTCTTGCTCTGAGGACACACACACACACACACACACACATCATCACTGATAACACACACACACACACACATCATCACTGTTAAACACACACACACACACACACATCATCACTGTTAAACACACACACACACACACACAAAAATCCCCTCTCTTTAGGCTGAACATTTGAAGACAGAGAACCCGACTCAGAGCCAATGCAACAGTGGAGGGGACCTCGCCCAACTCATCAGGACCAATCAGAAGATCAGAACTACTAGATTCAACCTACATCATTTATTGTATAAAATGTCAGCACACAATGTTTTCGGGGCTCTCTTCAGATAGCTCCCTAAGAGTTTGACGAACGAGTCCGTGCACGCGATTCCAGATATCTTTACCTCTGAATAAACTGCCTTTATTATACCATATCCACCCTGTCCAAAGTCTCTACTTGGTCTCAGTTCTCCAGTAAACTTGTGATTATCAACAGTACACAACGGTAACAAACAATTGGGGGAACTCACGGGGCAGATAGTAAGGTCGCAGTGACACAGAAAGCAGTTCAATGTCGGGGTACAGAGTCGCTCTCTTACCAGGATCGATTTTCCCTGTGACTGTCAGATCGAGGTCCGCTCCGACCAGGGTGAAGCCGGCCGGCTCCACTTCTCTGTCCGGGACTCTGTCATCCAGCCAAGTCTCCCAGCTGTATTGGATTCCGCTGCCAGCAACGTTTTCATTATTTAGTCCGTTCGTAGCGGGTATGTACACGATCAACAAGATCAGTCCAAAACCCACCACTCGAAATCCATGGTTGGCAGAATGTTTGTAAACTAAGTGTACAAATTAAAAACATAAAATAACGCCACTAAGTGTACAAATTAAAAACATAAAATAACGCCACACTGCAGGTCGCAAAGAGACGCTGCTAGCCGCTATTTGCTTAGTTACGTTCATGGTTACGTCACGTATGACGAAAGCGCGTAAGTGCAAGCCCACAGACACCCATAGAGAATGTATTGAAAGCTTTGAAATTTGAAAAAAATAGATTTTACATGACAGGCTATGAGAGACTTCTGGGCGATTTTCAACCTGACTGAAATCGCCCAAAAACGGGCGGGGCCATTTGAAGCACGACTTTAGCCTGATTTGACATTTAGTGGCAGTCAGATCAGATTACAACACTGATAACTACTGTTGCCGTGATATAATTGATTAGAAAAAAAATCCCTTCCTTTTCCCGTTTGGCAGTGCGTCGCCCATATCGCCCTATTGAACAGGCCGTCCCTGGACAGGTGTCTTTTATACTGATAACAAGTTCAAACAGGTGCCATTAATACAGGTAACGAGTGGAGGACAGAGGAGCCTCTTAAAGAAGAAGTTACAGGTCTGTGAGAGCCAGAAATCTTGCTTGTTTGTAGGTGACCAAATACTTATTTTCCACCATAATTTGCAAATAAATTCATAAAAAATCCTACAATGTGATTTTCTGGAAAAAAAATTCTCAATTTGTTTGTCATAGTTGACGTGTACCTATGATGAAAATTACAGGCCTCTCTCATCTTTTTAAGTGGGAGAACTTGCACAATTGGTGGCTGACTAAATACTTTTTTTCCCCACTGTATATATACACAGTGCCTTAGGAAAGTATTCAGCCCCCTTGACTTTTCCACATTTTGTTACGTTACAGCCTTACTCTACAATGGATTAAATAATTTCCCCCCCTCATAAATCTACACACAACACCCCATAATGACAAAACATAAACAGGTTTTTAGAAATGTTTGCTATTTTATTAAAAATAAAAAATGAAATACTACATTTACATAAGTATTCATTTACATTAAATACATTTATTTAAGTATTCAGACCCTTTGCTCAGTACTTTGTTGATGCACCTTTGGCAGCGATTACAGCCTCGAGTCCTCTTGGGTATAACGCTACAAGCTTGGCACACCTGTATTTAGGGAGTTTATCCCATTCTTCTCTGGAGATCCTCTCAAGCTCTGTCAGGTTGGATGGGGAACGTTGCTGCACAGCAATTTTCAGGTCTCTCCAGAGGTGTTCGATCGGGTTCAAGTCCGGGCTCTGGCTGGGCCACTCAAGGACATTCAGAGACTTGTCCCGAAGCCACTCCTGCGTTGTCTTGGCTGTGTGCTTAGGGTCGTTGTCCTGTTGGAAGGTGAACCTTCGCCCCAGTCTGAGGTCCTGAGCGCTCTGGAGCATGTCTTCATCAAGGATCTCTCAGTACTTTGCTCCGTTCATCTTTGCCTCGATCCTGACTAGTCTCCCAGTCCCTGCCGCTGAAAAACATCCCCACAGCATGATGCTGCCACCACCATGCTTCAAACTCCAAGTGGGCTGTCATGTGCCTTTTACTGAGGAGTGGCTTCCGTCTGGCCACTCTACCATAAAGGCCTGATTGGTGGAGTGCTGCAGAGATGGTTGTCCTTCTGGAAGGTTCCCCCATCTCCACAGAGGAACTGTGTCAGAGTGGCCATCGGGTTCTTTGTCACCTCCCTGACCAAGGCCCTTCTCCCTGACTGCTCAGTGTGGCATGGTGGCCAGCTCTAGGAAGAGTCTTGGTGGTTCTAAACTTCTTCCATTTAAGAATGATTGAAGCCATTGTGTTCTTGGGGACTTTCAATGTTGCAGACATTTTTTGGTACCCTTCCCCAGATCTGTGCCTCGACACAATCCTGTCACGGAGGTCTACGGACAATTTCTTCGACCTCATGGCTTGGTTTTTGCACTGACATGCACTGTCAACGGTGGGGCCGTATACAGTGCCTTGCAAAAGTATTCATCCCCCTTGGCGTTTTTCCTATTTTGTTGCATTACAACCTGTAATTTAATTGGATTTTTATTTGGATTTCATATAATGGACAAAATATTATACAAAATAAATACCAGAAAAGTGGTGCGTGCATATGTATTCACCCCCTTTGCTCTGAAGCCCCTAAATAAGATATGGTGCAACCAATTACCTTCAGAAGTCACATAATTAGTTAAATAAAGTCCACCTGTGTGCAATCTAAGTGTCACATGATCTGTCACATGATCTCAGTATATATACACCTGTTCTGAAAGGCCCCAGAGTCTGCAACACCACTAAACAAGGGGCTCCACCAAGCAAGCGGCACCATGAAGACCAAGGAGCTCTCCAAACAGTTCAGGGACAAAGTGTTGGGTTATAAAAAAATATCAGAAACTTTGAACATCCCACGGAGCAAATTGAAAGAATATGGCACCACAACAAACCTGCCAAGAGTGGGCCGCCCACCAAAACTCACGGACCAGGCAAGGAGGGCATTAATCAGAGAGGCAACAAAGAGACCAAAGATAACCCTGAAGGAGCTGCAAAGCTCCACAGCGGAGATTGGAGTATCTGTCCATAGGACCACTTTAAGCCATACTCTCCACAGAGCTGGGCTTTACGGAAGAGTGGCCAGAAAAAAAGCCATTGCTTAAAGAAAAAAATAAGCAAACACATTTGTTGTTCGCCACTCTGTGGAGTGCTGCAGAGATGGTTGTCCTTCTGGAAGGTTCCCCCATCTCCACAGAGGAACTCTAGAACTCTGTCAGAGTGGTCATCGGGTTCTTTGTCACCTCCCTGACCAAGGCCCTTCTCCCCGACTGCTCAGTGTGGCATGGTGGCCAGCTCTAGGAAGTATCTTGGTGGTTCCAAACTTCTTCCATTTAAGAATGATTGAGGCCACTGTGTTCTTAGGGACCTTCAATGCTGCAGACATTTTTTGGTACCCTTCCCCAGATCTCTTTCTTGACAAAATCCTGTCTCTCCTCTCTATGGACAATTCCTTCGACCTCATGGCTTGGTTTGTGCTCTGACATGCACTGTCAACTGTGGGACCTTATACAATTGAATTTACCACAGCTGGACTCCGATCAAGTTGTAAAAACATCTCAAGGATGTTCAATTGGTAGAGCATGGCGCTTGTAACGCCAGGGTAGTGGGTTCGATCCCCGGGACCACCCATACGTAAAAATGTATGCGCACATGACTGTAAGTCGCTTTGGATAAAAGCGTCTGCTAAATGGCATATATATATTTTTTAATTGTTTTATGATCAATGGAAACAGGATGCACCTGAGCTCAATTTCGAGTCTCATAGCAAAGGGTCTGAATACTTATGTAAATACGTTTTTTTTGTATTTTATTTTAAATACATTTGCAAAAACTTCTAAAAACCTGTTTTCGCTTCGTCATTATTTGGTATTGTGTGTCGATTCTTGAGGATTTTTATTTATTTAATCCATTTTTGAATAAGGCTGTAAAGGGATCTGAATGAGGGGATCTGCAGTTCTTTTTAAGTCTTGATTCCAATAGTTATTTTCTTTCTAATTGATTCTCAGTTGGATATGCTCTCTGCAAGGTTTTGTATATCTTCCCTATCATATGAACATCCTTTTCTGACTCAAATAAGATTCCCTCAAGGCTGCTCTGATGTCAAAAGATTTCAAATCAAAATGATCGTGATATGTAACTTTTAAATTGCATGTAATCTGAGCAAAAATATAAATGCAACATGTAACAATTTAAAAGATTTGACTGAGTTACAGTTCTTAGAAGGAAATCAGTCATTTGAAATACATTCATCAGGCCCTAATCTATGGATTTCACATGACTGGGCAGGGGCGCAGCCCTCCTCAAATGATCCTGCAGGTGTAGAAGCCAGATGTAGTGGTCCTGGGCTGGCGTGGTACACGTGGTCTGCGGTTGTGTGGCCGGTTGGATGTACTGCTAAATTCTCTAAAACGACGTTGGAGTTGGCTTATGATCGAGAAATGAACATTCAGTTCTCTGGCAACAGCTCTGTTGAACATTCCTGCAGTCAGCATGCCAATTGCTCGCTCCCTCAAAACTTGAAACATCAATGGCATTGTGTTGTGTGGCAAAACTGCACATTTTAGAGTGGCCTTTTTTTGTCCCCAGCACAAGGTGTGTAATGATAATTCTGTTTAATCAGCTTCTTGACATGCCACTCCTGTCAGGTAGATGGATTATCTTGGCAAAGGAGAAATGCTCATTAACAGGGATGTAAACAAATTAGTGCACAAAATTTGAGAGAAATATGCTTTTTGTGCGTATGAAACATTTCTAGGATATTTTATTTCAACTCATTAAACATAGGACCAATACTTGTGTTGCGTTTATATTTTTGTTCAGTATACGATGTTGTTGATCCATCCTCAGTTTTCTCCTATCGCAGCCATTAAACTCTGTAACTGTTTCAACGTCACCATTGGCCTCATGGTGAAATCCCTGAGCGGTTTCCTTCCTCTCCGGCAACTGAGTTAGGAAGGACGCCTGTATCTTTGTAGTGAATGGGTGTATTGATACACCATCCTTAGTGTAATTAATAACTTCACTATGCTCAATGGGATATTCAATGTCTGCTTTTTTTTATTTTTACCCATCTACCAATAGGTGCCCTTCTTTACGACGCATTGGAAAACCTCCATGGTCTTTGTGGTTGAATCTGTGTTTGAAATTCACTGCTCGGCTGAGGGACCTTACAGATAATTGTATGTGTGGGATACAGAGATGAGGTAGTCATTGAAATATCATGTTAAACATTATTATTGCACACAGAGTGAGTCCATGCAACTTACTATGTTACTTTTTAAGCAAAGTTTTATTTATTTAGGCTTGCCATAACAAAGGAGTTGAATACTAATTGACTCAAGACATTTTAGCTTTTCATTTTGAGTTAATTTGTATATATATACAGCTCTGGAAAAAATTAAGAAACCACTGCAAATTTTTCTCAAATCAGCATCTCTACATGTATGACATCCATTCCAGTGTCTGTTGAATTCCAACACAGGGACACCTCATTCTACTGAATTAGGTACCGATTAGGTGATCACCTGAACCAAATCTTATTTAACGAGGAAAAGTATAAAAACCACTGCTATGGTCATCACTATCCTCTTGCAATAGGACCAGCTTGATGGCAAAAACAGTGCTAATAGTACCTCAAAAGTAATATTAATCAAAAAATAACTATGGACCATGCCAAAAGAGTTGAAAAGGAAAGTTTTGAGTGAGGAAAAGAAGGGTTCAATTCTGGCTTTACTGGCAGAGGGATACAGTGAGCTTCAGGTTGCTTCCGTCCTTAAGATTTCAAAGACGGCGGTTCATAAGAACAAGGTCAAGCAGCAGACATTGGGGACAACAAAGCTACAGACCGGCAGAGGGCGAAAACGACTCTCTACTGACCGGGATGACCGCCAACTCATTCGAATGTCACTCAACAACCGTAGGATGACATCAAGTGACCTAACGGCAGCTGGGGTGAAGTGCACGGCGAGGACGTTCGAAACAGGCTCCTAGGGGCAGGGCTGAAGTCGTGCAAAGCTAGAATAAAGCCCTTCATCAATGAAAAGCAAAGAAGAGCCAGGCTGAGGTTTGCAAAAGACCATAAGGATTGGACCGTAGAGGACTGGAGTACGGTCATTTTCTCTGATGAGGCCAATTTTCAGCTTTGCCCAACACCTGGTCGTCTAATGGTTAGACGGAGACCTGGAGAGGCCTACAAGCCACAGTGTCTCGCACCCACTGTGAAATTTGGTGGAGGATCGGTGATGATCTGGGGGTGCTTCAGCAAGGCTAGAATCGGGCAGATTTGTCTTTGTGAAGGACGCATGAATCAAGCCACGTACAAGGTTGTCCTGCAAGAAAACTTGCTTCCTTTTGCTCTGACATTGTTCCCCAACTCTGAGGATTGGTTTTTCCAGCAGGACAATGCACCATGCCACACAGCCATGTCAATCAAGGTGTGGATGGAGGACCACCAGATCAAGACCCTGTCATGGCCTGCCCAATCTCCAGACCTGAACCCCATTTGAAAACTTCTGGAATGTGATCAAGAGGAAGATGGATGGTCACAAGCCATCAAACAAAGCCGAGCTGCTTGAATTTCTGCGCCAGGAGTGGCATAAAGTCACCCAACATCAATGTGAAATAATATAATAATATAATATGCCATTTAGCAGACGCTTTTATCCAAAGCGACTTACAGTCGTGCGTGCATACATTTTTGTGTATGGGTGGTCCCGGGGATCGAACCCACTACCTTGGCGTTACAAGCGCCGTGCTCTACCAGCTGAGCTACAGAGGACCACGTGGAGACTGGTGGAGTGCATGCCAAGATGCATGAAAGCTGTGATTGAAAATCAGGGTTATTCCACCAAATATAGATTTCTGAACTCTTCCTAAGTTAAAACATTAGTATTGTGTTGTTTAAAAATTAACATGAACTTATTTTCTTTGCATTATTCAAGGTCTGACAACACTGCATCTTTTTTGTTATTTTGACCAGTTGTCATTTTCTGCAAATAAATGCTCTAAATGACAATATTGTTATTTGGAATTTGGGAGAAATGTTGTCAGTAGTTTACAGAATAAAAAGTCCTGTGTAGCTCATCTGGTAGAGCATGTCGTTTACAACGCAAGGGTTGTGGGTTCGATTCCCACGGGGGGCCAGTATGAAAATGTATGCACTCACTAACTGTAAGTCGCTCTGGATAAGAGCGTCTGCTAAATGACTAAAATTTAAAAAACTAAAATGTTAATTTTACCCAAACACATACCTATAAATAGTAAGACCAGAGAAACTGATAATTTTGCAGTGGTCTCTTAATTTTTTCCAGAGCTGTATATATATTTTTTATGGGGCATTGTGTGTAGACCAGTTACACAAAACCTCACTTTGAATTCAGGCTGTAACACAACAAAATGTGGAAAAAGTGAAGGGGTGTGAATACTTTCAGAAGGGACTGTATATTGTTTGTTGTATGCGTAATGTTTGAATATTCATGTATAACTGGGTACCAGGATGCACTGTTCCATGGAACCTTTTTAGGCCCTCGACACTACTGTACTAGATAGATAGATACTGTATGTACTTTAATAATCCATGAAGGGAAATTTCATATTAAATGCCCCATGTTTGTGTACGTGTGTGTGTTTTTGTGGTAGGTGAATACTGGGTACCAGGATCTCGCACTTAGCGCTCCTGAATTAGGCTCCTGGTCATTTACCACTGTCTAGCTACCAGGTTGCCAAATATGACACATTTCCCTTTTATCTACACTATACACTGAGTATATGAAACATTAAGAACACCTGCTCTTTCCATGACATAGACTGACCAGGTGAATCCAGGTGAAAGCTATGATCCCTTATTGATGTAATTTGCTAAATCCACTTCAATCCGTGTAGATGAAGGCGAGGAGACAGGTTAAAGAATGATTTTTAAGACTTGAGACAATTGAATTGTGTATGTGTGCCATTGAGGGTGAATGGGCAAGACAAACGATTTAAGTGCCTTTGAACGGAGTATGGTTGTAGGTTTCTGGCGCACCGGTTTGTGTCAAGAATTGCAACGCTGCTGTGTCTTTCACTCACAACAGTTTCCTGTGTGTATCAACAATGGTCCACCACCAAAAGAACATCCAGAACACACGCTTTCGACACCTTGTAGAGTCCATGCCACGACGAATTGAGTCTGTTCTGAGGGCAAAGGGAGGGGGGGGGGGGGGGGGGTTCCTAATGTTTGGTATACTCAGTGTATATTAAAGCAATAATGCACGAGGTGGTGTGGTATATGGCCAATATACCACGGCTAAGGGCTGTTCTTAAGCACGACGCAACACGGAGTGCCTGGATACAGCCCTCAGCCGTGGCATATTGGCCATATTCCACAAAATCCTGAGGTGTCTTATTGCTATTATAAACTGGTTACCAACGTAATTAGAACAGTAAAAATACATGTTTTGTCATACCGGTGGTATACGGTCTCATATACCATGGCTTTCAGCCAATAAGCATTCAGGGCTCAAACCAGTGTATATTGTTCTCTGTATGCTGAATGTATGACTATTTCTTTCTTTCTCTTTCCTGCCAATTTGCTAAAATTAGTGAAAAGGTTGTACATAATAAGTACATCATTACAATAACATTGGCACATAAGGGTATGCACACATCTGCTCTAGTAATTAATGATGTATGCTAATTCATACAAAAATGTATTTTGAAGATGCCATTGAGGACAGGAAATTAGTGTTTTTATATTGTTCAGTGATTATCTAGAATGAATTCCTAAACAGTCCAACGATCTTCCCGTATTACTCATTGTATCCTCGAAAGGAGGCTATTCCACCAAAGCAAACTATCAAACAACAACATCAAAGCTCATCCCGGAACCTCATTGTGATCGTCTACTGTTTTGTCACAGACTCAGACACTAACCCTCTCCCCTCCCAGATTAATTGCTTCCTCAATTAATCCAGTGTGTTCGTCCCCCCTTCAACGTTTCCAACTGAATCCCACCCCTCGATGGATTTCCAACCTGATATGCTTCCCCTTTCAACAGCCAATGACTGAAATTTGCAAATATTGTTTTTAATTCACTCAACTGTATACAGTTTGGTGGAAATACCGTACCAGGCTTTCCTTTCCAAATAAAACAGAAATTAGTCTGAGTTGTTTAGCAGCAATGCTTGTGTTACAGTACAGGACATACACATGAGATGTTTAGGGTAATGAATTTCCTTTGTGAGTAAGAATGATGTACTCTTCCTGTCTGCTGTCTGGTGGAGAGGTAGGCAGTGACATGCTGTCTGAGCAGAGGGAGAAAAGGATAGAGGGGGAGGGAGATAGATAGAGAGAGAGCGTGAGGGGGAAAGGGGGGGGGGGGAGAAAGAGAGGGAGACTCCAGTGCTGTGTCTGTGAGGGAGGCGTGCGTTGACCTCTGGTTCCTTGCTGCAGTGACAGTAACCTTAACATGGCCTCCTCTATGTAATGCAGGTGGAGTGGTCGCAGAGCCCCCAGCCCATGGAGGTGCGTGTGCGTTGCCTACGAGCAGTCAGGGACAAGCTGCCCAGGGGCCTCTACAGCATCAGTGTGGTCCTCCACAGCCATCTGGGGGGCCCTGCCCTCACCTGGTCCTGTCTGAAGGAGGAGCAGTGGGCTGGGACCACAGAGCCCGTGGAGCACGGGGGCCACTTCTACGACACAGAGCTGCACGTCAACCAGAGCCTGTTCACCGTACGTAAGCGTCACAGGGATGGGGACTGCTCCTCCGCCCCAATTGGGTGACAAACACGTTTAGTTTAGCCCCCCGTCCTGGCCTTCCTCTATCCTCTATTGAGAGTAATGTGTTTTTATTCAGGAGGGGAAGGACAGGATGTGATTTGTGGCGATGGGAGTTCATTCAATAAGACACTCTTTTATTGAAACGATGCTCGGGGAAGCCGCTCAAGAAATAGTCCTTGATATGTGCGATGATGGAGGAAAAAAATAAGAAAACATATTCTTCATCTGAAAGCAATTCTGACACTGAGGGGCTCTGGATTAAAACACGTTCACTTCCAAGAGGGGGAAAAGTCTTTGAAGTGAAACCCAATACTGAATTAGCTAAATGCTATCTTTAAAAACAAACAGGAGTGATCTGTCAGATAAAAAAACGACAATGCACACATGCGGTATTGAAATAACGGTTACAGCATGCTGTAGGTTTAGTTTGTTTTCCACAGCAATAATTCTCTTCTCTTCTTTCCAATGGTTTTCTCTTTGGCTGCAGAGTAGGCTGTATATTGAAAGGGGTTATGAACATTTATATTAAACAGTAACTGTGTATATGAGGATGGAGAGACATTGTATTAAAATATGCCAGTGAGAGCCTCTAGGTTTGACTTGGGGGAAATCCAATATGAATAAAACAGCAACTTTTCAAACATGACATTTAATCCATGCATGTAAATCAAAAGAGAGATCTATTATTCATTTATATAAGGGCATAGTGTTTTATTGGACTGAAAATGAAGTACAAATGCACTGAAAAATGTAGTGTATTTTCCAGAAGTCTATATGAGCAGCCATCATGCAGTATACCCGAGCTGCAGTGGGGACTAAAGTAGGCCTCTACAGTGGTATTTTTAGACATGGAACTTGGCAAATGAAACTATTTCCACTGTAACACCCTGGATAAAGTCTTGATACTTGTTACTCAGTTTGACAATTTTTTTTGACTAAATTCTATTGAATGTTATTAGTTCAGCTGCATTTTCAGATGATGGTTAGCATAGCAGTAGCATGTACCACAGTTTTAGGTCTAATAAGTATTTTTATTTAACCTTTATTTTAACAGGGAGTCCCATTGAGACCAAGGCCTCTTTCCCAAGAGAGCCCTGTGAACATTTTACACTTTTAAAAGGGAGCCCTTCTAAATGTAGCCTAATCCTAAATCATCGCTGTACTTTTCAAAGCACTTGTTGGCACTACAACAACAAATGCTAACAACAATAAACATGTTAGATGGTGGATGATGACCAGAAAGTAATATTTATTCATTGCTATAAGATGCCTGATGCAATGCTGATACCAACATATGAAAACTATAAGCAACCTAATCCACAATTTGTTTCCCTCCTGATCCGTTTTCCCAAAGTGTTATGATGCAGAAGGACTGTCTAGATAGTCAGTGTTCCAATGGCAACTCTAAAGTGCCTTATCGCATGTGGCCACTGTCAATGCACTGCTACAGTAGGTGGGCGTATTCATCAAGCCTCAGTCTCCTGATAATATTGTCTCAGGCTCCATCTGACATAAAGGACGGGGTAAGCCGCTGAAACTGAATGCGGACTTCGCTGGGAAAGGCTGTAGGATCTGATTCAGAGGTATAAGGGTTTAAGTACGGCACTGCAAATGCCTCGTGTCACTCTCAACCCTCTCTCCCCAAACCTGGCTCTTATTTATAGATGTTGTTGTTAGCTGTGGAAATGAGGAATTAGCAACAGTAGGAGGAAGCCAGGAGCTTATTTTTCTTTTTGGTTCCCCTGTTCTTTGTGTGTATGTGGTGTGTGTGTGTGTTTGGGGTTCATTTTACCAGGAACACCACTTCAATTTGATCTGTCTTAAAGATTCATGCAAGGAGGCTGCACACATGAAGGGTGTCAGGCCCACTGTCTTAACACAGTGTTTACTTCAAGTGGGTAGAAGCATAAGATCCAAAATCTTAATATTGAAGGGGAGGAAAAGGAGGGAAAGCATGGCATGATAAACTAAATCTTTGGATTTTCACCCAATCTTGTATTTTTTCCCCTCAGCCCTTCATCTTTCCTTTTTTTCAGTCATTGTTCTAATTGCTCAGCTTTTTTCTTCTCCTTTTTTCAAAAGAAAGTGTTTTAAAATAGTTTCCCAAAGACGGAAGAAGGATAGATAAAGTTCTAAAATTGAGTCGTCTTGTGTGTTAAAGTCTGGACAGTCAGGTTTTCTTTCTCTCTTTTTCCTCCATTCCTTTTTTTGTTCTCCTTTCAAGATTGGGGCAGTAAATATCAGTCTGTTTTTAATGAAATTTGATAGTTTAATGGTTTAATAGACGGTTCCACCAGGCCAAGGCACACTGGAACACTGGACCATATGTTTCTGTTTGCTGCTCCACCTGAGAAAGCCTGTAGTGCATCTCATCCAGGTTCTCTCATGTTCTCTCAGGCAACTGTGCCTTCCTCTCCCTTCCCTTCCTCTCCCTTCCCTTCCCTTCCTCTCCTCTCCCTTCCCTTCCACCCCCCTCCCTGTTTATGTGGCTTATATTTCTATTACAGTAAATTAACTATGAAATATTTTTCAATATCCATAATATGCAATATTATGCCATAAATTGTGTCTTGAGTCAGACACTTCCACCATCATTTCTCTCAGGTAGGTACCAAAAGCAGATTAGCGGGGGATACACATGATTTATGTGATAAAACAAGTCTTCACCGTTTTCCATTACAACTAATAGAAGGATGAAATATTCCCCCCCGGTGATTGATGAAGTGGCGTGCTCCTCGTTGTCAGTTCATTTTTTAAGCAGAAGGTAAGTCTACTGCTCTCTGGGTAAATAAGAGTCCCTGTTTGTCATCTGCTAGCACAGCCCAAACTGCTCTACCTGCTGCTGCATGCGTGATTTTGTAACATGGCTCAGTATGTTAAGGTCATGTTAGGCATGTTACTGTAAAATGTACATACTTTGGTTCACAGGGCAGTTAACGTTAATATCTCCACGGTGTCCACAGGTCCTTAAAACTGTCTTCGTTCTTAAATTAATTTATCTGAGCTGGGATGACATTGCCCTCCTCTTACCGAAGCAATTTGACGTGAAGCATTTTTGCTTAAGTCGGTAATTTCACTTCTGTCTCTCACTCCCGCTGCCCCCATTGCACATGGAGTAACAGGAGAGATGCATTCTGATAAGCGCATGCATTGACTACTGACAAGTTGAGCAACATTTTAAAATGTAATTGTGGGAAAGACTGTTCTTTTTTTTCTTCTTTTTTTGTGTGTATTTTACCCGCTTTTTCTCCCCAATTTCGATCTTGTCTCGTCGCTGCAACTCCCCAACGGGCTCGGGAGGCGAAGGTCGAATTATGCGTCCTCTGAAACATGATCCGCCAAACTGCGCTTCTTAACACCTGCCCGCTTAACCCGGAAGCCAGCCGCACCAATGTGTCGGAGGAAAAACTGTTTACCTGACAACCGAGGTCAGCCTGCAGGCGCTCGGCCCACCACAATGAGCCGCTAGAGCGCGATGAGCCAAGTAAAGCGCCCCCGGCCAAACCCTCTTCTAACCCGGACAGTGCTGGGCCAATTGTGCGCCGCCCTATGGGACTCCCGATCACGGCCGGTTGTGATACAGCCCACTGACAAAGACATTATCAGTCTAATTTTAATGGTAGGTTTATTTGAACAGTGAGAGACAGAATAACAACAAACAAATCCAGAAAAACGCATGTCAAAAATGTTCTACATTGATTTGCATTTTAATGAGGGAAATACGTATTTGACCCCTCTGCAAAACATGACTTAGTACTTGGCGGCAAAACCCTTGTTGGCAATAACAGATGTCAGACGTTTCTTGTAGTTGGCCACCAGGTTTGCACACATCTAAGGAGGGATTTTGTCCCACTCCTCTTTGCAGATCTTCTCCAAGTCATTAAGGTTTCGAGCCTGACGTTTGGCAACTCAAACCTTCAGTTCCCTCCACAGATTTTCTATGGGATTAAGGTCTGGAGACTGGCTAGGCCACTCCAGGACCTTAATGTGCTTCTTCTTGAGCCACTCCTTTGTTGCCTTGGCCATGTGTTTTGGGTCATTGTCATGCTGGAATACCCATCCACGACCCATTTTCAATGCCCTGGCTGAGGGAAGGAGGTTCTCACCCAAGATTTGACGGTACATGGCCCTGTCCATCGCCCCTTTGATGCGGTGAAGTTGTCCTGTCTCCTTAGCAGAAAAACACTCCCAAAGCATAATGTTTCCACCTCCATGTTTGACGGTGGGGATGGTGTTCTTGGGGTCATAGGCAGCATTCCTCCTCCACCAAACACGGCGAGTTGAGTTGATGCCAAAGAGCTCGATTTTGGTCTCATCTGACCATGACACTTTCACCCAGTTCTCCTCTGAATCATTCAGATGTTCATTGGCAAACTTCAGACGGCCCTGTATATGTGCTTTCTTGAGCAGGGGGACCTTGCGGGCGCTGCAGGATTTCAGTCCTTCACGGCGTAGTGTTACCAATTGTTTTCTTGGTGACTATGGTCCCAGCTGCCTTGAGATTATTGACAAGATCCTCCCGTGTAGTTCTGGGCTGATTCCTCACCGTTCTCATGATCATTGCAACTCCACGAGGTGAGATCTTGCATGGAGCCCCAGGCCGAGGGAGATTGACAGTTCTTTTGCGTTTCTTCCATTTGCGAATAATCGCACCAAATGTTGTCACCTTCTCACCAAGCTGCTTGGCGATGGTCTTGTAGCCCATTCCAGCCTTGTGTAGGTCTACAATCTTGTCCCTGACATCCTTGGAGAGCTCTTTGGTCTTGGCCATGGTGGAGAGTTTGGAATCTGATTGATTGATTGCTTCTGTGGACAGGTGTCTTTTATACAGGTAACAAGCTGAGATTTGCAGCACTCCCTTTAAGAGTGTGCTCCTAATCTCAGCTCGTTACCTGTATAAAAGACACCTGGGAGCCAGAAATCTTTCTGATTGAGAGGGGGACAAATACTTATTTCCCTCATTAAAATGCTAATCAATTTATAACATTTTTGACATGCGTTTTTCTTGATTTTTTTGTTGTTATTCTGTCTCTCACTGTTCAAATAAACCTACCATTAAAATGATAGACTGATCATTTCTTTGTCAGTGGGCAAACGTACAAAATCAGCAGGGGATCAAATACTTTTTTCCCTCACTGTATGTGAGTATAACAATTACTTCTCAACTGTCAATATAGAGGAAATAACACCACTTTACAATCAAAGTATGTAATTGAGATGATGCGGAACGGAGCGCTCCATTTGTGGTGAATACATCAAGTAGCCTATGCAGGCCTTCCAATGGAAGGTTTTCTCAGGACATTATATTTACTGTTAGATCAGTTACATAGCTATCTAGCAACAATATCATATTAAGAGTTAGCAATCTAGCTAAAGTGTTTTTTTTTGTGTTCCCACTTCCTCAGCTGTTAAATTATGTAGCATAAGCTATAGCCTAGGCCAATATTCACAAAAAAACATGCAGGCAAATTAATCTCTAAAAAGATAGGATTATTCTGGATCCTATTTTGACATGTTTTACCTCAAAATATCCATCATGCATTCCCTGAACATGTTAGATGAAATAGCACATTTCTTTCATGTCTTACTTGGCACTGGAAAAAGACAGTCTAGAGCCCTCCTGCTTAGCTATCTTGCTTGGAAATATAGCCATTTGATACCTGATTCACTGAATGAGGGAAGGACCTTGTTAAGTTGGATCAGTGGCCTAGCTCTACAGATGGAGAGTTGACCTCTTTTATACAGTAACATTGCTGTGTATTTTTCTTTAAGGCATTTTCTTCACAGTGGTATCGTTATGGTATTGAGTATCATTATAGTTGGTTTTGGTATCGAAGCCAAAATTCTGAACACTTAGAGTTTGTAATCTAGCTAATGATTAGCCCGTTGGGGTTACCTAAACAAATGCAGATGGGCAACCCCATGCTTCAGCCATCTAAAGCCACTATGCTACTACATCCGTTAGGCTACAGGAGAATGCCCATTGCTAAAATAGCACACCTGCCTGATATGAACTATGTAGGCTATAGCCTTCGGTGAAAAATACTACTTTTTGCCAACATGGGCATATTTCTGGAGGGGAATATTAGCAGGTGTGTGGCGCACCCAGATCTCAAAATTGGTATTCAATCGCATTCCAAGTGGCATTTACAAGGTCTTAAAGTCTTCAGTTCAACTTCATGGAACCTGCAGATACTTTCTCAAACCAGTCTTTATCATTTAACCACTTCCCAAACCTCAGTTCAATGCCAACATTGTTGTGGGACCGGTTAAGACCGTTAATGGAATCTATTGTAGGCCGTCATGCAGAGACAGTCATACAGCGTAATATGGAAAATAGATAAGTAGAGGATCTAGGTTGTGGTTTGAGAGTGAACCGTCTCCCCTGATGGCTCTTGTCCTATTTGCCCCCCTCTCTGTGTGTGTGTTTGTGCATCCGTGTGTGTGCAGATCCTGCCTGCGTCGTGTGACATGCTGCCATCCATGGTGCTGCTGTTCAGGTTGCTGGGTCTGACGGGGGAGCGGAGCCATGTGGGCACCACACTGGGCTGGGCTGCCTTCCCTGTCTGCCACGCCACCCTCACAACCGTCCAGGGGCGCTTCAAGACCCCCCTCCTCAGGGGGCTCCCGCACCCCCACCTCGACCAGTTCCGCAAGATAGAAGGCCTTATGTCAGCCGACCTAGACAACTGGCTGTGTAACCTGTACTTCCAGGTGTGTTAGTTGGTGGGTTGATGGTAGTGTGTGTGAGGGAGAGTGGGCGAAGGAGTTGTGTGTGTGTGTGTGTGTGTGTGTCCCTTTCAGTTGGGAATGTTGAGCCCAGGGGCTATGGACAGTCACCTGATTTGAACCATTATCAGAGAAGTTGGGTGGTTGGTCTGAGAGGACATTGTGTGTGGTAAATGGTTTTAGTGGAGAAATTGGAAATTGGACCCAGATTGTAAATAAACCACATATTTACTAAACATATCCGGATGCATTTGAGGTGATGCATTGATCCAATTACTCAACAGCTTAATTGAATTAAAATACAGAACAAAGGTTTCTCTATTTACAGTTCCTCTGCATTTTTTGTCCCAAGTGTATTTTTCCTATCAATAGGAATCAGTATCGCAACTAATATCTATAGTGGTTTTAAGACATAAAGGAGTAGCCGTACAGACATTCATTACTGATGTATTGCAGTAGACGTGTAGAACACAAGCAGCAGTGACATCACCACTGTTATGCACTAAACATCTGAAGTATGAAAAATGTATGCACTCACTAACTGTAAGTCGCTCTGGATAAGAGCGTCTGCTAAATGACTAAAATGTCAAATGTAAAAATGTTATCAATTCTAAATGTATCATTGCATCATGCACTCATTCTCGCTCTGTATCTCCCCCAACCCCCCTCCCCTCTCACCTTCCCATAATGGCTCTACAGGTGAGGAAGCTCCCCAGTGGCAGCTCCAGGGGGGAGGAGGAGCACAGTGTCACCCTGCAGATCCCCCCTCTCCTCGTCCCCCCTCCGCCCCCCCAGGCGGGCCCAAGCGGCTCCAGCCCCAGCTGGGAGAGAGGCGGCGTCAAGCCGTGTCACCGGGGGTCTCCTCTTCACCTGTCTGCCTCACACTCCTCCTCTGCCTGCTCCTCCTCCACTCTGCCAGGTAGGAGTCCCCCACCGTCACCCCCACTACCCCCTACTGCCAGCAGCCACAGTGGGGGACAAATTTCACCTAATGTCACAGACAGAGTGGCAGGTCTCCATGGCTGTCAAAGGAGGTGATTGTGCTCTGAGGCAGGTCCTTGGTGTTTATCATGTCCTATTATTAGTTACTATTTATTGTCAGTATTGCTATTATATTGCTAGATATTGCTGCATTGTTGGAGCTAGAAACATAAGCATTTTGCTGCACCTGCGATAACATCTGCAAAATTGTACGCGACCAATAAACTTTGATTTGATTTGATTAATAACAATATATTTGCAAAACACATTTCAGCCAGTTATAGTACCAGAGTGTATTACCAACATTGCCCATTTCAAATAAATTGAACATTTCATTCCATTCTACACAACAAACAAACACTCATAACTAGAAGGATGTTATGCAATGGAAACTATGGAATAGATCAAATGTTTTATTAAAACGAGGAAACGGCTAGTTCTCTAGCAGGAACTCATATAACCTCTCCGTGCGCAATTAGCATATTCATATTTTGTTCTTCTGTAGATGTGCTCAATGTGTTTGGGAAACAACAGATGAGAAAACCCCCAGCCTCATGCTGAGATTAAAGTCATAGGACATGTTGCATGTATTTAAAAGATACACTAAGTATGATTTGAGTTCTAGTGGGAAGTTCGTACTGCACGCGAGTACAAGCAAACAACAACAACCACCTAAAAACACATTTCGTAACAATTGGTTTGACAGCATAATACTGAAGCCAGTGTGGTTCACACATTTTTGTTCTGAAGTATTTGGCTTTTTTTACGCAGAAAACGTATTCTCATGGCACAGGGTGTATGTCTAGTACACAGCCTGTCCAGTTGACACCACAGCATCGTGAAATCTCTGAATAGTTTATTGGAGCTTTACTTTAGATATGAGGACTTGTGATTTATTATAACTCATTGATGAAATGCAAGCATATGGGAATGTCCTGGCCCTACAGTCCTAGCCTGGTCCCAGATCAGTTTGTGCTGTATAGCCAACTTCTACGGTCCATTTGGCATGACAGTGACCAAAGGAGTTGGCTATACAGCTCAAACAGATCTGGGACCAGGCTACTAAAGTCTCTCTTCAGTACGGTCACATGGATGTGTTTCTCAGCTGAATGAACAGGCAGGTGGAAAAGAGTAACATCGTCCATCTGTAGAGAGGAAGTGAATAATACCGGCCTGCTATTATCAATGATAATGCGTCCAGTTTCTCACTTAAAACACACTTCTCTTGTTTCCCCTGGTTTTCAGGTCAGGCAATATCCTGGCCAACGTCAGAAATCAAACGAAGGCTCATTTGGTATTGATCTAGTACAAAGACGACCAGGCCTCTGTTATTAATACATCACTTTTTTTTTGGCAGGGCGCTCATCTTTATTTAACAGTCCTCAAAAAAGTTTCTGGGGTAGTGCTGGAGCTTTAAACATCAGACGGGCGTTTTAATTACAAATGAGTTGTGACAGGTCTGCTGGGTAGCAACCTGGCCCATTTTAAACGTGATGTCGGCTGACAGCTCGAGCCGTGTTCTCCGAGTGTTCTCCGAGTGCCGCAACATGTGGAAGAAATTGGTATTTTACATTTCACAGCTTGTCACTTCCTCTGCAGAGCGACCCTTGACCTCCCAATGAGATCCTAACACCCCACAAGGGAAGTGTCCCCGCCAAGAGCATTCTGGGAGATTTATGTTCTACCACACAGGCAAAGTACCAGTCCTCCACATCCACCTCCTCCACCCCACCTGAAAAGAAAGAGGGGGGAACAACAGAGAAAAGTCAGGTGAAGAGGTGGCTGGAGAAGAAGTGAACCTGATCTGTACCTTGAGTAACGGATCAAAAGGTGTCCCTCACAGCACCTCGCGGAGGCCCGTAAGGCACCACTCTGTAAGTCTAGCTGAAGTTTGTGTCACATTTGCATATGGATCCGTTCACGTTGCATTACTTCTCGGAGCGGAGTTATGAAATTCAGATGGAGAGATTACGTCAAGCTCCGAGGAGAGAGATTGGATAGACAACTTTAACCTAGCCCACAACTGGAAATCAAATTCAGCGAGGAAAGAGAGGAACAAATTATTCCCGTTATCCAGCACTCTGTCAAAGTCTAGGGCCTCAATCATTTCCTTCCATTTGGAGGAAGCTCTCTGTTTTTGATGTATAGAGATTCCTTTTTCTTTCTATGCGTGTAACGCCCAAGTTTTTCTCATTATGTGCTTCCCTCAGAATCAGGACAAGTATATGGAGACCTCTTGTCATAGGATAACACACACATAGTCTTACTTGACAGTCAGACTGAAAGTTTTGCGTTCCTGGGGCCTTAAGTTAATTAATCTCCTTCGCATTATCACAGCCCTGGATGAGGTGTCTATTACAGACAAGAAAGTGACTGACAACCCAATCCATGACGACTATACCAAATAATAGATTTGACAAGTTTGGAGAAATGATGAAAAAACGCTAATGTATAGCAATTTTTTTGCTGTTGACTTTGTTGTGTCAGAAAAGTAAACTTACCATATGAGGATCATAATCCTGTTTTACTTCGTTTGCTCCGTGCATAACGGATACTATTTGCCTTTTGAACACACGAGAGTCACCAGAGGCGGTGTGGGTTAACTGACCTTTCACATTAACTGAATGATCCGGTTACACTTGAGTTTGTTTGAATCCAAATGACTAATTAGATTAGGCCTGTGTTCTATGATTGCCGTCAGTGGATCAGTAACTGGATGCAGAGGATCGGAGTTGAGAGGGTTTAGTTTTGTGTTGTTGCTTTTCTCTCCCTCTTTTTGCCAATGCATCATAATGAATCATAATACCACCCTTGAGCACAATTTCGAGGATTTTTCATCTGTCTCTGGAACGCAGCGCTGAACGTTCAGGATAAAGGTCCCTCAGGGTTAGGGTATTGGTCATCCAAGTCAAACGTTACCACAACGTTATATCATCCCCCCTCTTTATCAGTCTGTGATGGGCCCCCAATTAATTTTGCACTGTCCATATTCTAAATGGATGTTTTATTGTTATGTCAAAGCCTGTTTGTATAGATACAAGAGTAACCCCACAAAGGCAATGTTATAGACTGGGACAAACAGAACCCAAGGGGAACACTGTTTAGTTTAACCCCCCCACACACACACACACACAGCATACAGCATACATACAGCATGTCCTCTATGCTGATGAATGAACAGGGATGGAGATGTGAAGTGTCCTTCAACAACAAGATAATTTTATTAATCAACGCTATAATACTCCAGCATGATATCCAAGCTTCAAATGAGACTGCAAAGATCCGTGATCCTACTTCGAGTTGCGTTGTCGAGTAAACAATGTTCCGTTCGGATAACCACATCGCTACGAGTCGAAACAATCGCTGAATATAAAACCCCGCCACCGAATCCCGGCAGCGAGGGCACTCTCGGGTAATCAATGATTCACTGACCTTGGCTCCGCGGTCAACTTTGGACCAATCACAGGGCAATTAGAAGCCCAGGTGAGTGGAAAGGGCTCGTCCGGTCGGCTTTCACTAGCAGTAACGGGGCCCTGGACATCTCAGTGTGGTGGACCCGGGGCCATGTTTTCCAGCCGAGGTCTCTCTCGCTCTCTTCCAGCTCTCTCTCTCTCCCAGCTCTCTTTCTCTCTGTCTCTCTCACACTCTCTGTCTCTCTCTCTCTCCCAGCTCTCTCTCCCAGCTCAGAGAGAACCAGCTGGATAACAAGGAGGCTGTTGTTCTACCCTCTGAGCAACACTGGGGTTGTGGCAGCAGCCCTCCAAGTTCATGGACATAGCCTATAGCTGTCAACACTGTGCTAATTCTGGCCCAACACCATCTGAGAATCAGGGTTGGTGAATTAAACCCGAAGCTGCAGTATGGTGCTCTCTCTCTCTCTTCTCTCTCTCTCTCTCTCTCTCTCTCTCTCTCTCTCTCTCTCTCTCTCTCTCTCTCTCTCTCTTCTCTCCTCTCTTTCTCTCTCTCTCTTCTCTCCTCTCTTTCTCTCTCTCTCTTCTCTCCTCTCTTTCTCTCTCTCTCTTCTCTCCTCTCTTTCTCTCTCTCTCTTCTCTCCTCTCTTTCTCTCTCTCTCTTCTCTCCTCTCTTTCTCTCTCTCTCTTCATCCATAGCGGCGCTGGTGTTTTAACACACAAACAATGACAATGAATTTGTCCTCCAACTCTGGAGGCTTATATCAGACCTCAGCTGTACCGCTTAACTGCATGCCCATCACTTTCTGCAGTACTTCCAACCCGTAAGCAAGGTAGTTCTGAGTTTGTATTATTTAGATGTAGCTACTTAGTTTAATATATTATTTTAGGACCCATAGTTGCAGCTTATTTTAAAATATGTCAAAGCAAAAAATTATACTCATTGTCTGTTGAACGCATTTGAAATTAAAGGCATGTTGAACACATCCAAGTTTGTAAATAATGTTTTTACATTTGACTACAAGGGTCATTGACTGGGTGCCATTCTGTTATTGATTCTCGTTCACCTTCTCACTTTCCATCTCTGTCGGTCTCTGGCTTTTCTGTGAGGAGAACTGACATCTCATGTTTGACTTACAGTACAGTAACTGTCACAGTAAAAAAATATATTCTGAATTCAGTATATACTGTAGGATCTCTTTAACAGAACATTTTATGATTTTGAATTTTGACAGCGCACATAAAGACTTAACCATGCAAGCCAGAGTTGAATAGTTATGCAATCACATGACAGATCAGGTAAAAAAGAACATATTCTTCACTCTGAAAATAACAGATATAACCTTATTACCTTGTAACTGTAGGCATTCCTAATGTTTACCAGCAAAGCCCTGGTAATTAAGAACTACATCTGGGTTGGAATTAAATCTGATGTCAGTCTCCAAAACCAGGAGGAAGCTGAACAGTCTTGCCATTAAGTACACTTTAGCCGTCAGACGGATTTGCTGATATGTCGCCTATATTTAAAGGTTATTATTACTGATATATTTAATCCCACAGCAAGAGAGAAAAATGATATAATCTCAGAGGTTTCCATATGTATTATATAGATGTGACTGGCTGCAGAAGAAGACGAGAAAAAAAGCGATGAAAAAAAGTTTCACATAGTGATCAAGCTAAGGTTTACTTAATTAGAACCTCCAGGCAATGCAAGAACCCTTTTTTAAATTCTGTGAATGTTAATATGCTAAATAATGCAAAGCTCCGGCTCTTCAAGCATGAGACACACATCTGGCGGCTTACCATTTAAATTACAGCCCAAAAAATGAGAGAGAGAGAAAATAAAAGAAAAAGGGGAGGAAAAAACACTTCAAAAGTAATTTTCCAAAGGAAAGAAGAATGGAGAAATGTATTACAACCAAATTTAATTTCTTTTTCGATTTTTCATCATGTCTAATTGCATGCATTAGAGCGTTCAGGCTCGGAAGGTTTGGCTTCTTAGATTGTGGGAGATGTGTGTGCAGGGAAGTTTCATAAGTCACTCCACTCTCTCTCTCTTTCTCTCTGAGGAAAATCAGCCTCTTAGACTGATACTTTTGCAAACTCTCCTGACAGAACAACAAAACAACTTTACTACCTGCCTCTGAGTATGATCACTACACACCACACATGTGCAGTGCGCACCACTGGAAGTGGGAAGAAATATTTTAACAATATTGCAATTGATGTGTTGACACCCACACAATGTTTGATTGTTTTATTTTAGGAATACACTACATGATTTTGAAACATGTATTTGGTAATTGTATAGTCAATTATGCAGGAAGATGTTATTGATTGGTTGCTTAAATAAATGGTCCTTTTGAGTGATTTAAATGGTGATTTAACAAATATTTAAGAGTGCAACAGTGGAATTTGTATTTTTTAATATCCCTATTTAAATTGTATTTAGTTTTTCTTATTTTAGTTACTAGATACTGTATGTGACAAAGGTGTTAGTAGATATGTGAGTTACCAGAGATATATACATGCTGTTTGTGTGTATAAAATCATTGTTTCATCCTACTGTTTACTGTCGGTTTGAGATATTTTTACTCAATGAAGTTTTTTTTTTTTTACCAACATTTGTTATTGCTTCTTTTCTTTTTTAACAACCTACCTCGTCAACTCTTACCAGCACTCCTACAGTGAACAGAACCAGGATAAAAAATGTCAATTCATAAATCAGACATAAATGATGATGTATTACTCTCTCTCTCTCTCTCTCTCTCTCTCTCTCTCTCGCTCTCTCTCTCTCTCTCTCTCTATCTCTCTCTCGCTCTCTCTCTCTCTCTCTCTGTTGTTGCCAGATGTGCTTTGCTAATAAAAATAAACATGATTTTTATTTTATTTTATTTATTTTACTCTTATATGACAGGGAAGAACTCCACGGTAGTGGTCCCTGAGAAAACAGAGGAGAGGAGGGATCCCTACACAGAGAAAGCAGAGACATGGACCCACTACAAGGTAACAATGTGATTTAGGAAAAAGCGTTACTCCTCTCTTGAAATGAGCCCCCCCCACACACACACACACACACACACACACACATGCAAACCGTCTCCAGCCCTACACACACCGCCCCTCGTTATTATCTGAGATTTGTCAAAATACATTTCACACTAACAGGTATTTTTCAGTCTTCAAAGCCAGTTTTGATCTGCTTGACAGGCCAAAGCAGCTGAAATTCTGTGAAATCAGCAATGCCAGCCAGGCCTTTTTATTGCTCCGAACACGCCTCTTCCTGAGCTACAGAGGACTTAAGCTAAATGAACCAAAGCCTAGTACGTTACCTGCCATACTTTGAAGTGGTAATTGCAGAATGACTTTTCTTTGCTGATCTGGCATTGCTGTCTCACACTCTGCTTTGCTATTGTGCCCTCCTTTGTTGTTGTGATGTTATTGTTGTGATGTTATAGTTTTGATGTTGTGGTTGTGATGTTGTTGTAGTTGTGATGTTGTAGTTGTGATGTTAGTTGTGATGTTATAGTTGTGATATTGTTGTGATGTGGTAGTTGTTGTAGCAGATGATGCATATACACCACATAAGCTCCTATCCATCGCACACTCTTTCCAAGCCTTTATTCCTAAAGCTCCCCTCTACAGCCGCGTTACAAGAGGCTCTTAGTCTCAAGACGGCCAATAATCAGCACTGCTGACCTCTTAAATGAATACGTTTGTTGATACGAGGTGTTCTTTTTTCAGAAGCCACAAAGCTGCAGGGTTTTAAACGCTGCTAACTCTGTCAAATGTCACCCGGTTGAAGCCAGTTGTCTAATGATTAAGTGTGGTGATCTCAAACCTGCCCCAACCTGGGCGCGGGGGATCAAATTTCAGCCCCCTCTCAACCTGCGGTGCCAGGCTAATTAAAATTTATTTTCTCCAGGCGACCGCTTAAGCCCAGAGGGCAGGAATCGCAGTGGAAAATCTGGCTCTTAAGATATTGCATTAAATGTATTGTAGAGACACCAGAGAACATTGCGGTTTATATATCTCCTGTGTTTTTTCTCCTCTCTCTCTCTCTCTCCACCTTCTTTATTGTGATCATCACTCTGGAATTCGCACTTTCTTTGGCAAAGATTGCACTATGAAAATCAATGGGGCTTTTATAGGGGCCTTAGCCTATTTACCACATCCTGGGTGCAGTTCTCTCAGGTGTAGAAGAGAGAGACAGATAAATAGGGAAGGCTCTTTTTCAAACTAGGGAGCTGATTAACATAATCAGGGAGTATTTCACAACTTCTAGCTAGCAGACAGCCTAAGCCAACCCAAGGGCAAGGCAGCACCAGTTGACAGGACGAGGTAAAGCAAGCCGTTAACGCATGGCCGAGCTTAACAAATAATATCAGGCGCTGAAGTACCTCTGCATCTGAAATATTTAAAACCCACTTCCTACCTCCATTCTGACCATGTTTACACCACTCCATGACTAGTGTAAATAACAGCAACAGCTGCCCTAAACGTTCCATTGAATATCCCATATTTAACCTCTGCTGCATTTATCCATCTATGCCGTGTTTCTCCCTCATCAATGTTGCTCCTCTCCAGAGATGTGTTATTTGGGTGTCATTCAATTCTGAGACTAGAAGAGAACGGGCTCAAAAGTGTGATGCGCTGTCTCCATGTGATCCCCAGATAGATCGGGGCCCGTTTCCTGCTCTGCCTGCTTTGATTACAAACGACATCCGCATGTGTCTCCCCCCGATTTGTGCTCTCCCCAACAGAAGAAGCCAATCAACAAGATAAATAGCTCGAGTGCCCGTGTGAGAGGGAGCGCCGCACCAACACCGCCGCCGCCTCTGCAGGGCCAGGCTGACAAACAGGAGACAGCAGCTCCGGCTGCAGCATCATTGGAGAAGAGGGAGAATCTCTGGGCTGAGGAGATGGAGGAGTATACGTTCTCCCTACAGTAAGTCTCACTACTCATTATGTAACTTCCAGTCGCAGCACGGAGGAAATGTGGGTGACGACAGATTTTTGCCTCGTAGAAGATTTCAACGCAGAATGTCTTGAGAATAACTACTATAGTAAAGATGGCACACACACGTGTAGTAGTGCTGTGTGAAGAAGAAAAATATGGCGTTTATATATTTTTATTAAAACATTTTAGGGGTGGATCAGCTTTAATATTGTGGCTTCTGTCAATGTAATTGTCTGCATCATTTCCAATCCCCCATATATCTATTTTTTATATCTTTGTTTATAAAAAGTGAGTGATGATATCTCCAACCCCATCGTGTTTATGTATCTCCCCTGGTGCTATGGGGTCAGATCTTTTAGAGGGGTGTACATGGCAACATTGGCTCAACACACATACCTCTGTCACTGTGTGGTTAGTTGTTTTTCAATTCCCTTGCAATACAAACTGAATAAGGGGGTTGGGCAAATGTTTTCTCTTTATTGTTGCTTACAGCATTTGATTTTTAATGAGAAAACAGGGATGTGTCAAGCACAAACAGCCCAGGATACAACACATGGTATAAAACACCAAACACCATGTTTGATAAAAAACTATTTTCATAGAGTATTAAAATAATATAAAATGGGTATTGCTTATTTCAACGGGATAAAAAGTTTTGCAGGTATTTGTTTATATTTGAGCTGAACATAAATTAATACAAGGCGAATCTGCACCCATTACAATGAAAGGGAAAGCCTCACGCTCTCAGGGGATTAAAAAGGGGCCTGTGTTTCCTCATTTGAGAGTAGTTTGTAATTTATAGCTTCCGGTGGCATATTAAACAAGATCAGAGACTACACTCTGGCATCTCCCGAACACACCAGGGGAATTAAAATCATTACCACGACAACAAAAATAAAGCCACAAACATGACGACACAATGCTAAGTGAAGGGAGAGAAAAACACATAATGAATCTAACTTGTATGGGCGGACTATACGAAGGGAAACATTTAAAGTGTGTTTTACTTTTACTTTAGGACACTTATTCAAGATGTGGAACATACTCAACATGTGGAACATATTACAATTTTGCCTACAGTGCCTTGCAAAAGTATTCATCCCCCTTGGCGTTTTTCCTATTTTGTTGCATTACAACCTGTAATTTAAATTGATTTTTATTTGGATTTCATGTAATGGACATACACAAAATAGTCCAAATTGGTGAAGTGGAATTAAAAAAATTACTTGTTAAAAAAAATTCTAAAAAATAAATAACGGAAAAGTGGTGCGTGCATATTTATTTACCCCCTTTGCTATGAAGCCCCTAAATAAGATCTGGGTCAACCAATTACCTTCAGAAGTCACATAATTAGTTAAATAAAGTCCACCTGTGTGCAATCTAAGTGTCATATGATCTCAGTATATATAAACCTGTTCTGAAAGGCCCCAGAGTCTGCAACACCACTAAGCAAGGGGCACCACCAAGCAAGCGGCACCATGAAGACCAAGGAGCTCTCCAAACAGGTCAGGGACAGAGTTGTGGTGAAGTACAGATCAGGGTTGGGTCATAAAAAAATATCCAAAACTTTGAACATCCCACGGAGCACCATTAATAAAAGCTCCATTATTAAAAAACTTAAAGAATATGGCAGCACAACAAACCTGCCAAGAGAGGGCCGCCCACCAAAACTCACAGACCAGGCAAGGAGGGCATTAATCAGAGAGGCAACAAAGAGACCAAAGATAACCCTGAAGGAGCTGCAATGCTCCACAGTGGAGATTGGAGTATCTGTCCATAGGACCACTTTAAGCCGTACACTCCACAGAGCTGGGCTTTACGGAAGTCTGGCCAGAAAAAAGCCATTGCTTAAAGAAAAAAATAAGCAAACACATTTGGTGTTCGCCAAAAGGCATGTGGGAGACTCCCCAAACATATGGAAGAAGGCACCAAGGTCAGATGAGACTAAAATTGAGCTTTTTGGCCATCAAGGAAAACGCTATTTCTGGCGCAAACCCAACACCTCTCATCACCCCGAGAACACCATCCCCACAGTGAAGCATGGTGGTGGCAGCATCATGCTGTGGGGATGTTTTTCATCGGCAGGGACTGGGAAACTGGTCAGAATTGAAGGAATGATGGATGGCGCTAAATACAGGGACATTTATGAGGGAAACCTGTTTCAGTCTTCCAGAGATTTGAGACTGGGACGGAGGTTCACCTTCCAGCAGGACAATGACCCTAAGCATACTGCTAAAGCAACACTTGAGTGGTTTAAGGGGAAACATTTAAATGTCTTGGAATGGCCTAGTCAAACCCAGACCTTAATCAAATTGAGAATCTGTGGTATGACTTAAAGATTGCTGTACACCAGCGGAACCCATCCAACTTGAAGGAGCTGGAGCAGTTTTGCCTTGAAGAATGGGCACAAATCCCAGTGGCTAGATGTGCCATGCTTATAGAGACATACCCCAAGAGACTTGCAGCTGTAATTGCTGCAAAAGGTGGCTCTACAAAGTATTGACTTTGGGGGGGTGAATAGTTATGCACGCTCAAGTTTTCTGTTTTTTTGTCTTATTATTTTGTTTCACCCCAAAAAATATTTTGCATCTTCAAAGTGGTTGGCATGTTGTGTAAATGAAATGATACAAACCCCCCAAAAAACAATTTTAATTCCAGGTTGTAAGGCAACAAAATAGGAAAAATTCCAAGGGGGGTGAATACTTTCGCTAGCCACTGTATATGCCCTATAATGCACTAATGCCCTAGAAAGCTACTCCCATATTTATTACGTTTTAAGAACAAACACAAACTTCAAGCAGAGCTCACTAGCTTTACATTACATCTGTTCATCACAGCAATCAGAGGCGCTGATCTTGTCTTTCCTAAATATCCCAAACAGTCTTGCAGTGCTATTTTGAGCTATACTGGGCATGTCTAACACCTGAGGACTGTATGGGGAACAAGCATAGGGGGATTCTTGTATTGTTTTATTCACTATTCCACTCTTCTTACTGTAATGCTGTCATCTGTGCTGCCTTGTGCTGGAGCTGTGTCTTCTATTCAGAATTTCTAGATTCATATTGGGGTGATTGAGGGATATTACTGCCATCTAGAGAACCATGAGAGACTGAGCCCATTGATGAGAGCCTTGTTTTTAGGGCAAATCAGAGATACACACCACACTCACACTGTATACTGTAAATAATGTTCAAAACATACACTATAGTATTATGTATTTTCAGGTTGCAACTAACCACAAGTTTCACATCCTCTTGAACATAACCTGTTTGGTTTATGAAGGGATCTTGATTAAGCTAAAACAATATTACCAGGAATATCATTAACATATCAAATTGCAAATCATATGCCAATATCGCCATTTCCTTTAAGATAATACACAATGCTGGATAATAATTCTACAAGAATGTCAGTTACCCACACAAGAACAAACATGCCGTGCATCATCACTAACAAGAGCTAGAGAATAAAGTATTCCTTAAGATGAACTACTCTGTTTCTAACAAGAGGTAGAAATGACTAACACCTTTTGGCAGATGATAAAATACATTGAATGTTGTGTACTGTTCATAATATAGCGGGCCTACATAAATAATGTTTTACATTTGAAGTTTTAGCTCGATGGGGCAGTATCTGGTTCACCCCTCTCTTTCTTGGACTTTTGATTATATTCTCCTCTCAGTTTTATCCCCTTTGATTTTCATATCAAAAAGTAAGCTGTTAGTTGCCAACCTCAAATGCAACTCATCCCAAAACATACGTTGCTTCACGATAATAACCGTTAGCCATAAAGTACAATTTCAAAGAAAAACACAATGCTTCTAAGTGCAAGTATTGACAATAACAGACAATTCCCGGCAAATGAAAAGGCAGGAATTCCCTGCTCAGTTGATATCTGTTTGAAGAAACATGAAAGACACTCGCCGACCCTTCCACCTTATTTGATGTCTGCGAGTGGAAACTTCTTAAGCACCTTTCTCAAAAGAATGTGAGTGAATAAAATCAAAATGTTTGATTAGTGTTGTAATTTGATACGGGCAATTTGCTACTGGATACCATTGCAACAACTTTTGCTAAGGTAAACATATTTGAACTGACTACTATAGCCTATTGTACTGACTACTAAACAATGTAACAATCCAACACAGCATTTTAAATTCAATGGTGGATCTGTATTTTTAGGAGGGCCTCAGACTTGGAAGACTTTTCTGACTCCATATAAAATAGGAAATGAACAGGAAAGTGTTTGCTGCAATTACCTTGTCTCTTTAACAACCTCTTATTACCAACTTCAGTGGGCCACGCAAACTCCTCCTGATTTAATTGTAGTGGGTTTTGGTGTAATCTGTTGTGGGAGGAGTTGCCTTTTTAATCGCTTAGGAAAGTTTTCATTGCATTTGTGAAACCCAACTTTAACTTTAAGATGATAACAGTACTTGAAGTTTAAACTGTGACCTCTACGCATGAGCACCTCTAATAATACTAAAGACCCAATCAGCATTGACACAAGGGGCCAGTACTCATGAGGGGCCAGTACTCATGAGGAGCCAGTACTCATGAGGAGCCAGTACTCATTAGTCAACTATATTGGTCTGGAGGACTACAGGTCATTACAGAAAACATAGTCGTCCAAAATCATATGTCCCTCAAATGTGTTGTGCTTTCCCCCCTCTGTTTGTGCATGTTTGTGCATTAATTAGACTGCAGAGTGTGTCTCAGCAATGGTATCCAACTAAATATTTCTTTATCTCGTTTTGGGGAAACCTGTTTTAATCAAACTCACTCTCACATAACAATTAGATCTAATTAGCCCAATTATCAAGACTCTAATTACACTGAAATGTACCCCCTAAATCTCATATCAATTATATCTGTGACTTTCCTGTTAGAGAAAGAGAAAGGGAAAAAGATAAGACAAAGTGTAGCGACACCCTTCTCCTCCAGAGGCCAAAGGATGATGCAAGTATCTCCACAGTAGATTCACTCAATGCTGAAACTGGTATTGGAAAAGCTCTACTGTCTGATAGCATTGTGTATGTCTCCTTATCGCTCATTTGGATTTTCTAAATTCATACAGTACATGAGTGACATTTTGCACTGTCACATACTGTAACAGAGGATTGCTTTATTTCTGTCGCAAATAATGAATTCCAACATTTGAATAATTACTGTACGCACAGCTTTAGAAATTAGGTTGGTTCTGTTGAATTGATTTCTAGTATTTGAACTGTAGTAATCATTAATTGAAAGGCATCTCTCTCATGGGGAGTCAGAGGCCCTAATGCTTTCTAAGGTCTTTATGATCCATCAGAGCATAGTTGACCCAGTGCAGTCTCTCTCTTTGTTCTGGTACCCTATCTACCATTAGCATCCATTCATTCAGTCTTCCATCAATTTAACAGTTGCACTGTTGCAGCACAACACCAAATGCTGCATGCTGCAGTCCACAGGGCATACGGGGGAAATCGTAGAAACACTGTTTTTTTCCTCTGTGAGACTCGGAACCCTAACTGTTCTCATTGTGGCGTTCCGTGGAGTCACCAGGAAGTCGGGAACACAGTGACCTACTTTCCCCTCCAGCCTGGTGGGTTGGAGATCCACGCTTCCCTTCCACCCGTTCCCTGGCTGGGCTTGGCAAGGCGCCGCTTAGGTCCCTGCCTCTCCGGCTGTGTGTGTGTGACGACGAGAGGGGCTGGCCAAATACTGCCGGGTCACGAATCGAAGACGCTCACCCGTTGGCGGGGTGGGGGGCAGCCCCTCTCTCCCTCTGTCGACAACGCCGCTCTGCTTTTGGAAAGAAAAAAAAATTATATGCCTGTCTGTTTGGAAATGGCTATGAAAACACATTGTGCTTTGTTATGGGTTGGTTATCTAGATATTGCACTGAAGTGAATCACTGATTTGACAGTGCATTGACAAAAAAGACTGATGCACACTGATGTAAACAACAACCAGAGAGGAATGACTGGAACCTGAGAGAGGGAGAGAGAGAGAACCACCTGAAACAACAACAACCTTCCTCAACGACCCCACATACTGTGCTACTCCAATCCAGAACCCGGCAGGGGTCAATCAAATCTGATGTAATGCTCGGTGGAGTTGTGACGAACGGTCACCCACCAAAGGTTCCCAGGGCCCTTTCCTGCAGCCCCTGCCGTGGCCTGGGAGGACATGTTGCCTTCACCCCTCTGGGTTGCGCTAGATGTTGCTCCCGCTTTCACAGAAATCAGCGCTGTCAGCTCTCTAACAGGCAGGTCCCTGCCCTGACACCATTTGCCCGTCTCCGGCAAAGTGGGCATACGATCAGAGAAAGGCCCTCCTAGGCCTTGCAAGTCTGGTATCGTCTGGTCTGGGTCAGTGAGCTGTGTTTCCCACATCCCCTTTATGGGGCCTCAGAGAGAGAAAGAGAGAGACTGAGAAAGAGAAACTGAGAAAAAGAGAGTGGAGATGTTCACAGAGGGCAGGGGCAGAGGTGAGGCTGCTCTGACACTCTTCTCCGGTTCATTTGTCTTCACATGTTATCTGGATGACATGAACACTGAAAAAGATTGCCAAATCAATAAACATCTTGAAAAAGTTTGACTCATTCGAGTAGTTTCCCCAAAATTGTTTTTAAAACAAATAAATTATACTTGGATGGAAGTGACTTCTACAAGAGCGAGACATACTGACTAATGTACTGTAGTACAAACATACAGAACACTCTCCTTGGACAAATAAACACGGGATCCTGATTTTCTATTAGAACAACATCGCTGACGAGTAGCTCTTCTAATAAGCTGACAGGCTGTAACCATTGATTTTATCAGCCGTCTGACAGACATATTTGTATATCTAAATATGACTTGGCCGACCATTTTGGCCATTGTCAATTTCTGCCAAAGCACACTCTGAGCAATTGCTCTCCGATTGACCTGTTGTTACCCTTCCCTGTTCTCTAGGTAGTCATTGGATTAAATTATTTGCATTGGCAATGGCATGTGTAGCAATCGCTATGTTTGTAGGGTAGACTCTATTCCAGCGTCCTTTCCTCACACCAGTCTTTTACGTGAGTGCATGAGCTTTGCAGGTATGGGCTAGGTCGCTATTGTCACTCTCACCCTTCGTTGGCTGGCCTGTTCCCAGTGGAAATCCTGTGCCTGACACACACTCTGGAGGCTTCTGTGGGCCTGGAGCCCCATGGCTCTGGGATTACAGTCTGCCACTGGGCCCTGATGGAAGGATGCAGTCTTAGTTGGCCAATCCTCACCACCACCTCCATCCCCTACCTACACACCCTCCATCCTCTACCTATACCACAACCTTCCCCTACCTACATCCCCTACCTACACCCCCCCTAACCCTGAACGTCAACCATCACCACCTTCCCCTACCTACACCCTCCCCAACCCTGAACGTCAACCATCACCACCTTCCTACACCCCCCCTAACCCTGAACGTCAACCATCACCACCTTCCCCTACCTACACCCCCCCCTAACCCTGAACGTCAACCATCACCACCTTCTTACACCCCCCCTAACCCTGAACGTCAACCATCACCACCTTCCCCTACCTACACCCCCCCTAACCCTGAACGTCAACCATCACCACCTTCCCCTACCTACACCCCCTAACCCTGAATGTGTGGTGAGATAAGTGAGAGAACGAGAGGAGAGCGTGATGAAGATTTGACACGCCAACACGCCTGCTGGGAGCGTGTGCAGTGGCATGTGGGGTAGCATGGTGTGCAACCTGCCTGGCACAGAGAAGAGCCTCACACATGCATGCTGGGAATGAAGCAGATCTTGTTGCGCCTCTCTCTATCTCCCTCTCCCTCTCCCTCTCTCTCTCTCTCCCTCTCTCTGGTGACAATGTCCTGCAGTTATGAAGACAAGGTCACGAGGAGAATGAAACTACCATGTTAAATACTGATGCAACTCTCAGGAGGCTTCCTGGGGCCTCCCAGTGTGCATCACCCAAATAGATCTCTCCAGAGCAGTTGTGATTAGTTGTTTCCCCTGCCTTAATCAGAGGGGTTATTCAACTGCAGCGATATCACACCACGAAGCATTGGATTGTTTTTTTAAAGGTCAGAATTATACTTGGGTGATGGAAAGCAACCTGCTTTGGGATGCTAAGTGCTGTGTTTATAGAGGGAGAGAGTAAGGGTAGCCCGTTTGGTTCGTTGATCCCAGGTGCATGCGAATCCTAATGTTTCCACCCCTGTTTATGGTTCGCTATGGGACCTACCATTTCCATGTTTTAATCCTAAATCTATAAAAAGGCCACATGTTGCATTTTGGGTTGAAAAACAGTGAAGAATGGCTACCTCATATACACAAGCAGGCCTGTTCTCATGAACGAGGCCAAAACACGTTTCGGGGGGTATTTGGCTTGGGTAGAACCTTCCTCTGACTACCCTTTCTCTCTGCCAGTTCTGTAGCAATATTATAGCGCTAGCGTTTCATTGGTTCTCCTACACTTGCCTCGCATGTAAGTGCCTCCTCCTCGCATTAAAAAAGGCAGAGGCAGCTATTAGTCAAACAAGGCCTCCTAATTAAGTGGAACATATTTTTTCACTACTTTTGATTAGGTTAGAGAGCCCAGGCTCCCAGTCCCTCTCAGCTGCAAATAATTCTGATAATTTGGCAGTAAGGGGCATTATACTATTCTAATTATATGATGTACTCCAATTCTACAGCTGAGTCATGATGCCATAATTCTCTTTACTATACCCCAAATACCTACTGCTTTCTCATTTTCTCAATGAAACTCATTTATGTGTATCTTGCTTTGCCAGCGTCCTGTAAATGGGGCAGCATATAAAACCGAAGATGTTAAAGTAATTGTAGGGGTTGGGAGAAAAAGAAAACGATGCTAAGTTAAACCTAGAGAAAATGTTGAGTACTTTTTAAAAAACAAATAAAACTTCTCATAAGATGATATCAAGATGACTCAATTAACCAAAAGCCTTGGTTATGGCCTCGCGGCCATGCTGTTGTGGGCTTTTTTACTTCACCTTTTTTTGGGTGGCTTTTAGAAAAATACCACCATTGCTGGACCATATGATTATCATTTAATATATCTTATGGGAGAGAGTGTATTTGGGATTTTCACTTGGTTTTTGATTAAGAGGTTTCATAGCTTCCTGCTTGACTTTAACCCACCTGCTCCAGCTTTTTAAATGCCAAGATCATTCAATCTATGACAGATACTTCTACCCCAGAAGTAGAAACACCTATATATTTATAGTGATAACTCTTTTCGCTGTTACAAAGGCTCTTTAAAAATGTGTACACAGTGATGTAATGTTGTCCCATGGCTTGCAGAGTTACCTCCCCCCTATCGACCCAGGGGACACGGCACACCGTGACAGTGATGCCAGCCTGACTACAATATTGTCCCTAGTTAATTGTCAGCAGGATTAGAAAGGTCAGGCTGTTGGAATCACATAGTGCTTTGATTGAAGCATTCATTCCCAGCTCGTGTTTTACCAGGAAGTGTTTTTTTTTTAAGCTACAAAGGGTCAGATTAACTAGGTGACTTTCTCTCTCTCCTACAGATGTAGGATCTTAATTTGACTTATATTGTCACAGTAAAATAATCCTGCAGCAACAGGATTTGAACATTTAGTCCATAATGTTGCTTGATAGGTGGTTAGACTATTAGCTGGTCAAAAGTAGGCTACATGAAAGTGCAATACTGTTAATATAACTGTGTGTTAGTGTGGGTTTTCAGTGAATTTATGTAAATCACAAAGCTCATCTGCATTTCCTACGGTGCAGGAAATTTCTAGGCAACAAAAGTGTGATCAAATTAAGGTCCTACATCTGTAGGCCAGGTTTAGTCTGCTGTCAATTATAGATAAGAATCTTAGTTTACTGTCACAGTAGAAAATAAATAATACTCTACTGCGCGCGCATGTGTGTGTGTGAGAGAGAGAGAGTGAGTGTGCAATGAGCCGCAGTGGTGTTGAGGAGCATATGCACCCTTCACTGTGTGACTACCCTTAATTTAAGAAAAAAGCCCATCAGCTGTTGAGGAGGAGACAGCCATTTCTTGTCTCTCTCTCACTTCAAAGAACCAGGTACTGTAACTCAGTGTAGGCCTGTGAAATCCTCCTTGAAGTTCAGGCACGCTTTGGATGTGTTGTGTAAAACACGTCGCTATAAAGAAGACATACACTGTGATATTGCTAATCCCGCGATTTACCATCAATCACCAAAAACGCACAGTTCTCTTTCCACTGCTCAGCGGCTTGATGCTCGCTTTAAGTGAGACTGCTTGAGTAAAAAACATAGAGAGAGACGGAAGGAGAGGGAGCATGCTTTCTTTGTTTGAAAACTGGGAGTTAGAAAGATACTTTGTAGGGGAACTTGGAGAACTTTGAAGATATTTGCCTGTGAAGTGAGTGTAGCTGCTGCACCAGTGGAGCATAAAAGCTCTGGTGTTAATTTATGCATGTATTCTCTAATACACTGCAGAGGAGCAGCAGGCCCCTGTGTAATGTGTGTGGTTGGGCCCTTAAGTGGAAGTGACATAGTACTTTGGTTCCAGGATTGTATTATTACATTCTTAGCTGGTTTTTGCTCAGATAACTTTGAAAACCCTTGTTGTCCTCGGTTGTAAGCTATAGAAGCTGATTGGAAATCGGTCTGTATATGGTTTGCCATTATGTCAGACAAACCTTCAGAAACGCAAAGGAAAAACTGTTCCCTTGTCCTGCCTTGCTTACAGAACATAGAATGTAAACAAGGATGATATGTCATTTTTTTTGTCAGTCCTATCTCCCTACTTTGCTGAAAATCGACAGTATTTATGATTTATGTCACCGATATGTATTCAGTGTGTGAAGAAACAATAACATTATGGGGCGTTTGGCGAACTGTGTAGCTAGCATTTTATTTTTTATTTTTTCTGCAGACAAGTATCCATTCCCCGACGACGGGGCTTAACAAAAAAGTTGTTTTGGTGCATTTACAAAACAATGCCCATGGCCCATAAAAAATAAATAAAAAAAAAGTGACAGAAAATAACTTAATCCTCCAAATAAAGGATAAGTCCGGTCTTTAAGTGGCCCCAGAGTTAGAGCCTTAACTGACGGTGGGGGGGGGGGGGATATTTCTCAGGGTTACCTTCTTTCGTGCTTCCACCCCTGCAGCCATCTCCGCATAAATCAGCTTTAAACTCCACGCCACACTATCTCCCTGCAGTACTGCCATCATTACCCATGCCAACTTAAAGGCTTAATACGTGTCCCTACTCGTTGCTTACTTTATACTATTTTTCTATTTTTAAAGAGCATGGCTTTCATGTCCATGGTATATCATATATAGAGAGAGTGATGCTCTCTTGTAACACTTGACTGGAGAGGGGTGTGTTGCAACATTATCCAGATTTTAGTTGAAGCAAAATGATTTTATTCATGGTGAGTTGACAACCCTTACGGTGTGGGCTATAAAGAGTTGGCAACCTTCTGACCAGGTTTACGGTTGTGTACGATTATTGGTGTATACAATGCTAATCTTCTTTGGAAACTGAGAAATAAACTACAATGAACTCCAACATGTAAAGTGTTGGTCCCATGTTTCATGAGCTGAAATAAAAGATCCCAGAAGTTTTCCATACGCACAAAAAGCATATTTATCTCAAATTTTGTGCACACATTTGTTTACATCCCTGTTAGTGAGCATTTCTCCTTTGCCAAGATAATCCATCCACCTGACAGGTGTGGCATATCAATAAGCTGATTAAACAGCATGATCATTACACAGGTGCACCTTGTGCTTGGGACAATAAAAGGTCACTCTAAAATGTGCAGATTTGTCACACAACACAATGCCACAGATGTCTCAAGTGTTGAGGGAGCGTGCAATTGGCTGCAGGAATGTCCACCAGAGCTGTTGCCAGAGAATTGAATGTTAATTTCTCCTACCATAAGCCCCCTCCAATGCGTTTTAGAGAATTTTGTAGTACGTCCAACTGGCCTCACAACCACAGACCACGTGTAACCACGCCAGCCAAGGAACTCCACATCTGGCTTCTTCACCTGCGGAATCGTCTGAGACCAGCCACCTGGACAGCTGATGAAACTGAGGAGTATTTCTGTCTGTAATAAAGCCCTTTTGTGGGGAAAAACTCATTCTGATTGGCTGGGCCAGGCCCACCCATGGCTCCACCCCTGCCCAGTCATGTGAAATCCATAGATTAGGGTCTAATGAATTTATTTCAATTAACTGATTTCCTTATATGAACTGTAACTCAGTAAAATCGTTGAAATAGTTGCATGTTGCGTTTTATATTTTTGTTCAGTATATATGGAATAGCTTTTTCACATATGAAATAGTATATACATTATGTTCACAATATGTCTCTTTGAATGTATGACACTGTATAGCATTGCAATAAGGCGTGACATTGGAGTGAAAATCCTTCTTCTCATCACACACAAGCCCACACCACCCCCTCTCCCTGCTATTTAAATATTGTACTTTTGGTAATCGGAGGTGCCACAATGAAATCAATTCAGTGGGTGATAACAGATTTCACATCACGTTACCCATTTGGCTTTGAGGAGCCCCCTTGTGTGGAGACAGCTAAAAATATTCCTATTCATGCATCATCAATATCTTCATTACAAGAAAGATGGGAGTCAGGTTGTATTTGCAGTTCCTCCGTAATGCCTCTTGACAGGGTATCATCTTGCCTATGTCTGTGACACATTGTTTTTTTGTCTACTGTGTAATTTTACTTTTGCCGACATGCGGAAAGCCTTTCTGTACCACGCAATGAAGCCAGAGTCGTGATAAGGCCTAGAATGATACAATTGTCCTTTTTCCAATGGCAAAACAGCAAGTAGAGACACTACATGCACTTTGTTAAGAACTCACAGCATGTAGGTTATATGAATGCTGTGCTTCTTCATGTCTATCCACATTGGATACTATTCTACTTGATCCCTTATGAATCCATATATCAATCCACTGTACAGAATGTATTTCTCCTATCCATTCCCATTCACAACATACAGGGGAAAAAAACAATAAAATGTGCAATAGATTTCTTCCCAGTAATTTACTTGTACGCTGCGTGGTTTATCCTCACTGTACCAGTTTGTTTCAGAGTGCTGCATGAATATAACTATTGACTGGGCATTTTCTGACTGAAAGCGATCTCTCCCACGTTGAAAGAAAACTTGAAGCGATCTCTCGTGTTTATCTGTGAGGAAACCTGAGAACTTAACACAAATAATTTAACACTTCACAGAGTGCCTTCCTCCGGTGTTTGGTTGATGATCACTTTTAGTTTATTGTGCCTTGATTTAGGAAATTACCGGCCACATCCTGTGACTTAATATTGGGCGAATTACGCTCCACTGGACTCAAATCTAACAGTACAGTCAGGATGAGGGGATGGAGAGAGAGAGAAACAATTGATTATTTTCGCTTTTCCTCTTTAGGCATTATATGCAAACCATTTCCCTGGGTACACACTACAAAGTGAATACCAAGCATCTTTGGGAACAGAAAGATGGCTAGACGTATGGATGTCCACGGGCCGTTGCCTGGAGAAATATTAGGATGCACCTTCGCCTTGTTTGACTCCTCACACTGACAAAGGGACATGTTGTGTCTTTAGCCGTGTGTGTGTACACGTGTGTGTGTGTGTGTACACGTGTGTGTGTGTGTGTGTGTGTGTGTGTGTGTGTGTGTGTGTGTGTGTGTGTGTGTGTACATGTGTGTGTACATGTGTGTGTGCTAGGTTTGGAGAAGGTGGGGGAGACTAGAGCCCTGTTGAGAGAGGTTCTTATGTTCTCAGTCTTGTCCTAATGTGGCGTTCCAGTTTTCCATGCCAGGTCATTACTGGCCCAGCAGCACCCACTCTCTCCTCCTCTCCATCCAAACTCTCCATCTGTGCCCTCTATATGAAAGAGAATGACTGAGCAGGAGTAGGGCTGCACTGGGGAGCAAGAGAGAGAGGTGCAGTGTGGAGAGAAGCTGAGCAGGGGTAGGAGGGGCTGCTGAGAGAGGCGAGAGAGAGGCCTGTGTGTGTGTGTTGTTTCCAGGCCCTGCACTCTCCTGCTGTCGTCTTTCTATATCTCTCTGTGTGTCTCCCTCTCTCCCGGTATATCCGAGTATACACTGTATAATGTATGTGTGATGTTTTTTCCAGGCCTGTGCTTTCCTACAGAGGCCCGGGCGGCAGCGGTACCGGCAGTGGTAGGGATGGTGGGGCTGCTGAGCGTACACATTTGGCTCTTCGCATGATCCCGTCAGAACTGGGCCTGTCACCACGGCGCTGGGGCTGGGGCTGGCGCTCCTCCTCGGCAGCAGCACAGCTCTGCCTCATTATGCCGCTCCTGGCTTTGATCTGGTTTGCGAGGCTCTACCTGCATTACTGCAGCCAGTGGCTCTTCCTCCAGGCCATCGCAGTTCCTGTCAACAAGTGAGTGTGCTTCCTTTGATATCCTCCTCTCTCCGAGGAGGAGGAGTGCTTGTGTGTGTGTGGAGAGAGTGCAGGGGAGAGGAGAGTAGAGGCGAGGTCTAGCACAGTGCAGCAGAGTTGTGTGTCTGGGGGGGGGCGGAGACACATACACATACACACACACACACATACATGTACAGTGGGGAAAAAATGTATTTAGTCAGCCACCAATTGTGCAAGTTCTCCCACTTAAAAAGATGAGAGAGGCCTGTAATTTTCATCATAGGTACACGTCAACTATGACAGACAAATTGAGGAAAAAAAATCCAGAAAATCACATTGTAGGATTTTTAATGAATTTATTTGCAAATTATGGTGGAAAATAAGTATTTGGTCACCTACAAACAAGCAAGATTTCTGGCTCTCACAGACCTGTAACTTCTTCTTTAAGAGGCTCCTCTGTCCTCCACTCGTTACCTGTATTAATGGCACCTGTTTGAACTTGTTATCAGTATAAAAGACACCTGTCCACAACCTCAAAGGACACCAGAAACAAAATTGTAGACCTGCACCAGGCTGGGAAGACTGAATGTGCAATAGGTAAGCAGCTTGGTTTGAAGAAATCTACTGTGGGAGCAATTATTAGGAAATGGAAGACATACAAGACCACTGATAATCTCCCTCGATCTGGGGCTCCACGCAAGATCTCACCCCGTGGGGTCAAAATGATCACAAGAACGGTGAGCAAAAATCCCAGAACCACACGGGGGGACCTAGTGAATGACCTGCAGAGAGCTGGGACCAAAGTAACAAAGCCTACCATCAGTAACACACTACACCGCCAGGGACTCAAATCCTGCAGTGCCAGACGTGTCCCCCTGCTTAAGCCAGTACATGTCCAGGCCTGTCTGAAGTTTGCTAGAGTGCATTTGGATGATCCAGAAGAGGATTGGGAGAATGTCATATGGTCAGATGAAACCAAAATAGAACTTTTTGGTAAAAACTCAACTCGTCGTGTTTGGAGGACAAAGAATGCTGAGTTGCATCCAAAGAACACCATACCTACTGTGAAGCATGGGGGTGGAAACATCATGCTTTGGGGCTGTTTTTCTGCAAAGGGACCAGGACGACTGATCCGTGTAAAGGAAAGAATGAATGGGGCCATGTATCGTGAGATTTTGAGTGAAAACCTCCTTCCATCAGCAAGGGCATTGAAGATGAAACGTGGCTGGGTCTTTCAGCATGACAATGATCCCAAACACACCGCCCGGGCAACGAAGGAGTGGCTTCGTAAGAAGCATTTCAAGGTCCTGGAGTGGCCTAGCCAGTCTCCAGATCTCAACCCCATAGAAAATCTTTGGAGGGAGTTGAAAGTCCGTGTTGCCCAGCGACAGCCCCAAAACATCACTGCTCTAGAGGAGATCTGCATGGAGGAATGGGCCAAAATACCAGCAACAGTGTGTGAAAACCTTGTGAAGACTTACAGAAAACGTTTGACCTGTGTCATTGCCAACAAAGGGTATATAACAAAGTATTGAGAAACTTTTGTTATTGACCAGATACTTATTTTCCACCATAATTTGCAAATAAATTCATTACAAATCCTACAATGTGATTTTCTGGATTTTTTTTCCTCATTTTTTCTGTCATAGTTGACGTGTACCTATGATGAAAATTACAGGCCTCTCTCATCTTTTTAAGTGGGAGAACTTGCACAATTGGTGGCTGACTAAATACTTTTTCCCCACACTGTACATAAGTACATACACACACCCTCCCACTAGATACTGTATAAAAATCTGCCCATTAACAGTTTAACAAGACTTGCCTAAGCATTAATTAAACCATGTGGGAGAATTCATTGATTTCAACATGCATTCTTGCGTGTGCATTATTTGGAAAGAATGTATTGTTTATTATTTTGTAGACAGTATTTCATAATAAACAAAGTAGGATGCCATTGAAAGGCTGTTGAATCTCAATAGCATATGGTGTTAATTTAATCTATCACATTAAAAGCAAGACTGTGAATATGCTTACAAGCCCGCTTTTACATGAGCATTAAATCATAGAAAAGCCATCTGACATCTGACAGAATATGGGGAAAATGTGCATGAGTAAAAAAGGAGGGGAGGGAGGGGGGATGGAGGAAAGAACGTGGAAATCGAAGGGGTCACCAGCCACCAACGGATGACAAGTTCCACATGTCTGGCTGCTTCCTCCTCTGAGCATTTCTCCCTGTAATGGGCAGTCCCCAGCTAGCTCTCTGTCTCCATCTCTGACAGTCTGGGGATGGCCAGTGTGCTGACAGCCTCCCCCCAGCCCCACCCCCTGTGTCTAGCCCCCTGTCTCACCCGATGCCCTCCCCCAATAGTGCCTCTGGGACATCAGCGGGCAGCAAAGCGGGCCGTTCATGAGCGAGACACTCTCACCCAGGCCCCACGCAGATCTCCCATCACCCCCAGCACTCTCATGCACACACACACACACACACTATACACACACATACATCATCACCAGTCAGGTGGCCAAGAGCCACTTTGCCAGCATATCACACCACCACCTCACAGGCCCAGTCATTAAAGAGCATCACATGCACAATAGACATTACACCACTCTGTGGCCCGCTCAGACTACTAAATAATTTATCATTACTTCCCATTTTATATGGAAAGTCTTTGTCAACAATCAACAATATATCTTTCTGTAAAAATGACATTTGTAACACCTGGTACAAACCACAGGTACGGTATATTAAAATACAGGGATAGGGATATAAAGGCTGTTTATGGAATTGTAAAGTTGTCATGGAATTGGACTTAAGATAGAAACCTCTAGACATGTCTGGACACAATTGTTGACAAACCAAAATACGTGAGCGTAGCATATAGACGAGTAGATGAATTGTTGAGAAGATAGAAAGCGGTAGTAGGTTTAGCATAGTGTTGTGTTGAATCAGAAGGAGTACAAATGGACCGTCAATGGGAGTAATGGCGAGTGGCTGAGAGTGGGTTGCTTCTCTTTGTCACGATCGTGTGAAGGATGAGACCAACGCGCAGCGCGTGTTCCGAGAAACATGATGACTTTATAAATAAAAGCAACCACGAAGAAAACAACAAAATACGATACGTGAAGTTCCACTACTGATACAGACAGCAACAAGGAAACAAAAACCCACAAACCCCACAGGAAAACATACAGATAAATATGGCTCCCAATCAGAGATAACGAGCCGACAGCTGACACTCGTTACCTCCGATTGGGAGTCATTGCCCAAACATAGAAATACAACACTCTACACCCAACATAGAACCAAAACACATAGACTGCACACACCCTGGCTCAACAATAATGAGTCCCAGAACCAGGGTGTGACAGTACCCCCCCCTAAAGGCGCGGACTGCGACCGCGCCTCAAAACCCCCAAACAGGGGAGGGCTGGGCGGGCATACCTCCTCGGTGGCGGTTCTGGCTCCGGCCTAGACCACCACCCCACCATAGTCCCTACCCGCCTACCTAGCCTCCTCCACATGACCCCCACCGGTTTAAGGGGCAGCACCGGACTAAGAGGCAGCACCGGACTAAGGGGCAGCACCGGACTAAGGGGCAGCACCGGACTAAGGGGCAGCACCGGACTAAGGGGCAGCACCGGACTAAGGGGCAGCACCTGACTAAGGGGCAGCACCGGACTAAGGGGCAGTACCGGACTAAGGGGCAGTACCGGCCTAAGGGGCAGCACCAGACTAAGGGGCAGCACCGGACTAAGGGGCAGTACCTGACTCAATGGCGGATCCTGGCCGGCTGGCTCTGGCGGATCCTGGCTGAACGGCTCATGGCTGGCTGAAGGATCTGGCTGCTCATGGCTGGCTGGCGGATCTGGCTGCTCATGGCTGGCTGACGGATCTGGCTGCTCATGGCTGGCCGACGGATCTGGCTGCTCATGGCTGGCCGACGGATCTGGCTGCTCATGGCTGGCCGACGGATCTGGCTGATCCTGTCTGGCCGAAGGCTCTGGCTGATCCTGTCTGGCGGAAGGCTCTGGCTGATCCGGTCTGGCGGAAGGCTCTGGCTGATCCGGTCTGACGGAAGGCTCTGGCTGCTCCGGTCTGACGGAAGGCTCTGGCTGATCCGGTCTGACGGAAGGCTCTGGCTGCTCCTGTCTGGCGGAAGGCTCTGGCTGATCCTGTCTGGCGGAAGGCTCTGGCTGATCCTGTCTGGCGGAAGGCTCTGGCTGATCCTGTCTGGCGGAAGGCTCTGGCTGATCCTGTCTGGCGGAAGGCTCTGGCTGATCCTGTCTGGCGGAAGGCTCTGGCTGATCCTGTCTGGCGGAGAGCTCTAGCGGCTCCGATCTGGCGGACGGCTCTGAAGGCTCATGGCAGACGGGCGGCTTTGTAGGCTCTGTACAGACGGGTAGTTCAGACGGCGTTGGGCAGACGGACAGTTCAGACGGCGTTGGGCCGACAGGCAGTTCAGGCGCCGTTGGGCAGACGGGCAGTTCAGACGGCGTTGGGCAGACGGGCAGTTCAGACGGCGTTGGGCAGACGGGCAGTTCAGACGGCGTTGGGCAGACGGACAGTTCAGGCCCCGTTGGGCAGACGGACAGTTCAGGCCCCGTTGGGCAGACGGCAGACTCTGGCCGTCTGAGGCGCACCGTAGGCCTGTTGCGTGGTGCCGGAACTGGAGGTACCGGGCTGAGGACACGCATCACAGGGCTAGTGCGGGGAGAAGCAACAGGGCATGCTTGGCCCTGGGGACGCACCGTAGGCCTGATGCGTGGTGCCGGAACTGGAGGTACCGGGCTGAGGACACGCATCTCAGGGCTAGTGCGGAGAGCAACAACAGGACGCACAGGACTCGGGGGACACACAGGAGGCTTGGTGCGTGGTGTCTGCACTGGTGGTAAAGGGCTGGAGACACGCACCATAGAGCCAGTGCGTGGAGGAGACACAGGGCTCTGAAGACGCACTGGAAACCTGGTGCGTGGTGTAGGTACTGGTGGTACTGGGCTGGAGCGGGGAGGTGGCGCCGGAAACACCGGACCGTGCAGGCGTACTGGCCCCCTTGAGCACTGAGCCTGCCCAACCTTACCCGGCTTGATGCTCCCCGTCGCCCGACCAGTACGGGGAGGTGGACTAACCCGCACCGGCCTATGTGGGCGAACCGGGAACACCATGCGTAAGGCTGGTGCCATGTACGCCGGCCCGAGAAGACGCACTGGTGGTCTGATGCGTGGGACCGGCTTCATGACATCCGGCTCAACACTCAATCTGGCCCGGCCGATACGTGGAGCTGGACTGTACCGAACCGGGCTATGCCTGCGTACAGGAGACACCATGCGCTCAACTGCGTAACACGGTGTCTGCCCGTACTCTCGCTCTCCACGGTCAGTCCAGGGAGTAGGCGCAGGTCTCCTACCTGACTTCGCCACACTCCCTCTTAGCCCCCCCCCAAGAAATTCTTGGGTAGTACCCACAGGCTTCCAGTCTTGCCTCCGTGCTGCCTCCTCATATCGCCGCCTCTCGGCTTTAGCTGCCTCCAGCTCTTCACGAGGACGGCGATACTCTCCCGGTTGTGCCCAAGGCCCCTTACCATCCAGAATCTCCTCCCATGTCCATGAATCCTTTATGGCTGGGTCCTGTTGCCGCTTCACACGCTGCTTGGTCTTGTTGTGGTGGGTTTTTCTGTCACGATCGTGTGAAGGATGAGACCAACGCGCAGCGCGTGTTCCGAGAAACATGATGACTTTATAAATAAAAGCAACCACGAAGAAAACAACAAAATACGATACGTGAAGTTCCACTACTGATACAGACAGCAACAAGGAAACAAAAACCCACAAACCCCACAGGAAAACATACAGATAAATATGGCTCCCAATCAGAGATAACGAGCCGACAGCTGACACTCGTTACCTCCGATTGGGAGTCATTGCCCAAACATAGAAATACAACACTCTACACCCAACATAGAACCAAAACACATAGACTGCACACACCCTGGCTCAACAATAATGAGTCCCAGAACCAGGGTGTGACACTCTTAGCGAATCACATGGGAATTAATGGGCAAAACAGGCACCGCTATACTCACACAAGCACTATTCGCAGATGGTAGATTAAGAAACTCATGAGCCTTGACGTGAATTGTTGAGTGTAGGTACAGTACGTCTTATCTTACCTTTGTTGTCGAAATCTACAGTTTCACAACTCTTGAGTTGCATTCTCAGTTTTACAGAATTTACTATGAATTGATTGGTACTGTAGATCCATTGTCGCAATACACTTTATTCATCATGTAATCTCCTCTACAAACGGAAATTATGTTCTTTACACAATATATATTTCTACATCAATGTTTTGCTATTTCAGTATGCTATCACATTTGTATGTGTCCTGTCTTAGTGAGCCCATAAGCCCTGATGTAGGCTAACATTTCTCTTGTTTTCCTCTACCCCCTCCCCGTCCAGATTCCAGTTCCATGCTCACACCGTGGAGCTGGTCTACCAGAATTCCTTGCTTCATACCCGCGAGGAGTTGGCTATGGTCGTGGTGGGACCTCTGACCTTGAACGCTGTAACGTTGCTGCTGCTCCTGATCAGATGGGGCTGTCAGCTAGCGTTTGGCTCACTCCCCTCCTTCACGTCAAACTTTATCATGGCTCTGGGAGTGTGGACAGTGCTGGACCCGCTGGCGGTCTTTGTAGTGGATGCCATCCTGGGGGTAAGTCACTTAAAATAACTTGGACACTTGTGTTCACTTTAAATGGGAAGTTCACTTTATCTTAGCAAAGTGACTTTAGAAGTTAGAAAAAAAGCACACAGAAGGTTAGATCCATGTCTTTTTGCATCAGGGATCCCGTTTTGTCTGTCCGAAAGAACGCCACAGTCAAATGACTTTCAGTTGTTTATGCGGAATGTGAAACCATGACATAGAGGTGGATAAGAGGCTATTTGAAAGCCACACAGTGTATATGTGTATTATTATTTGGCCTGGGTATTTGCTCCATCTATAATTTAAATAACCACCATGTACGTAAATGAACATAAATGATAATCCAAGGTGAATGTCCAATATGTGTCTAATATACACGTGTACTGTCCAATCATATCCTATAGTTAATCATATGGTTATTAGTGAAGAGATGATAGCACAGTATAATATTCCTCACATAATGAAAACCACAGAGGGCCTTGACAAATGCATGTCCAACCAAACACTTTCCCCGGTTTTCTCTTTGCTTGTAGATTACACTGTAGATGTACTCTACTGTCCTTTGCTTCAATGTATTTAATCCAGTGTATAAACAGTGCATTCGGAAAGTATTCAGACCCCTTGACTTTTTCCACATTTTGTTACGTTACAACCTTATTCTGAAATTGATTAAATAAAAAAATGAATCCTCATCAATCTACACACAATACCCCTTAATGACAAAGCAAAAACAGGTGTTTAGATTTTTTGGGAAATTTATTAAAAATAAAACATAAGTATTCAGACCCTTTGCTATGAGACTCGAAATTGAGCTCAGGGGCATACTGTTTCCATTGATCATCCTTGATGTTTCTACAACTTGATTGGAGTCCACCTGTGGTAAATTCAATTGATTGGACATGATTTGGAAAGGCACACACCTGTCTATGTAAGGTCCCACAGTTGACAGAGAAAACCAAGCCGTGAGGTCGAAGGAATTGTCCGTAGAGCTCTGAGACAGGATTGTGTCGAGGCACAGATCTGGGGAAGGGTACCAAAAACTTTCTGCAGCATTGAAGGTCCCCAAGAACACAGTGGCCTCCATCATTCTTAAATGGAAGTAGTTTGGAGCCACCAAGACTCTTCCTAGACCTGGCCGCCCGGCCAAACTGAGCAATCGGGAGAGAAGGGCCTTTGTCAGGGAGGTGACCAAGAACCCGATGGTCACTTTGACAGAGCTCCAGAGTTCCTCTGTGGAGATTGGAGAACCTTCCAAAAGGACAACCATCTCTGCAGCACTCCACCAATCAGGCCATTATGGTAGAGTGGCCAGATGGAAGCCACTCCTCAGTAAAAGGCACATGGACAGCCCGCTTGGAGTTTGCCAAAAGGCACCTAAAGGACTCTCAGACCATGAGAAACAAGATTCTCTGGTCTGATGAAACTAAGATTTAACTCTTTGGCCGAAATGCCAAGCGTCATGTCTGGAGGAAACCTGGCACCATCCCTACGGTGAAGCATGGTGGTGGCAGCATCATGCTGTGGGGATGTTTTTCAGCGGCAGGAACTGGGAGACTAGTCAGGATCGAGGGAAAGATTAACAGAGCAAAGTACAGGGAGATCCTTGATGAAAGCCTGCTCCAGAGCGCTCAGGACCTCAGACTGGGGCGAAGGTTCACCTTCCAACAGGACAACGACCCTAATCACATAGCCAAGACAACGTAGGAGTGGCTTCGGGACAAGTCTCTGAATGTCCTTGAGTGGCCCAGCCAGAGCCCGGACTTGAACCCGATTTGAACATCTCTGGAGAGACCTGAAAATAGCTGTGCAGCGACACTCCCCATCCAACCTGACAGAGCTTGAAAGGATCTGCAGAGAAGAATGAGAGAAACTCCCCAAATACAGGTGTGCCAAGCTTGTAGCGTCATACCCAAGAAGACTCGAGGCTGTAATCGCAGCGAAAGATGCTTCAACAAAGTACTGAGTAAAGGGTCTGAATACTTATGTAAATGTGATATTTCCGGGGTTTTTTATTTTAAAAATGTGCAAACATTTCTAAAAACCTGTTTTTGCTTTGTCATTGTGGGGTATTGTGTGTAGATTGAAACAATTTAAGCAATTTTAGAATAAGGCTGTAACGTAACAAAATGTGGAAAAGGTCAAGGGGTCTGAATTGTGGGCTCCATGTGTGTCCAGCGTCTGTCCTACAGTGCAGAGTCTCCCGTGGCGGATGCCGCCAAGCTCTACTGGCACTTCTACTGGACGGACCAATCAGGGGCAGCTGGAGTGGTCATCACCCTCTTCCTCTACACCATCCTCTTCCTCCTCTCCGCCACCATCCTCTACCTCTACTTCCTCAGGTCAGCACAAACATGCAGAGGCATTATGCCCAACGAAACTAATTTAAAGCATTTGTATATACACTATCAATCAAAGTTTGGGGTCACTTAGAAATGTCCTTGTTTTCGAAAGAAAAGCAAATTTTTGGTACATTAAAATAACATCAAATTGATCAGAAATACAGTGTAGACATTATTAATATTGTAAATGGCTATTGTAGCTGGAAACGGCTGATTTTTAATGGAATATCTACATAGGCATACAGAGGCTCATTATCAGCAACCATCAGTCCTGTGTTCCAATGGCACGTTGTGTTTGCTAATCCAAGTTTATCATTTTAAAAGGCTAATTGATCATTAGAAAACCCTTTTGCAATTATGTTAGCACAGCTGAAAACTGTTGTGCTGATTAAAGAAGCAATAAAACTGGCCTTCTTGAGACTAGTTGAGTATCTGGAGCATCAGCAATTGTGGGTTCGATTACAGGCTCAAAATGGCCAGAAACAAATAACTTTCTTCTGAAACTCAAAGAAAAAGCAAAGAAAAAGCCATATCTCAGACTGGCCAATAAAAAGAAAAGATTAAGATGGGCAGTCTGAGATATGGCTTTTTCTTTGCAACTCTGCCTAGAAGGTCAGCATCCCAGAGTCGCCTCTTCACTGTTGACGTTGAGACTGGTGTTTTGCGGGTACTATTTAATGAAGCTGCCAGTTGAGGACCTGTGAGGCATCTGTTTCTCAAACTAGACACTGTAATGTATTTGTCCTCTTGCTCAGTTGTGCACCGGAGCCTCCCACTCCTCTTTCTATTCTGGTTAGAGACAGTTTGCGCTGTTCTGTAAAGGGAGTAGTACACAGCGTTGTACACAGCGTTGATTTTCAGTTTCTTGGCATTTTCTCGCATGGAATACCCTTCATTTCTCAGAACAAGAATAGACTGACGAGTTTCGAAGAAAGTTCTTTGTTTCTGGCCATATTGAGCCTGTAATCGAACCCACAATTGCTGATGCTCCAGATACTCAACTAGTCTCAAGAAGGCCAGTTTTATTGCTTCTTTAATCAGCACAACAGTTTTCAGCTGTGCGAACATAATTGCAAAAGGGTTTTCTAATGATCAATTAGCCTTTTTAAATGATAAACTTGGATTAGCAAACACAACGTGCCATTGGAACACTTGACTGATGGTTGCTGATAATGGGCCTCTGTACGCCTATGTAGATATTCCATAAAAAATCTGCCGTTTCCAGCTACAATAGCCATTTACAATATTAACAATGTCTACACTGTATTTCTGATCAATTTGATGTTATTTTAATGGACAAAAAAATTGCTTTTCTTTCGAAAACAAGGACATTTCTAAGTGACCCCAAACCTTTGAACGGTAGTGTATTTATAAAAAAAAATATATATATATTTATGGGGGATTGGAAATGATGCAGACAATTAAATTGATAGAAGCCACAATCTGCAATATTAAAGCGGCTCTACCCCCTAAAAAAGTAAAAATGAAAGTCACCCAGTAAAATACTACTTGAGTAAAAGTATCTGGTTTTGGCAATGAGGCCCTTTATCTACTTCCCTTTTATGCTTTTCTTTCAAAAACAAGGATTTTGCTAATTGACCCCAAACTTTTGAACGGTAGTGTACAAGATAAAGTTTATTTTACTCCGAATTAATTCTAAGATTGAATTTGGCCATCGGTGCTGATGAGGCTAGACATAAGAAACAGGAAAAATGGGACTAATGTCAATGAAATGTCAATGAAACAGTACTGAATGCAGTACAATGCTATGAGCTTAATGTGTTTTCATACACATTACTAGGGTTTTCATGGTGTATGTACTTTAGTACTGTAGTGCTCTAGCAATATTGGCATTTCCTACCATTGCTTCAGAACCCATGTCATAGTTGACATCTCAGTTCCTCGAAACAGCCCGTTTCTGAACCAGAAATTGATCTTGCTCCAGACCTGTCCTGTCACATTGGGCTTCTGTGTCGACTTTGAGTCCTCCGTCTCTGACCTTCCTAGTGGCTGAAAAGTGTCACAACACTGGGGAAGCACACAGGAAGAACGACTAGCGAATTAGGAATTATCATTGGGATATTTTTGGATGGTCCAGCCTATGGGGACACCCTGCCAATGAAGAGTAAAAACCCTCTGTAACACCCACAGTCTTGTCCACCAGTTCCTATACCCGCTCCCAAATAACCAACCCCCCAGACCCCCTCAATCGGTGTGTGTGTGTGTGTGTGTGTGTGTGTGTGTGTGTGTGTGTGTGTGTGTGTTTTCACTCAACTATGTCCGCAAAAAACAAGTGTTGATCTAATCTGTTGTGATTTTAGAGTCTCATGCAATTACTTATGCAGTTATGCGTAAAGCAAACTGCCACACACGGTTGTCGAATTGAACGCAGCTCCGCAATCGGTAAGAGAAGATCTAAAGCGTTACTAATTCGGAACTAGGTAGATTTGTTTTTACATAGCGTGAATATGTAACATCCTTGCATTATGCTATTAGTTGATATGCTGTATGGCTATGCATGGTTCATCATTGAGCTGTATCCATAGTGAAGGGGCCTGCCGCTACAGTAGATGGACAACGTTTGAGCTGCTCATCAGATGAAGTCTATCAGATTGAGATCACCCCTGCTGGAACGTTAGTGGAACGTTAGTGCCAGCCGTGTTTGTGTTGGGATGGGGCTCTTCAAACTGCTTTAGCACTTATCTCTCCCATGAGTCATTCTGTCCTGTGGAGAAAGCAATGCTCCAATCTGATTGACTCAGAACAACAGCCAATGAGAGTGGTTCCTTTCAATGGATGTTTTACTAAGGAAGTTGGGGTTCGATGGTGATTAGTGATTATTGCAAGCTCAAGATGTGTTTTATTCAACATGTATTTGTAGGCCTGTAGTACCCAATTGTCCTCCATTTTCCTCTCCTTCAGCTATTTTTCGTTCCCGAAAGGCAATGCTCTTTCACATAATGGAAAGATTTTCAGTGTTAGGCCTAATTTTGGGGGAGTGGTGAGGTAGGAAAAACGTTGGGTATGTGATAAAATACTGTACCACATCCCCATCAAAAGGTGTATGTTTTCGTACCCTGAAATTAGACCAAATTCCATTAACATCTTGAAATGTAAGAAATCATCCATTGAATTAATCAGTTTGGAATCGGTCCGAGAGGGAAAAAAAGGGTACCATTTCATTTTCCTTAAGCGGCCGCTTATCGGCTCAGCGCTAAATGGACAATATTAAAACAGCAGCCCGTATTAATGATTTCTGCCACTCAGTCGCCGGGTGGATTGTATTGAATATAGGGCACGAGGCTGAGGAGGGCTGATAATTTTATGGGTTACATGTTCTTATTGGCTGTCAGAGGGAGAGCTCTGACACAGCTCGTGACCTATTTCTAAAAAAAAGCCTGGGGCTAAATGTATAGATAGAATGAACTGTTATCCTTTTTTAATTACATTTTAGGCTGCCTTGATTCATTGGCTGCAATTTTTTTTTATTTCAGTTATTTTTTATTCCTTTATCGAAAAACTTCACAAATAGAGGGGATGTGATGTGACATTGATAGTAGTGCTATTACATTAGAATGATTACAAGGTAAAGGAGAAGGAAAGGGTCTTCCATTTTGTATTGAGAGGGGCTGGTCTCCTTCTAGTACTTTGAATGAGTCTGGATCCAGCCCACTGACTGGCTGTCTGTCTGTGTGTCTGGGTTAGGGGCTCTGGGGCTGAGACAGACACACACACACACACGTTTGTTTCACTATCCATGTGAGGACCAAACAATTGATTCTTATTCAAAATCCTATTTTCCCTAAACCGTTACCCTTAACCTAACCCTAACATGAACCCCTAACTCCTAACCCAAATTTAAACCCTAAACCTAACCCCTAAGCCAAAAATATACTTTTTCCTGGTGGGGACCGGCGAAATGTCCCCACTCCTTGTTTTACTATCCTTGTGAAGACTTCTGGTCCCCAGAAGGATAGTAAAACCAAAAACACCCACACACAGAGACACACACACACACACACACACACACTGAATGCTCCTTAGACCTGGTTTGAAAGCTAAAATGGCTAGAAGTGAGATATATTGCATGTGTTCAATGTTATGACTATCTATGTGGTATACAGATATTATAGAACATTTTTTTTTTTTTACATATACTGAACAAAAATATAAACGCAACATGTAAAGTGTTGGTCCCATGTTTCATGAACTGAAATAAAAGATCCCAGAAATTTTCCATACGCAGAAAAAGCTTATTTCTCTCAAATTTTGTGATCAAATTAGTTTACATCACTGACGGTGTGAGCATTTCTACTTTGCTAAGATAATCCATCCACCTGACAGGTGTGGCATATCAAGAAGCTGATGAAACAGCATGATCATTACACAGGTGCACCTTGTGCTGGGGACAATAAAAGGCCACTCTAAAATGTGCAGTTTTGTCACACAACACAATGCCACAGATGTCTAAAGTTTTGAGGGAGCGTGCAATTGGCATGCTGACTGCAGGAATGTCGACCGGAATTGTTGCCAAAGAATGTAATGTTAATTTCTCTACCATAAGCCGCCTCCAACGTCGTTTTAGAGAAATTGGCAGTACGTCCAACCGCCTCACAACCTCAGACCACGTGTAACCTCGTCAGCCCAGGACCTCCACATCCGGCTTCTTCACCTGCGGGATCGTCTGAGACCAGCCACCTGGACAGCTGATGAAACTGTGGGTTTGCACAACAGAATAATTTCTGCACAAACTTTTAGAAACCGTCTCAGAGAAGCTCATCTGCGTGCTCATCGTCCTCACAAGGGTCTTGACCTGACTGCAGTTCGGCGTTGTAACTGACTTCAGTGGGCAAATGCTCACCTTCGATGGCCACTAGCACGCTGGAGAAGTGTACTCTTCACGGATAAATCCCGGTTTCAACAGTACCGGGCAGATGGCAGACAGCGTGTATGGCATCGTGTGGGCGAGCGGTTTGCTGATGTCAACGTTGTGAACATAGTGCCCCATGGTGGCGGTGGGGTTATGGTATGTCAGGCATAAGCTATGGACAACGAACACAATTGCATTTTATCGATGGCAATTTGAATGCACAGAGATACAGTGACGAGATCCTGAGGCCCATTGTCATGCCATTCATCCGCCGCCATCACCTAATGGTTCAGCATGATAATGCACGGCCCCATGTCGCAAGGACGTGTACACAATTCCTGGAAGCTGAAAATGGCCCAGTTCTTCCATGGCCTGCATACTCACCAGACATGTCACCCATTGAGCATGTTTGCATATCTGTATTCCCAGTCATGTGAAATCCATAGATTAGGACCTAATGAATTTATTTCAATTGACTGATTTCCTTATATGAACTGCAACTTGTTGGATATTGCATTTATATTTTTGTTCAGTGTATATAATTGACACTATTGATTAATATTAATTAGCAGCTACCATTTAACAGATAAGGGTCTTTCTGTAAATAATGGGGCCAATGTGTGACATTACGGTCAACATTTCTAAATGGTTTGATATACATTTAAATATAATTTTCTAGCAGAATAAAAGTCTAGCTAGGCACAATGAGACCATAATGCCACCTAGCAACAACAAAACATCTACATGTCATTCAAAATGCCACAAGAAACATGGACACTGCATGTTTCTTTGTCATGCATAGTTGCCAGCTCTTTTTGTGCTTTAGTCAACTTCTCTATCATTTATAGCCATGCTAAACATTCCTGTAGAATGAAAAAGATAAACAACAGCATTTCTATATTTTAATAGTTTATATAATAATATAATACAATGGGTTCTGTCAACAAAATCATTGACAATAATAATAACCAATAATGAAATCATTATAATCAGTAAACTCTTCAAGCATTGTGTGTGTGTGTGTGTGTGTGTGTGTGTGTGTGTGTGTGTGTGTGTGTGTGTGTGTGTGTGTGTGTGTGTGTGTGAGAGAGAGTCTGTGTCTGAAAACTAGCCGTCAAGTTCTTGCTTCCTCTGTCCTTGTTTCCTCCACTCTTGCCTCTCCTTGAAAGTGCATTGTAGCCTGAGGGGAGAAACCTTCACTCCTCTCCCACAATGTGCTTTGAGAGGGAGGTGAGGAATGGGGGAAACAAGGGGAGAATCTCAATTACATTTCCTTGATTCCTCACGTCCTCTCTCCTCGTCGCCTTCTCAAAACCCATTGGATAAGAAGGTGAGAGGGAAGGACCTCTGACATTATCATCCAATGGGTTTTGAGAAGGCGACGAGGAGAGAAGATGTGACGAATCAAGGAAATGCAATTGAGATTCTCCCAAGGACAGAGGAAGCAAGTATTTGACAGCTATTAAAGCCCCCATGCAGTCTTTGTAATTTTGTTTAAATCATCACTGTTTGTCTAATAAATCACTGTGTGTGTTTATTTAATGAAAATAACTACAAAATATATTTTTTAGCATTTCCCTGAGCCTCCTTTGGCCCATAAAATGCCCAGTCTGATCGAATATATTTACATACACAGTCCTGATCTGCTGATAGGATGGTCTAGAGCCCACCCCCTTACCCAGATGAACAGTCATTGGTCTATTATAATCAAATCACATTGTGATGTCATGATTTGGGCCAAAGGTTCCATCCCAACTAAACAAGCTGAAATTCCAGGCATTTTTTTCAAACAGCTCTTACATAAAAAGGGCATTATCATCATTTTCACAATTTCAGAGTGTTATTTCGACCTCATAGTAGGGCCGGGATGATAACAGTATCGCAAATCAGGTTTTTAACTGCACTGCCCCGTTAACATTTTTAGACAGTGCCAGACTCACTGACTGACTGTGCTACCATAATACCCATGACCTTTCCAGAAACAACCCCTAGCCCCTACTGCCCAGAGTCTAGACACTTGTGGAGATCTGAGAGGGATTGATGGGTGGTGACATGGTGAGAGCTTTACCTTACCCTCTGAAAGACTTGATGGAATTTTGGCGATATTGCTTACACCTGTCCAATCCTCTCAGATCTCCACAAGTGTGTAGGGGTAGGGGCTAGGGGTTGCTTCTGGACAAGACCCCACAACCCTCTGGGAGTATGGTGGACCTACAGCACAACTCAAGGCATTGGTTGGATGTTTTATTCCATTGCTATACACACATGGATTTGCACAGGTGTAAGCTGGACACACCCACGGCACACAATCAGGCTGATCAGACAGTTCTGGGTAGCTGAAGACAGTGAAAGGATATATTTGCATGTCTACTATTTACATCCTTGCTTCATTCCAGCTAGTTAGATGTGCAACCACTGACTAACTATAGCTAGGGGAATAGCTCTAGTCTAGCAATAGATACTGTTGTTTTGGCTATATGGCATCATTGAATAATATTACCAATGGTTAGATAGGTTGCTAGGATATATCAGTCAGCTAACCATTTGTGACCGACTGGCTTGATTCTGTCTTATGTAGCAAAATTTGAAATTGTGTTTTCTACATTGGTTAAAAGTAGAGACTCAGAGCTAGAAAATGGTATATCATACACTACAGTTGAGGAACAATGGGGAAGTAATTCTGCTTTGAAAGTTGATAAACTTGTAACCCCACTTTTGAGAAAATGGCCCTTGAATGTTTTGGTGCACCTACTGGAGAGCTCTTCTTTGTCTACACCCCAATTCAGCATCGTTCACACTCTCTTAAGCCTTAGCCCCACCCATCTCTTTAAGGATTCACATGTGAGGCCATGTGCTAAACAGAGTGAGGACGGTAGTGCACTAAACAACCAAAGATGTCAAGACTAAAGGCTTGTTTATACTACGGCTATGTCTGTAGACAGTTGTCGCAGTGACATCATGAGCATTCTATTGTCGTCCGACATCAAACTTGTCGGAGACTGAATCAAGCTAGTCGTCTTGACTTCTTTCTTATCTCATTCTCGTTGGCACCAAAAGTAAAAAAAAAAAGTGTTGATAGGGGACAGAATGCGGTCGGACCATCATATAATAGGCATATACATTACTCTTACTGAATTTCCACGTGGGCGAGGATATTGGAAATTTTATCAAAGCCTATTGGATGATAATTTATTTATAATTAGAACAAAGGAATTTATAACTGACTTTTTCCAACATAACATAGGTACAGCGAATCCCCTTATTGTATGGGACACCTTTAAATGTGCCTTTAGAGGCCATGTAATTCAGTACTCATCTCGAAAACAAAAGCAATTTAGGTCAAAATAGTTTATACTAAGAAAGGAAATAGAAAGTCTAACAGAACAGATAGATGGCAATAAAAACTGTAACATAGAGGCTCAGAATAAATTAGAGGAAAAACAAAAAGAAATGGAGAAACTTATTCAAGAAAGATCAAGTGTAATATATTATAAACATAAAGCAAACTGGATGGAATATGGGGAAAAATGCACAAAATTCTTTTTTAATCTTCAACATTGGAATGCTACCAAAAATAACTTAATGAAACTGGTTACAATTGACGGAGTCACCCATAATTCACCAAATGATATTTTGAAGGAAGAAACAAAGTACTTTAAGCATATGTTTTATTTTCAGTCGCCTCCATCTCCTCTAACTGAAGCTAATTGTAGAGATTTTTTTTCTATTGATAATGTCAAATTAACAGCCACACAGAAAGACTCATGTGAAGGTGAAATTACAGAGGAGGAACTTCTGGATGCAATTAAAGACTTTAAGTCTGGGAAAACTCCAGGGTTGGATGGCATACCAGTCGAGGTATACCAAACCTTTTTTGATATACTAAGAGGACCGTTATTAGCATGTTTTAACCACTCCTATGTAAATGGTAGATTATCTGACACTCAAGAAGAAGGTCTGATCTCATTATTACTGAAACAGGATACAAGTGGAAAATATAAAGATCCAGTCCATTTACAAAATTGGAGGCCCCTTACACTTCAGTGTTGTGATGCAAAAATTCTAGCAAAATGTATAGCGCATAGAATTACAAAGGTATTGTAGGATATTATTAATTATAATCAGACAGGTTTTTTACATGGAAGATACATTGGAGATAATATAAGGCAAGTATTGGAAACAATAGAACACTATGGAAAATATGGGAAACCAGGCCTGCTATTCATAGCAGACTTCGAAAAGGCATTTGATAAAGTTCGACTGGGGTTTATATATAAATTTCAATTTTGGAGAATCTCTTATAAAATGGGTCAAAATCATGTATAGTAACCCTAGGTGTAAAATTGTAAATAATGGCTATTTCTCAGAAAGTTTTAAACTGTCAAGAGGAGTGAAACAAGGTTGTCCACTATCGGCATATCTATTTATTGTGGCCATCGAGATGTTAGCTATTAAAATCAGATCCAATAATAATATCAGAGGATTAGAAATCCAGGGCTTAAAAACAAAGGTGTCATTGTACGCTGATGATTCATGTTTTCTTTTAAATCCACAACTAGAATCCCTCCACAGCCTCATAGAGGATCTAGATACATTTTCTAACCTCTCTGGATTACAACCAAATTATGACAAATGTACTATATTACGTATTAGATCACTAAAAAATACAATTTTTACATTACCATGTAGTTTACCAATAAAATGGTCTGATGGTGATGTGGATATACTCGGAATACATATCCCAAAGGAAATAAATGATCTCACTTCAATACATTTTAATAGAAAGTTAGCAAAAATAGATAAGATCTTACTACCATGGAAAGGAAAATACCTGTCAATTTGTGGAAAAATCACCCTGATTAACTCTTTAGTATTATCCCAGTTTACCTATTTGCTTATGGTCTTGCCTACGCTTAGCGAACAGTTTTTTAAATTATATGAGAAAAAAATATTTTATTAATTTATAATTTTATTTGGAACGGCAAGCTAGACAAAATTAAAAGGGCATTTTTATATAATGAATATGAATTCGGAGGACAGAAATTATTAAATATTAAAGCATTAGACCTATCACTAAAAGCTTCAGTCATACAAAAGTTATACTTAAATCCGAACTGGTTCTCAAGCAAATTAGTAAGATTGTCTCACCCAATGTTCAAGAAAGGCCTTTTTCCCTTTATTCAGATTACAACAACTCATTTGCAGTTATTTGAAAAGGAAATCATCTCCCAAATATCACTATTTCTAAAACAAGCCATAGAAAGTTGGTTGCAATTTCAATTTAATCCTCCAGAAACGACAGAACAAATAATGCAACAAATATTGTGGTTAAATTCAAATATACTAATTGACAAAAAACCTTTATTTTTTGACAGAATGTTTAAAAAAGGTATAATCTTCGTAAATGATATCATCGGTAGGACTGGTGGAGTTATGTCGCACATGCAGCTAACAAAAACATATGGAAATGTCTGCTCTACCCAAAATTACAACCAAATAATTGCAGCCTTACCGCAAAAGTGGAAGAGGAAAGTGGAAGGGGGAGAAAGTAAGGAACTTGTCTGTCGGCCTTGCATTAAAGAACATAATTGGTTAAGGAAAACTGTGATAAATAAAAAAGTATATCAGTTTCACTTAAGGACCAAAGGATTGACAGCCGTCCCATATAGATTGCAAAATAGTTGGGAAGAGATTTTTGACGTACCGATCCCATGGCATAGTGTTTATGAACTGACACGCAAAATGACACCGGATTCAAAAATTTGAATCTTTCAATTTAAATTATTATATAAAATTCTTGCTACCAATATAATGTTATTTATATGGGGGATACAATCTTCCCAGCTCTGCAGATTTTGCTGTGAAGAGACAGAATCATTAGATCATTTGTTTTGGTTCTGTCCATTTGAAGCTTGTTTTTGGACACAGGTCCAGGAATGGCTAAAGGATTGCAATATTTACCTGGAGCTAACCTTGCAGATAGCATTACTGGGTGATCTGAAAAGTCATAGTCAATCGATCAATAATATAATAATACTTTTAGTAAAAATGTTTATTTTTAATTCACAATCTGTAGAAGCAATGAGAATAGAAAGGTTCAGAACTTTTGTAAAACATCACAGTACGGGTGAAATATATATGGCAAATAGAAATCCTATATGGATGGTGTTAAGAGATAGATGGGAGGTATTGAATAGAGTTGAAGGATGGGACTAATAACAAATAACAACAAATAATAACAAAGATAGCTAATAATGTAAGCATACTGTGTCCATAATAAGTATATAGGTTGTATGTTGGGAGCTTTTGGGAAAGAGCACAGTTAGAAAGATATGGCATATAGAAGCAAACCGGATGGACATCATGAAAATGATCGGAGAGGTTGAGAGTAGAAGAAGTTCAGGAGCCAAAAAAATAAAATAAAAAATATATATAATAAAATTATTGTGTCCATAAGGTGTAGATAGTAAGTATAGACCGGAAGTAGAGGCCTGGGCATTGTTGTTCACTAATTAACTCCAAGTAGGGAAAGGATGGCGGGGTTGAAAAGTAATAAAGGGGAATATATATATAAAAAACATGGGGGATTGGAAGTGATGCAGACAATTACATTGATAGAAGATACAATCTATCTGCATTATTAAGCTGATCCCCCCCCCAAAAAAAAAAAAAATAACTTGTCGTTGTCATTATGTAAAAGTATAAACACAAAAACGACAGGCAGCATGACAACAGCAGCCTGGTGGTCCAAAATAGCATAACTGGTGTGCTTTAACACCAATACATTTGTGCATGGGGGCATTGTCATGCTGAAACAGGAAAGGGCCTTCCCCAAACTGTTGCCACAAAGTTGGAAGCACAGAATCGTCTAGAATGTCATTGTATGCTGTAGTGTTAAGATTTCCCTTCATTGGAACTAAGGGGCCTAGCCCGAACCATGAAAAACAGCCTTATTGGTGATTATTATTCATTATTCCTCCTCCACCAAACTTTACAGTTGGCACTATGCATTCGGGCAGGTAATGTTCTCCTGGCATCCGCCAAACACAGATTTGTCAGTCGGAATGCCAGATGGTGAGGCGTGATTAATCGCTCCAGAGAACGCATTTCCACTGCTCCAGAGTCCAATGGCGGCGAGCTTTACACCACTCCAGCCTACGCTTGGCATTGCGCATGGTGATCTTAGGCTTGTGTGCGGCTGCTCGGCCATGGAAACCCATTTCATGACGCTCCAGATGGACAGGTCTTGTGCTGACGTTGCTTCCAGAACCAGTTTGGAACTCGCTAGTCAGTGTTGCAACCGAGGACAGAAGATTTTTACGCGCTTCAGCACTCGGCGGTCCCGTTCTGTGAGCTTGTGTGGCCTACCACTTCGCAGCTGAGCTGTTTTTGCTCCTAGACGTTTCCACTTTACAATAACAGCACTTACAGTTAACCCGGGCAGCTCTAGCAGGGCAGAAATTTACAATTTGAGAACTGACTTGTTGGAAAGGTGGCATCCTATGACGGTACCACATTGAAAGTCACTGAGCTCTTCAGTACGGGCCATTCTACTGCCAATGTTTGTCTATGGAAATTGCATGGCTGTGTGCTAGATTTTTTACACCTGTCAGCAACGGGTGTGGCTGAAATAGCCGAATCCACTAATTTGAAGGGGTGTCCACATACTTTTGTATATATAGTGTATATTGAACTATATTGACTTGTATGGACAGGCTGGCTTTGAATGAATAGGCTTAACCCACAAAAGTAGTTGTGAAGCAATGGGTCTATTGGCCATGAAGTTTAAGTCAGTACACACTATAACTTATGGAGAAATCTTACTTTATCTTGGCACTGTGGATTCATAGATTCATAGAATGGAGTTAGAAGGGTGAACTCCTACTTTGAAAGGACAGGAAGTGTTGACTGTGCACTTAACCAATGACAGGCATTCCACATTTAACCCCACCCACATCGAAATATCAAGTTGTTTTTGGTTTTATATGCAAAAACGAATAAACAAGCCGTTTTCACGTTCCCAATTTGCTCCATTTTAACTCTAGAAAAAAAACTTATCAAAACGTACACGGACCGTTATCTTACCTCAGGAATCTTGACATAATGTTGTCCACGACATAGGCCGCCCTAACAACATAGACACCTAAATGTTCTGTGAATTTTCCAGATCAACATTAATTCCTGCACTTTGGCTGTTGTTCAATCGCTTGCAGTATCACACCCGCTCTTTATCACTTGACTGTCATTCATAAAATCCTTTCCTGAATCAGCTGATGTTGCATGATAATTTCCCCACGTAACTAAACAGCTAGACATAAAATGTGCATCAAACAACTATTATGCATGATTATTGAAGAACCCCGTTAATGACAGTATCGATTTTTGTTTGATTCATCTTGTTAAAATTACTCTTTCTATTAGAAGATTTCAATTTTGCAATCCATACATTATTTTGGATATGTGTGCCCATGAAAACTGTTTTCACACTGTACATAGGGAGATGCGAAATGTTACTAGGTTACAGTGCACTTCTGAGATCTCCATACAATATTCAGGAATTTTACAGGATCAAGTTCAATGTGTAATTCATTTGTTAAATGCTTAGTATATGATATAACGACAAACAGCAGTATCATAAATGTAAGGAAAGGAAGGTAGTGTTTTATGTCACACGATTTTTGCCAAATCTGTGAAGACTCCAAGCATGAGAAAGGGTTTAAACATAGGTTTTGATTCATTATATTGAATGTTCCACCTTTATATCTTAATGTATTCATGTGAAAAAAAGAGGCAAATTATTATTAATGACTTTGTAACATCTCCAAACAGTTGTGCACTACAAGAAATTCTCACTGGCACTGTAGTTTCTAGAAAGACCCATAAGGCCCATGCTGAACATCAGTTCTGCCAAACATATTGTGCATATCCAAGGCATTTCCACAATGAAAGATGGTGAATCCCACTAAGAGAGAGGAGCATAAATGAATGAAAAGAGCACGTCTGATGATGAATGCAAACTATTCTTATGACTGGGGTCAGAGTACTACAGAGGAGTAGCAAACTCTCCCCAGAGCTTTGGATAGGAGTGATGCGGGGTTCAAAGCTCTATCTATCCAGTATCCTTGTATACAGCTGGCTCTCCTTGATGTTAGTTTTAACTGATTACCCCCTGACTGCGGAGAATCTCTTTGGTAGGGGAAAAGTTTGCGCGCTTTTGATGATTGGCCAAGGCATTTGTTTGTTTTTGTAGCGCCGGTGTCTTTGTGGGCTGTTGTCTGTGTTGCTTGTGGAGAAAGCTAGCCGGCTGATGCTCAGTCACCTCGAGACTCCGATCAATACGTGTTCTGGCGTGGCCGCATGACTCAGACCCACCTCATCAGACGGCCGCTCAATCAGCAGCCAATAGCAGCCAATCCCCTGGCGGCTATCTTTGAAGCGCCTTGTGGAGTCCTCTGGAGTCTCCCGTGATCTTGATTGTTCCATACCGCCCACTCACTGCCAGCCCAGCTCCTTTTAACTAACAAGTAGCCTCCCTCCCACTCACCAAGGCCAATTTGCCTGCATTCTCGTCCTCTATTCTGCCTTATTTTGTATTAATGGATCAATTCAGACACTCCGTTTGGAACGGCATACTGAGTGTGGAATGAGATGCTTAATGCAATTAATAGAACGTTTGGGATGATTTCTGGCACACTGGACACCATGATCTGGGTTTTAGTTGTAAGCACCAGACAACATCGAAACAATAAGCTTCATTCAATGCCGCCGAGGCTCGTCACATGAAAGGTGTCCCAAAGGTCAGGGAACCAGTTTGTGGAACGTTAGCCGAAGTGACGTTAACGTGAATATAATTAGGATGTGACGTTGGTTTGTTAACCGACTAGCGGACGAAACCATGGGTACAGTAATGAACGTTGACACCGTCGGGCTGAGTAGAGCAATGTTGTTCCTTGTTTTCACAAATGACCCTTGGTGACCTTTTACGAAGGCAGAGTGGCAGACAATGATGGTTCATGGCTCGTCTCCTTCACTCTTCCTCCCTCCACCCTCACTCTAACCCCCTCCCCCCAGACTCCACAACGAGGGGCGCATGCTGGACATCTTCCAACGTCTCAGCGCGGCGGAGGGATCCTTCTTCGTCCCCCGGGACCTGGAGGTGTCCAATCAGGAACTAGACTACATCATCCAGAAGGCCGAGCAGTGGAGGGGCTTCAATGGAGAGAGACGCAAGGTGAGCCAACTAGCCCGCTTAACGGCCCTAAACCCTGAACCCAACCAAACTGGGCTGGCTCAGATATTTTCTTTCCACATGATCCTTTTCAGCACGGTTCCATTAACTATGGTGGATGCCTAACCAGCTCAGCTCAGCTTGGTGGTGTAAGAAGGCCTTTCTCTGGACCACTCTACTGTAGCCATACTTCCTGCTCTCTGCTGTCCTCAAGTCCTAAGTGTTTCATTGGATTAATGGTTGTTTATTTACTGAGAGGATGAGCAGAATGGCCCTGTTGATACTAATCCATTAGATCGCTCCATCTAACAGGCAGAGAAATTGTGGTTGGTTGTCTGTAACCGTGGGTCATGCCCGCTAGGGTCTAGGACCAAGGGTATATATTCTGTTGGTGAGCTGATTAGTTAGTGAGGGACTTAGAAGTGTGGTCAAGATGGACTCCAGTTAATGTCCATTACTAGCTTTAATTCGGACACTTTATTAACGAAGATATTAAGTTCTAAGAAGATACATAGAATAAGCTTATTTTATATCATTACATTTTCTTTAGTTACATTTCAGAAAGCCAAGGAATTCATCTCAAAGGTCTTTAGCTTCATTCTAATTAGTACAAGATAATTACCAAAACAGAAACTCAGCTAGCGGGCTGCCTGATTAGTCTGTGGAAACCAATTTCCAAAGATATTTCATTAAAGAAAGACTACTCAATCAACACACACACATGCATGCACACACACACACACACACACACACACACACACACTGCAACAGGCATTTGGTTAATGTGAACTTAGCATGGACAAGTCGATGTCAGAAGGTTGTGGGTGCAGGAAATTCCAACGTTCCAATGAAATTATTCTCATCTGAGGAAAGCTGTCATCTTCTGACAGGCACTATGGGTGATGACACAGCGATGACACTGTATTAGCATGTAACCACGGCGGTGGGGAATCTATGCATAGTGATTGAAAATGTGACTTCTGCAGATAAGAAAATAGAACATAGTGATCCAACCCCATTTAATTTATTCTGTACAATTTGTTAGTGGCATACATCTCTTATTAACTTTCCTGCTCTCTCTCTCAAGTTCATACACTCCCAAACGGCTACAGCTTGTACTGTACTGCAGCCTCCCTGTAAAGCCTCCCAAACTATTTAGTGACTTTCTGATGAGATATTATAATACCTGTCAACCGAGGCGAGTGTAAGTGAAAGATAATTGCCACCTCGTCCGATAAATGCAAAGATTTTGTTCAGATGTTTTGTGGTAGCGTTCCATTTTCATATAGACTGTTGATTTTACCACAAATCAATTAAACCACAAATAAATCTAGCAATGTGCCTGTTTCACTTTTAGACATACCAAGTTAACTAAGTATCTGTGCCATTCCAAGTTAACTAAGTATCTGTGCCATTCCAAGTTAACTAAGGATCTGTGCCATACCAAGTTAATTAAGTATCTGTGCCATACCAAGTTAAGTAAGTATCTGTGCCATACCAAGTTAACAACACTCTTAGAAAAAAGGGTTCCAAATGGGTTATTCAGCTATCCCCATAGGAGAACACTTTTTGGTTCCAGGTAAAACCAGTTTTGGTACCAGGTAGAACCATTTTTGGTTCCATGTAGAACCCTCTGTGGAAAGGGTTCTACATGGAATCCAAAACGGTTATACTTGGAACCAAAAGGGATCTACCTGGAACCAATAAGGGTTTTTCAAAGGGTTCTCCTATGGGGACAGCCAAATAACTCTTAAGTTCTAGATAGCACGTTTTTTTCTAAGAGTGTAAGTATCTGTGCCATACCAAGTCAACAAGAGTCTCTTGTGTTCTGTTTAGGTGTGAGATCTTCCTATAGACCCATTGCCTCACAACAACTTTTGTGGGTTAAGCCTATTCATTCAAAGCCAGTATGTCCATGCAAGTCAATATAGTTCAATATACACTATATATACAAAAGTATGTGGACACCTCTTCAAATTAGTGGATTTGGCTATTTCAGCCACACCGTTGCTGACAGGTGTATAAAATCGAGCACACCGACATGCAATCTCCATAGACAAACATTGTCAGTAGAATGGCCTTACTGAAGAGCTCAGTGACTTTCAACGTGGCACCATCATAAGATGCCACCTTTCCAACAAGTCAGTTCATCAATTGTCTGCCCTGCTAGAGCTGCCACGGTCAACTGTAAGTGCTGTTATTGTAAAGTGGAAACGTCTAGGATCAACAATGGCTCAGCTGCAAAGTGGTAGGCCACACAAGCGCACAGATTGGGACCGCCGAGTGCTGAAGCGCGTAAAAATTGTCTGTCCTCGGTTGCAACACTCACTAGCGAGTTCCAAACTGCCTCTGGAAGCAATGTCAGCACAATAACTGTTCGTCGGGAGCTTCATGAAATGGGTTTCCATGGCCGAGCAGCCACACACAAGCCTAAGATCACCATGCGCAATGCCAAGCGTCAGCTGGAGTGGTGTAAAGCTTGCCGCCATTGGACTCTGGAGCAGTGGAAACGCGTTCTCTGGAGTGATGAATCACGCTTCACCATCTGGCAGTCCGACGGACAAATCTGGATTTGGCGGATGCCAGGAGAACTCTACCTGCCCGAATGCATTATGCCAACTGTAAAGTTTGGTGGAGGAGGAATAATGGTCTGGGGCTGTTTTTTATGGTTTGGGCTAGGCCCCTTAGTTCCAGTGAAGGGAAATCTTAACGCTACAGCATACAATTACATTCTAGATGATTCTGTGCTTCCAACTTTGTGGCAACAGTTTGGGGAAGGCCCTTTCCTGTTTCAGCATGGCAATGCCCCCATGCACAAAGCGAGGTCCATACAGAAATGGTTTGTCGAGATTGACCTCAACCCAATCGAACACCTTTGGGATGAATTGGAACGCCGACTACGAGCCAGGCCTAATTGCCCAACATCAGTGCCCAACCTCACTAATGCTCTTGTGGCTGAATGGAATCAAGTCCCCGCAGCAATGTTTCAACGTCTAGTGGAAAGCCTTCCCAGAAGAGTGGAGGCTGTTATAGCAGCAAAGAAGGGACCAACTCTATATTAATACCCATGATTTTGGAAGGAGATGTTTGACGAGCAGGTGTCCACATATTTTTGGTAATGTAGTGTAGTTCATTAATCGTTGTCTTCAGCATGAGATGGAGCTAATGTGAAGGTGAGACTATACTCATTTTTACATTTAGATTTTAGTCATTTAGCAGACGCTCTTATCCAGAGCGACTTACAGTTAGTTTGTTTTTCTTTTTTTTTTTCATACCCCCCGTGGGAATCGAACCCACAACCCTGGCGTTGCAAACGCCATGCTCTACCAACTGAGCTACATCCCTGCCGGTCATTCCCTCCCCTACCTTGGACGACGCTGGGCCAATTGTGCGCCGCCACATGGGTCTCCCGGTCGCGACCGGCTATGACAGAGCCTGGATACCGTCCTCAAGCACCTCACTGAACATTACATGAGATACAACCTCAGTTAATGCAGTTGGTAAAGTTATACTAATTAGTTTGGCTTGTTTATTGGATAGAAATTGAGCCTCCCTTTTTATGGAGACTTTGAGAGAAATTAGGGCCCAAAGTTTGTGATTTAAGAAAATGCTTAATTTAGCCTGATGGCCTCTCACAGTTGTCCTCCTACTATACGTTACTTCCATACGTTACGTAGATTTCCTCGCTGCACTGCAACAATTACAGCATACTTTATATTGTCCCTAATTTGGCTTTATTAAACTGATAAAATGCTAACGCATTAAACACATTTGCCAGCGTGATTAAAATGTAGGATTATTGCATTTTATGATTTTTACATTATTCAGGCTGGCGATTTTTCACAGAAATAAGATTGTCCGTGCCATTATTTCATAATTATTGGAGCAATTTCTCCTATGCAAAAAAAGGTCACTTTCCTAACTCAGCAAAGACATATCCTTATTAAACTAATTTGCCTACATGCAAATTTTTGTCATTTTTCCCTCGTTAACTATTTATCAGAGACAGGCAAAAAAATATATTCATGAAGGAGAGAGGGGAGCAGCCTGACAGAGCTGAAACTAATATTTTGCAACTCTAATGATTTTTTGCATCCTTAATTAGATAGAATAAGGTTGATATGATTAGGTCAGGATGTAGTGTTTTTCATTAAAAATACATTTCAGAAACAGTATTCCAAATGTGCCCTTGCAATTAAATAATGAATCCAACGAGTTTCTTATTACGGACCCAATTAATATGAGAGGGAAGGGCGTAATTTTAATAACAATGGGCCACGAGGCCTTCATTAGCCAAGAGAGGAGGGAAGAATGGATAAAGAAAGAGAGGAAAACAGAGATATTCACAGGTACAGTGATGGTTTGACGGGACAGTTTTCAGGGTCAAGCAAGGTGATGACAAAGGGTCAATGACTTGATCTGACCATTTATCTTTGCGAGTCCCCAGTCACAGTTCATGCTAGCAAGAATATCAAACTAAACAAAGACAGCCTCAAGGGCAGCCATATTTCATTTCCTCTCTGATAGAATGTGTGTTAAGTAAACGGTTGAACACTCACACTTAACACAGTTCAATCCAACACAAGGAAATGAGAGAGGTTAATGACAACGTTGACTAAATCCAGTGATAACCAATGACAACGTTGACTAAAACCAGTTTTCTCTCAGGGTGCAGTCTGCCAAAACATGGGACGCGATCCTTCCTACCGTTTACTGTACATGTGACATTGTTTCCCTCCAGCGCTGAAACAATAAAAGAAGAATCCACATTCAATAACAAATCTGCAAATGGCCCTATTATTATCAAACTTGTAATTTTCACGATCATAAAACATAATCTAATTTTACTTTCTTACTTACCAATTAACTTTATATTACACCTCACTATTCTTCCAGGCCTATACGATTGGTTCTATTGCTGGAAGCTTTGAATATGACTTAAAGGTGGTGGCATCAGATAAAAGCACCAACTGTTGAGCTGATGAGTGGGCCTACACTCATACCTGAGTTGGAATTTGATCTGAACACTTGAGGAGGAAGCAGTAGGATGAGTTTCCATTAAAGTCTTATCATCTAGCTGGTGTGAAAGATGATGGGTGATAGATACACCCACTCGCTGATTTCATCGCTTATGATCGATTAGATCATCTACATCTGCACCAACATGCACAAGATTCAAGATCCTTTCCTAGTTCTAGTTCTCCAGAGACGTTACAACAGAAGCCAGGCTAACTGCCTGCTGCATTAGTTAGTTAGCACACGGTTGTGGGAGTCTACTGCAACCAAAAACTCATAGTGGAGCTCAGTTGGTAATGAGCACATTAATTATGGAAAAGCACTGATGCAGATGGACCTAATTAATTGTCTGCCGTCACCCTCTTGATTACTGTACCTGGAAGGGAGGCGTTAATTTCGGTAATACTTAAGCAGGTACGCAAACTGTTTTGTCAGAGTGGGGGCCGTGACAGTGACTGAGGAGAGCCCTACCTCGCTAGAGTCATTGTCACTGTCGTTATTCACCAGAAGTTTCCGGGTGACATTGTGCTAATGGGAGTTGTCGTCTCGACGATGGCCCCGGAGATGTTTTTGCAACTGAACGGCGGTCGACAACATCGTGGCGGCGGCGTTTGTCTCCGTATGTCTAGGTAATGGGTTACCTTGGGCGAATTTGGGGAACACCCAAGGTGCTTTGCAAAACATGCTTGTGGGGGGTAAACCTGTTGAGGTTTGGATGGCACAGATTGGAGCTCTAATGATAACTGGGACTGTGCGTCTCGTTCTTTAATCATGTGGGAGGGGATGATGTGTGGTCTCCCTCCTAATCTATACTAGGTCCCTCATGTTACCACTTGACCAGATTTCAGCTTCACTCGACGTAACTTCTCACTCAACGTAACTTCTTACCCATTGGAATTACCATAACAGCCTTTTAAGTTGAGTTGAGCATTGAAATGGTTATTCTCTTTATCCTGTATCTGAGCCTCTGGCAAAGGTTTTAGCCAATCTGTTTTAGCCCTCTCAACAATGTCCTCTGCATTATCTACCTAAAAACAATACTGAAACCCCTCTCAGTCCATAGGACTCCAAAGCAGATGGTCAGAAGGTACGTGACATTGTTGATGTTCATCACACTATCTGAACCTTGTCATTTGGCTTCCTGATTCCTGCTCTTCACTTATGTACAGTAAAGTGAGACGTTATAGGGGCCCTCAGCGACGACCGCCTCCGCCGCTAAGGGAACAAGGCCATCACCCCAAAACAGTGGAGCGTTAGCCCATGACGAGAAGCCCAGGAACCGCTTGTCAGTGGAACAATGGCCCAGAGAGCCCCCCTACAGGAACCCAAAACAGGAACACAGGAAGTGGAGAGGAATTGATGTGTCACCGCGGTAATACAGGAGGGGTCATCTGGAGTCGATGGGGGTAGTGTTGGGGGCAGGGAGGGAGGGGGTTCACAGAGGGCAGCTCCCCCATCACCCCTCACCCCTCTCATCCCACACCCGAACCTGCCATAGAGTGGGGGCTGTGTGTGTGTGTGTGTGTGTGTGTGTGTCTGTCGCATTAGGTCCGAGAGTGGCTTCTTCAATTACAGGGGGCTATTAGTGGACAGTGCTGTGAGCCTCCGTGGCCCGGGGCTACAGCATCCAGCCAGGCAGGCACAGGGAACAGGAGCACAACCACTCCACTCGCCGCTGCATTAGAGTGCTCAATATGAGATGTGACTGCAAAGGGTACATGCCTGTGTTGGTGAAAAGGTCACAGACTTTGGGGGCCAGTAATGTGTGAAAGTGGTGCAGTCGCACAATGGTTAAAGAAATAAAAAAATATATATAGAAGCACTCACTCAGCAACCTCCCCCCCATCTACTCACAAAACGCTGCAGCCCTGTCTCCATTTGTTAGTATCGCCGCGTTCACCCAGGGCAACTCTGTGATTCGCCGAAGATCCTCTGAAAAAGCGTCTGCTTTGCTTCGCTTTTGGAAATTGTAGGCCTTTGCCTAAAAAGAGATGCAGCCATTGTAATTGTATAACACCTCAAACTGAAGAATGGGCGGTCAGTTTGTTATGTGCCTCTCTGACACTGAACCGTCCCTGTGTTGGCTTTTTGTGCTCTCCATGTCTCCTCCCAGGCCCATAGAAACAGAGGCATCGGTAGAAAGTCTCGTGTTTGAACTCGTCCGTGTGAACGTTTAATTACTGGGAGTGTCAGCCTCTGCTTAATGTGTCCCTCACCATTAATCCAGGAAGAGGATATTATTATCTCTTCTCCTCCCTAAACCCTGGGCAGGCTTTTCTCTGGTAGTCTGAGATGGAGAGAGTAATAGAGAAGGAGAGAGAGAGGGAGAGAGGGAAAGAGAAGAAGAGAGAGAGACTTGTCACATAAGCAGGAAGTAGGTCTGTATGGTTAGCAGCCCCCGTCACATGACAGACAGATACAAACTTACACAAACACAGATTGTTTTCCAAAGTGGATGTTTTCTAGTTTGTGGTGTTTTTGCACTTGTATACAGTGGGTAAAAAAAGTATTTAGTCAGCCACCAATTGTGCAAGTTCTCCCACTTAAAAAGATTAGAGCTGCCTGTAATTTTCATCATAGGTACACGTCAACTATTACAGACAAAATGAGAAAAAAAATCCAGAAAATTTCTCAATACTTTGTTATATACCCTTTGTTGGCAATGACAGAGGTCAAACGTTTTCTGTAAGTCTTCACAAGGTTTTCACACACTGTTGCTGGTATTTTGGCCCATTCCTCCATGCAGATCTCCTCTAGAGCAGTGATGTTTTGGGGCTGTCGCTGGGAAACACGGACTTTCAACTCCCTCCAAAGATTTTCTATGGGGTTGAGATCTGGAGACTGGCTAGGCCACTCCAGGACCTTGAAATGCTTCTTACGAAGCCACTCCTTCGTTGCCCGGGCAGTGTGTTTGGGATCATTGTCATGCTGAAAGACCCAGCCACGTTTCATCTTCAATGCCCATGCTGATGGAAGGAGGTTTTCACTCAAAATCTCATTCACTAGGTCCCCCCGTGTGGTTCTGGGATTTTTGCTCACCGTTCTTGTGATCATTTTGACCCCACGGGGTGAGATCTTGCGTGGAGCCCCAGATCGAGGGAGATTATCAGTGGTCTTGTATGTCTTCCATTTCCTAATAATTGCTCCCACAGTAGATTTCTTCAAACCAAGCTGCTTACCTATTGCAGATTCAGTCTTCCCAGCCTGGTGCAGGTCTACAATTTTGTTTCTGGTGTCCTTTGACAGCTCTTTGGTCTTGGCCATAGTGGAGTTTGGAGTGTGACTGTTTGAGGTTGTGGACAGGTGTCTTTTATACTGATAACAAGTTCAAACAGGTGCCATTAATACAGGTAACGAGTGGAGGACAGAGGAGCCTCTTAAAGAAGAAGTTACAGGTCTGTGAGAGCCAGAAATCTTGCTTGTTTGTAGGTGACCAAATACTTATTTTCCACCATAATTTGCAAATAAATTCATTAAAAATCCTACAATGTGATTTTCTGGAATTTTTTCTCTCCATTTGTCTGTCATAGTTGACGTGTACCTATGATGAAAATTACAGGCCTCTCTCATCTTTTTAAGTGGGAGAACTTGCACAATTGGTGGCTGACTAAATACTTTTTTCCCCCACTGTATACCCTTTGTTGGCAATGACACATGTCAAACGTTTTCTGTAAGTCTTCACAAGGTTTTCACACACTGTTGCTGGTATTTTGGCCCATTCCTCCATGCAGATCTCCTCTAGAGCAGTGATGTTTTGGGGCTGTCGCTGGGCAACACAGACTTTCAATTCCCTCCAAAGATTTTCTATGGGGTTGAGATCTGGAGACTGGCTAGGCCACTCCAGGACCTTGAAATGCTTCTTACGAAGCCACTCCTTCGTTGCCCGGGCGGTGTGTTTGGGATCATTGTCATGCTGAAAGACCCAGCCACGTTTCATCTTCAATGCCCATGCTGATGGAAGGAGGTTTTCACTCAAAATCTCATGAGACATGGCCCCATTCATTCTTTCCTTTACACGGATCAGTCGTCCTGGTCCCTTTGCAGAAAAACAGCCCCAAAGCATGATGTTTCCACCCCCATGCTTCACAGTAGGTATGGTGTTCTTTGGATGCAACTCAGCATTCTTTGTCCTCCAAACACGACGAGTTGAGTTTTTACCCACAAGTTCTATTTTGGTTTCATCTGACCATATGACATTCTCCCAATCCTCTTCTGGATCATCCAAATGCACTCTAGCAAACTTCAGACGGGCCTGGACATGTACTGGCTTAAGCAGGGGGACACGTCTGGCACTGCAGGATTTGAGTCCCTGGCGGCGTAGTGTGTTACTGATGGTAGGCTTTGTTACTTTGGTCCCAGCTCTCTGCAAGTCATTCACTAGGTCCCCCCGTGTGGTTCTGGGATTTTTGCTCACCGTTCTTGTGATCATTTTGACCCCACGGGGTGAGATCTTGCGTGGAGCCCCAGATCGAGGGAGATTATCAGTGGTCTTGTATGTCTTCCATTTCCTAATAATTGCTCCCACAGTAGATTTCTTCAAACCAAGCTGCTTACCTATTGCAGATTCAGTCTTCCCAGCCTGGTGCAGGTCTACAATTTTGTTTCTGGTGTCCTTTGGCAGCTCTTTGGTCTTGGCCATAGTGGAGTTTGGAGTGTCATTAATACAGGTAACGAGTGAAGGACAGAGGAGCCTCTTAAAGAAGAAGTTACAGGTCTGTGAGAGCCAGAAATCTTGCTTGTTTGTAGGTGACCAAATACTTATTTTCCACCATAATTTGCAAATAAATTCATTAAAAATCCTACAATGTGATTTTCTGGAAAAAAAATCTCAATTTGTCTGTCATAGTTGACGTGTACCTATGATGAAAATTACAGGCCTCTCTCATCTTTTTAAGTGGGAGAACTTGCACAATTGGTGGCTGACTAAATACTTTTTTTTCCCACTGTAGATTCAGGGATGTTGAGGGGAGGAGGGTGAGGGGGGTGGTACTTTTATTTTAATTTCATCCTAATGTTGTATGCCATGTCAGCTGTCAAAACAATGTCCAGCTGGAAGCCACACAATTGAGTCCACATGTTGAAGTGCTGCCTCTCTCTGCCTCTCCCCTCCCTCCGTCCCTCCCTCCGTCCCTCCCTCCCTCCCTCCCTCCCTCCCTCCCTCCCTCCCTCCCTCCTTCTGCCTGCCCCTCCCTCTCTCTCCCTCCCTCTCTCTCCCTCCCTCCCTGCCTCTCCTCTCCCTCCCTCTGCCTGCCCAGCTCTTATGGATCCTGGCCCGTTCACTTGCCATCCATAATGCAAACCAGAAGGAACAAATTGGACTGTCGGCGAGGAGTGAACGAGTGTTCTTCAGCGGCACACAGAAGAGCAAATGGGATTTTTAAAGACAGCTCATCTTGCACCGTTTTTTAGTGTTTTGCACACTGGCTGAGTCTAATTTGTCTTGTGGTTTGAAATTATTATATCAGAGGATTAGCAGAGAAAGTTTGCCTAGGTTGGAGCCTAATGGGATGTGGTCACTAATCTAAATAATAACAGTTTGCTTAATTGAAGAGTATTTAAAGAACCAACATTTTGGCACAATTTACTTTAAAGAGATAATTCACATAAAGCAGGAATGTATCTCTAGAAAGTGGTGGACTTGGTGGTGGAGAGTCGGTTGTCTTAGATCTGGATTTCATTTTAGCATTATTAAAAGCAGTACTACTAATAAAAGTACGTATCCTTCTTTGTGATCCTATGACACTATGAGAACCAGCCTGCATGTGAAACCATCTGCCCTTTTTACTTTCTGACCATCCATGTGTTAGTATTTTCCCTCCTCCTCCTCCTCCTCAGTTGCTTTAAAGAGTGTGACCTTGAGTGTGTCCTGTGGCCCAGGGGGGAGCAGGGCTGCTGATTGTGACAGGTGTCTCGTCTTAACAGGACGGATGATGACATCCTCTGGAGAGATAGGTTGGAGGGACTTTAATATCTCTTATCTCTCTCATAACCACATAGATGGATATACAGCGCTGCACTGCCAAGGTGGCCCCGCTATAAGCAGAGAATCCCAGGTCTAATTTTGTTATCGGCAGTTATCATCCTCTGAAGCCTTGAAGGGCCGATTGGAATGAAGCCAATTGTAAGTGGCTGGAGAGAAAATCAAGAGAGATGTTTCACTTTGGCCCCTTTTTGGGGGGCATCTCAATATCCAATGGTACAAAGTACAGTAGCATCGACTATAGGTATGTGGTACATCATGAAGAAAGCTTCAAATGAACCATTACATTTGTCATCACTTAACGCGTTAATGAGAGATTGCCTTTCCATGTAGCTTCTATGGTGTCACTTTATTGGGATAGTCCCCTATGGATGATCTGTAGATCAACCATTACATGAATCAGATGTCACCTTCATCTCTCTCAGTTAATGCCTTAACACCACCACAACAACACAACAAACCTGGAGAAACGGTCTTCCTTCCCCCTCAAGGCCCTAGTGGTTGAGCCTTGGTACTAAGTGGGGGGTGACTGCTATTGGAAGTGGGTGGTGCTGCTACTGGAGTTGTTTGTGGAATGAGTCGCTGTTATTTTCCCCCTACCAGATAAAAGGAGATTAGTAACAGTGAATTATGCACATCTTATTTCCTGGATTATCTCGAGCTAGAGATGCTATCTCGCTAAGAAATGCCATTTAAAGTTGTTCAATTTATGCAGACTATGTAAATATTCATTGTTGCTTGTTTACCTTTTTCTAGAAGTCCAATTTGAAAAGGAGATGATATTGGGGGTAGTTTTATGACGATACTGTAGTGTATATGCACCTAGGTTTATCCAAGTAGATAAAGACAAAATTGCCCCTTGCACCATACGCACAATAACGAGGGAGAACGGACCAAAATAAACATGTACTGGACTGAATCAGCCACAGTGTAGTTACTGTGTGCACTCTATGTACATAATAGCAATCGGTTGCCTGTCTTGGCCGTCTGTGCATTTAACCAGACACAGCGTTGTGTTTGAGCCAAATCAGACGAGCACTGGCGATGCGTCCGTGCCATTTTAAAGCTGTCCCAATTACACAAACAGACTGGCCCCGTATCGAGGACGTCGCCGACAATAATAGCGGATCTATTTCCATTCTAATGGCTGGCGTTGGCCTGGGTTATCCATGTGTATGTATGTCCCCTCTCTGATTCCTGCTCAGTGACTCTCTATGACACCTTCACATTTGATTTGATTTGATCTACACAGCAGCGGTAGCAGCAGGCTTGGAGGCCCCAGTCTTCTGCTGCCTGCCTCTCGTCTGAATGCAGCGCTGGGGAAACGGGCCTTGAACCTGAGCCAGCTCTGTGCTGAGGTAGGGTGGTGTGGGAGTGACCATCCGCAGCTCAGAGAGACAGTTGTGTTCATGCCCTTGTACCGCTAGCTAGCCTGTCTCGCCTCTCTGGACAGTGGTACAGTAGTCTGGCTCAGCCAGGGGGTTGTGCCATGCAGCCCGATGGATTAAGCGTGGGGTAGGGGGGCAGGAGCTACCAGAGCACCCAGCCACCGCTGCCCATCAGGCCCATGCAGCCAGCCTGAGCCTGGGCAGCCCAGCCGGGGCTTCCATCCTCCATCCATGTGCGACTGACACATAAATAACCCAGCCTGTCCGCCACCCAGGCAAATTCAAATGCACCTGTCAGCGTGATGAAGCACTCGCCCGCAGGGAAGCATTGTTTACATTTTCACTCCACACTTCGCAAAAGTGAGATTCTAATTATTTTCCCACTGTAAATTAAAGCCAAGTGGGACAGAACTGAGAACCAAAAGAGACCCCCCAGTGGATGGAAGGAAGCGAGCGTCACTATATATAAATTGCGTTTGGGTAAAAAAAGGAAAGGAAATGCGGGTGGATGGTACTGAATAGGAAGGTCAGCGGCTTTTGTCTTGATAAAAAGAACGATGGGAATGAGACGGAGGAGAACGAGAGACAGGGAGAGAGAGAGAGAGAGAGAGAGGGAGGGAAATAGGTGAACTGCTCACACAGGCTGCAGTGCACGTCGAGTTTTGTTGTTTTGCTCATTACACACGGGTCTTGAGATATTCAGCCGAGTGGAATACATTATAGCCCCACATTTCATACATAATAATGTGCCAAAATTGCACCGCGATATTTGTCATCCTGATGACATGAGAGAGAGAGAAGGGAGAGAGAGATTTAATTAGTCCAAAGGAGCATGCAAATGGGAGGTAAAATTAGACTAGAAGAGGGAGAACCTAGGGATGAGTGTGAATGGTAATGATGGCTATCTAGTTTGGATCAATCATCCAGGGATCAGGGAAGGTGACAGGCCGGCTCGTGCCCAGGCCCCAGGCTCCCTTCCTGGACCACGGCCAGCACAGCTCAGCCTGTCTGTCTGGATGTCTATGGAGGCCTCTCCTCTCTCTCCAACCCAGCCCCATGACTCATACAGTACACCACTACATGGAAAACCTTCACCATTCGCTCACACGCACCACCTAACCTGTAGACACACTCACCACTCTGGGGATTATTTAGCTCTGTGTTGTTTATCAGTTAGTGATACATAGCCTATGGCTGGGGTTTTCAAAATGGTGGTTCAGGACCTATTGGTTGGTTGTAGCAAATTCCAACTGAGTCTCAGCTTATGACCAGACAGTGGCTCAAAACATTTTGATTATGGAAGGGTCGTATGAAGATTTTGATAAGGTAGGTCAGGGGGGGAAATCGTTTGGGAATCAGTTGTGCCACAGGGACAGAAAAGCATGAGGTCACTAAGGAATTCCTCTATTTTAATTATGGTCAACTTTAGACGACCATTGACACGTCACAAAATGTTGGGAAAATGTCACAGTGATATCTGTAAAGAGTCAAGGTCGAGTTATCTAAATACAAATGCACTCTGTCCACAGCCATGTCTCTTACTGAAATAGTTTACTGAAATGGTTATTACTGAAATAGCTTCACCCAGTGGAAAGTTTCTATTTCCGTCGAATATGTCTGCCCTCTTTTTAGTTGTTAGTTGCAAGTTTAGATCCTTTTTTTAGGTATGCATATGGGTCAATTTAAAAATTAGGCTGAAAGGCATATTTTTTGGTACGTAGTGCATTTAGTCATTGTATTTAGGGGTAAAATTATTTTTAGCCTCAAACTGTTGAATAGAAAATATTTATTAAAATGTCTTAACTTCCACTCTTATTCTGTTCCTTATCTGAACACTGACACATTTTCAAGCTTCCTCTTTTGTAAATATTTACTATTGAATGCAAATAATTGATATTCTAAATATTCCCTTATTAAGTATTAGTTTGAATACTCACTTCACTGACTATAGACGCTATCATACTGTATAACCATGGTGTTACATTAAAATCCAGACTATTTGCGATCTTCTTAGTGTTACATGCAGATTTGTTTGTGAACAGTGGACCAATGACTGCTGTTAGATTCCCTACCCACTTCCTGGATCTACCCCTCTGTGCATTTGCGGTAATGTCTACAAATACCGCAATTTATGTCCTTGCTGGGAGACATGGCTTTCTGTTTATAGTCCCTAAAAGAAATAATGCTTGTCTCTTCCCATGCGAGTCAAGAGACTGATACGCACTCTATCAGATTTCCTAAATGCAGACGTCAACGATAAATCGAGGCAAGATTGGTCGGAATTAGGTTAGCTCACTTGAATGCTATCTGCTTAACCCACAGCTGGTCGGCCTGCTACACCCAGGCATTGAATCTAAATCAGTCACTTAGTGCTATCAAATGGAACAATGGGGAAGAAGAGAGCACTCAGACCTGGGCTCGTATAGAAGCCAGGCTGGCCAGAAACAGAACCAACCTCCTAATGCTCTCTCTCTCTCTCTCTCTCTCTCTCTCTCTCTCTCTCTCTCTCTCTCTCTCTCTCTCTCGCTCTCGCTCTCGCTCTCGCTCTCTCTCTCCCTCTTCCTCTTCCTGTAGCTGCAGCTCAGAATATGATTCACCCTGAGAACCATAATGTACTGCGTGAAATGGCATCCCCGTCATCCGCACACAAAAACGCTTCTATGTTTGTCTCAATGTGTTGTCACAGGGATTTCACCAGCAAATTGGCCAATGTGATCACGGCACAGGAAATGTTAAAGACAGGAGAAGGAAGATTTCGCATTAGTGAGAAGCATCGAAATATCTCTTGTTTTGTGTCATCTGTTGCATTTCTTACGTTTCCCTCAACAGCTATCAAATACGCTACTCAACAATCTAAAATGAATAGATTCCTGTTATCGTGAATAGAAGATCATTGGGGAAATGTGTCACCAGATTACACCAGTCAAGATAGGATGGACCTAGAGGGCACAGCTTTACCCTAATTAATACTGAATTAGCGTTAAAGAGATGCGTCCCCCTGCGTTTCCTTCCTTAAATGTTTGCGGCTGGTCTTCTCGCTCTCGAGCCAAAGCGACTCTTTGACATTTGTGACAATGAGGTCGTTCTCTCCAGGCTGTCTGCAGTGTGTTTAGAGCAGTTGTCTAATTACAAGTAGGTAATGACTTGGGTGTTTTCGAACAGCCTCTGAGTTGTTTGGCTAACAGTTTATGTAGTTAGGAGAAAATCAGGACATCGATACACTTCCCCAAACGAAGTCTCTCCTTCAGCGTGACCCTGCCACTCAGGCCCTGTGAATGAGTTGGCTTTCTGGCTCCATGTTTTCTTAGACAAATCATAATTACGGAGCCAATTAGGGGGTCACCTTGAGTTTATAAACTCTGCTGCCGGGAAAAATTCATGGTGCCTTTCACCCAGCCTTAACCTTCACTGTGTGTGTGTGTGTGTGTGTGTGTGTGTGTGTGTGTGTGTGTGTGTGTGTGTGTGTGTGTGTGTGTGTGTGATTGTGTGTCTGTGTCTCCACAGAATGACTCATGCTTTAATTAGGTCCTTGCTCTGAACCTGGCAGGATGCGGGCCTGCCTCCGCCTGCCTGTCTCCCCCACCTCCACAGAGTCAGTCAGGCCCCCAAATCTGGTTTCCATCTCAGAGGATGAGTCCTTTTACTCCTGCACGGCTGCCCGGTGCTTTGTCTGTCTGTCTGTCTGTCTGTCTCTCTCTCTCTCTCTCTCTCTCTCTCTCTCTCTCTCTCTCTCTCTCTCTCTCTCTCTCTCTCTCTCTCTCTCCCTCTCTCTCCCTCTCTCTCTCTCTCATTGGTAAGAGAGGCCTAGAGGACCCTCGAAGCAGAGGCCTTGAATTATAGTAGAGGGTAGTTGTTGAGCTTTTTTCTGTCTAAGCGTGTTTATGTCTGATATTGGAATAGATATTTAGTGTGTGTACGTGCATGTGTGTGTGAGTGTCCGTGTGTCGACCATGTCTGCCTGTGTGTGTGTTACCTCAACGTTCCCCCGTCTTGCACCTGCGTGTGTGTCGTTCAGAGGCAGTGTGTGTGATGCGGCGGGCAAACTAACACACAGGGCTCTAAAAACAGGCTCTATCAGCCAGAGAGGCACCATGATCTTCACACATGGATGCCGTCGAGTTACATGACCTATATAACATGTTACACGCTCTACTGGCTCCCTGTGTTGCCCTGATAGAGGAGGGCAGTGCATTACAGGTGCAGCGGCAGAACCCGGCACGCACAAACAGCACCGCCACCATGGTTGTGTGTATGCACTCGCCCTGGCACAACCTGATCCCTTCTCCGTTACCTGCTGCACGATCACTCCCCACAGGACTAGTGAAAGCATTGTAGCATTTCCAATTGCCTTATAGCTAGCAGCTTAGCATGCAAATTCCTTCTCCTTTCCTGTGTCCATATTTCTTGACAATAAATAAGAAGAGTGCAGCCACATGTTATAAGTCAATGCCTCGGTTGATAATGTGAGTTGTTTGTGTTTGGCAACTTGATCCTCAGCATTCTTACCTTCTTTTCCTTTTCGGACGGTGCTCATCTTTGGATGTGAGACTCAGCAAATTACAGAGGATTACTGTCGACTGTTTGGGTTTTAATTCTTTAAGAGCGCTGAGCTGTGGTCACAAGCAGGGCAAGGTATAATTGCGTTGAAATGAGCATTTGTGCAGGTATGCGTCACTAAACCCTGTGTACTCTGTTGTACTCTCCCTTCCTTTCTTTCTCTCTCTCTCTCTCTCTCTCCCTCGCTCTCTCTATTTTACACACACACATCTCTCTCTCTTTCTCTCTGTTGGTGTAGAGAGGGAATGAACCCTGACTGCTTTGACAAGCTCCTGACAGTGTCTAGTTAGTGTGTCCATGTGTGTCTCTGTGTGTGCATGCCTGCATCCATCTGTTTGTATGTGCGTGTGTGTATTGGAGGGTCTGTGCTGAGGCTGACAGGGGGCCCCTGTGTGTGTCTCACTAGGTGGCAGTGTATGACTACATCTGGACAGAGGAGGGCCCCTTGGCGGGCTGTGCCCCCCCCAGGGGTGACCCTCGTGGAGCCGTGCATGCTGCAGGGGGCGAGAGCAGTACCCACGTGTCTGTCTACACCCTCTACCTGAGCGGGCAGCGCCACCGTTACAGGCACTTCCTACGCCAGCCGGACGGCGCCATCCTAGAGGTAGGTTAACCCTGACTGTGCCCTCTCTCTCTCTCCCCTCTCTCTCTCTCTCCCTTGTCGTCAGCTGCCTCTCTGTCTTTCATTCTTCCTCTCTCGCACATTCTCTATTTCTCTCTCTCTTATAACCTCTCTCTCTCTTCCTCTCTCTCTCTCTCTCTCTCTCTCTCTCTCTCTCTCTCTCTCTCTCACTCTCTCTCTCTCTCGCTCTCTCTCTCCTGAACCTCTCTCTCTCTCTCTCTCTCTCTCTCTCTCTCTTCTGAACCTCTCTCTCTCTCTCTTTCTCTCTGCCTCTCTCACCCTCTCTCCCTTTGTCTGCAGTTTCAGAGTGAGCGATAAAGACAGATGAACACTGAGTGAAATACAGAGAAAAGAGGGATGAGAGAGGAAGATAGTGAAACTGCACTGCGTCCTCTCCTCAGTGTGTGACCTAGCAGAAGCACACACACACACACACACACACCATGCACACACACACACACACACACACACACACACACACCATGCACACACACACACATACACACCATGCACACACACACACACACACACACATACACACCATGCACACACACACACACACACACACACCATGCACACACACACACACACACACACACACACCATGCACACACACACACACACACACACACACACACACACACACACACACACACACCATGCACTCGCAGGGAAGAGCGACGTAGAGGGAAGGGAATAAAGAGGGTAGAGGTTAGCATGCCACTCCTCTCCTTTGTGACTCAGAGTGAGAGGAAAGGAACCGTACATGCCTCACTATACCTCCCTAGCAATGCTACACACACAGACAACAAGATGGTGCTATGGCCATAGGAAGGCTTCTCCATTCTCCTTTCAAAGTAGCACCAAATGAGCACTGGCATGACTGTTATGATTCTCCCAGCTAGCACCAATGCTAACTCCCCACTTAATTTTTCACCAAATGAGCATCTGCCACAACTGCTATTCCCCAATTTAGTACCCATGCTAACGCCCCTCTTTATTTGGTATCTGGAATATTGGGTGCTGCACGCATTCTCCCACCTCCTGCCTTCCTCTGCCCTCGGCCTCGCACACTCCTACCCTCAGTCAGTCAGGACGGAGCAGACTGCCGCACAGATTGGCTGTCTAATTAAATGTACCACTGATTCGGCTTTGTAACAACTGCAAGCACATGAGTGAACTCCCCCGATCCCCCCCGAGAGCAACCTGGATCGTCACCATCCCGAAAAAAGTAATATTTTAAAGTTGGGCGTCAAAAGAGAGGAAAAAATTGATTAATGCCGGAGCTGCATCAACAGTTAGCTCTCGGGCGGTGTGGCGTCGTCCTAATGGGGCCCGTCATATTTTGACTGATGAGAATGTGTGTAAACACACAGCATGGCATATCTATTCGTTATCGGTTTTTGGTGTGTGTGCGTGTATGATTTGAGTTTGTGTGCGTGGTAGTGTGTGTCCCTGTGTGGCCTCCAAACCTGTGTGTCACAAATGAGACATCTGGGTAAAGTTGTTTACTGAGGGATTTAGAGATTCACAGCAGAAATATTCATTTTCACCATCTACCAGACAGAAATACAGTCACTGTATTCCAAAAAATGAAAATACAATTCACTCTTGGCATTTCTGCTGGAGAAAATCATTTGGCCCTTGGACCTTTAACGGTAAGGATTGAGGAACCAGTGGCCCTATTCCAGTTGTTTACCTCAGAGGGAGAGAGTGGTGTTCCTGCCCGGAAAAACAGAGGAGAATGTCCTGCGGTATCACCCTCCACCCCCACAGTGGCATGACGGCCATGCCGCTACGTCGGGTGGAACATGAGAGAGACGCCTTTGGCAGCCGTGTCCCCTCACCCCCGGCTGTGGTGTGTGTACGAGGGAGAGGGGGGCGATAATGCCAGCTCTCCAGCCCCGCCGAGCCTTCCGCTTTCCACCCTCCTTTCCCCTCTCCCCACAGCACGGGCCCTCTTTACATATTCAAACTAATCCTCCCTTGAATATATAGACTGGTTTTATGTATAGAGTGACATCCAGGAATCACCAAAGGGCATCCCCAGCCCTCAGAAGAACACTTGAGCTGATTTTATTAGTGCTTTATGTAATTCTGCCAGCAATATACAGTCAGTGTATGCGACGGGGGGCTGTGTACAAACTGGCCTACAGATTTAAGGTGACAGCTCCTCGGAGAGAAATAACATTGAGGCAGTCCTGCCTGAGCAAACAGAAAATATCTCAGACTGCACAATTCAAGGGGATTGAGTAGAATACCTCATGCATATGGTTCCTTTCTCCACAAATATAGTATTCTAAAGCCCCCTGTGTAAGTTCATCATATTTATGTGTTTATTTTTACAGGAAACAAATCTCTATTTGAAGTGAGGCCTGTTCCCATATCACAATATATAACATATAACATTTTACCATTAAAGATGATATTGCTTTATCATCTTAAAATGTGATATGTTATCGTGATATGGGAACAGGCTCCTGTCAATGATTGCCCATTAACCCTTAGGAATGACTACTTGCTGTGACCTACAAGGGTAATCATTATTCAGTCCTGATGCTTGAAGAATGAGACAACTACAATAGCAATAGTTATTTGACTTCTTTGTACTGTGAAAAACAGTCAGTCTGTCTCTATCGGTTAAAAGATTTGTCCGACTACTTAAGGAGGCCTTCCTTTGTTTACTGAAGCAATATTGACGGACGGTTCATTTCCACATAAGAGGTCTGTTTTTCTCTGGCAGTGTCCTGGACAGCCAAGCCCCCGAGGACCAGGGAAAGCCTTAGACTAACATGACCACTGCTCCAGGGTTCTTATTTTTGCATATTAACCACAATTTACACTCAAAATTAGTATAAACGAACACCTAAGAAAAGCAAGCCCTCCGAGAGGTGCCCTGAGCTACAGACACTTTCAATGTAATACAGCAGTTTGGTGTGTATATTTGTATTGTCTTTGGGGGGGTAGCGGTCCATGACTAAGCAAAAAAAAACTTACATGCACATATTGAATATTCATTTGGCTAAACCATGTGATTCCTGCACCTGTATCCGTCTGGTTTTGGTGTTAAAGGTAATGTACAGACACTCTGCACTCTTAGAAAAAAGGGTTCCAAAAGGGTTATTTGGCTGTCCCCATAGAATAACCCTTTTTGGTTCCATGTAGAACCCTCTGTGGAAAGGGTTTTACATAGAACCCAAAAGGGTTCTACCTGGAACCAAAAAGGTTCTACCTGGAACCAAAAAGGGGACAGCCGAAAAACCCTTTTAGGTTCTAGATAGCAAATTTTTTCTAAGAGTGTGTAGTCAGGGCCCATCATGCGTTGCATTTAAGGAAATTGTTCGAACCATGTTTACCTGTAATATTAACCTGGAAGGCATCTACTATTTTACCTTTAATATTAACCACGGCATGCTGGGAAATGGTAACAAATGTAGTGCAGCAAGAATAGTAAAAGCAACAGTCCCTTTAGCATACTTTGCCAAAAGGATTTTAAAGGTGGTGGAGTGTTGTTTTTTTTTACTTCTCAAACAATCATGAATAAACAGATGTTTGCCAGCTGCAAACTCACAATGCATCACTCTCAACAACCGTTGAGATTCCAGTAGGGCCCTCATAACAAAACAACTTCTGAGATGGGCCTATAACAGCTCCATCTGAGGGAAACAATATGGCCGACGAAATTAATGTGGGCAAAGTCGTTATGTTCCCTACTAAAACCACAGTAGGTTTATGTTTCCCTGTGTCTTTTTCCTCCCAGGCTAGCATTTAAGTGTCTATGGCCTGCCAAAAAAAGAACGATTCAGTAACCAACTGTGCTGTTGTACCATCTCCTTCTTCCATATGTGAGTCCTGGATCAGCTTCTGTGAAAGTCCCATTAAAGATGCACAACTAAAGCTCCAACAGCTTGAATATTACTTCTCCGCATATTATTTATGGCTTGGAAAAACACTGATAAGCTCGTTGTAAATAAAAACACTGTCCCGTGCAATTTCATCATTGTGTTTCTTTCGCTTTTGAAGACTTTTTCCACTTGTGCGCTTTAACCATTGTTGACGTGAGTCTTCCTCACTCACAATCAATTTAATTCAATACTACATAGTTAATTAACTTAACGTAGCTAGGTATGACTGTACTGTTCTTGAGTTATAACTAGGAGGGGTGATTCCCATATATTTACAATCCGCCGCAAGCCCATGTGATGAACAGAGAGAGAAAGAGGGAGAGAGATGCCATTTCAATATTGGGCCGCCTGATTGGTGTAATATGCCATCAGACCCCCATTACCCAGAACCCTTTGTCTTCACTTTCCATGACTCAGCGCTCCTTGTCCACAAATGACTCCGCGCTCGCCAATATTGACCTAATTCCACATTCAGAATATGAAGAAGTTAACCTTTAAAAAACACCTTGCAGCAACATTAATTGACAAACTGCATCAATTCTCCCTCCTGCACCCCCTCTTCCCCCCGGCCGCATGTTTGATTGCCGCTTCGGAGCCTCGGAGCACGCTTCATTGGCTATGAGGTCATCCTGAGCCTTCAGAAATATGAACATGATTTATACAGGAAGTGAGTTCCGCTATCTGCCGTTCGGTGCCGGGGAAGGATACGTCCTTGGTCTTTGTATGTTGCATGAAGAGATTAATGCTTTCCCTGCCAGCCATATCGGCTTTGCGAGAAGACCTTTTCCAAAAGTGTATCGCGTCTAATTATCCAAACGGGTTTACACTAGTTTGAGGAGATTTGTGCCATATTTTATATGAAAAACGTGGAACTGTGTTAATTATTTCTGCACAATCTTTTTTTGTAATTCCCAGGCTTAAATATTTTGTAATTTCAAATTACTGCAAAAACATTAAAACAATGGTAGTGAACTTGCCTATAGCAACATGTAACTGTTGAAATATCTTCAGCACTTGAATTTGCCTGACAGTTTGTTTTTGTCTATGGTGTGTCCCTGAAGGTGATTGGTGACATGGACGGGGCAGAGCCTCCTCTCAGCACTAGGCCCCGCCCCGGTCAGAGGACACCAGAGGAGAACCAGGAAAACGAAGGCCCAAGCTCCACCCTCCAACTCAGGGAGAGGAAAAGGAGGAAGCCTGTTTGGCGTGAGTCCAACACTCCTGTGCACTGTTTAATGGCTGTTTGTGTAGTGTGGCGTTTTAATGGTTGTTTGTGTAATGTTGTGTGTTTAAACAGTGTTATGGCCTAATCCGTGCCCTCAGGTACTCATCGCGTCGAGCCAGTAGGAGACAGTGGGCGTGGTTCGAGCTCTGCACTGCAAGGCCTTTGCCACTGATGTCACTGTGAAGTGAAACAAAGCAGGACAGGACACCCAGGTACTGTCAACTAGCACCTTCACCGACCGCATCAACTGAAGGGACAGGGACTATAGACATACCCCTGGCAATAAACAACTAGCACCTGAGGCTCAACCGACCATACCAACCTATGCGCACCGCACACAGCAGGGCTTGACATTCAGGTAAATTTGCCAGTGGCACACCGGGCCAGTTTCAACTGAAAACTACTAGCCCGAATGAAAAAAATACTGGCCTGGGTCAAGATCTGACAGGAAAGGGAATGATGCGTACATAATTTCAATAGCAGGTGATTTTGTGTTCCATTTACGGGCAAGTAGCATATACAGGGTTTGTACAGACATTGGCAAGTCAAATTCAATGACTTTTTCAAGCACTTAATTGTAATTTTCAAGGACCTACATTTTTCATTTAATTGTTGAAAAAAAACTCCCCCCAAAATGTATGCAAAAAAAAGTATGCATTACCACTTTAAGAATAATGCTTTTTTTTATAGGCCTACCCAATGGCATTATGCATTGACATTCACATTATTTTTACATTCTATGTCAGAATAATGTGGGAATTGCCTGACTAAATAGACAGAATGCTTCCGACACAAACACACTAATGGAGTCTGTCCATGTGGTAGCTAGTCAGTCTCGCCATTTGAGATGTTGAGGAATGATTGAGGGGATATTGTACCATGTTTTAAAATGAGAAAGTGACCAAAAACCTGGTTCCCTTTGTAATGGAACGCTTTGTATGGAAAACCAATTTGAAGCCAACATTCGATGTTGTCTTGTTCATAATAAGTCCTGTGTAGCTCAGTTGGTAGCGCATGGCGCTTGCAACGCCAGGGTTATGGGTTCGATTCCCATGGGGGACCAGTATGAAAAAAGGATGAAAATGTATGCACTCACTACTGTAAGTCGCTCTGGATAAGAGCGTCTGCTAAATGACTAAAATGTCAAATGTAATAACTGCACATTGTTTTACCGCAACAGAGTAGCTCAACACCCTTCAATTGAAACGTTGGGGAACAAAGGAAAGCGGCTACATCTCTCATACTAGCCCCATGTAGCTCAGTTGGTAGAGCAGGGCGCTTGCAACGCCAGGGTTGTGAGTTCGATTCCCACAGGGGGCCAGTATGAAAATAAATAAGAATGTATGCACTCACTAACTGTAAGTCGCTCTGGATAAGAACGTCTGCTAAATGACTCAAATGTAAATGTAAACTGATCAGAAATGAAATCACAGAATAATTAAATTGGAGCAGTAGATCTTCTAAATTGGCAACCATAACTTCAATGACTTTTCAAGGACCAAATAGCCTAAAGGAAATGTCTGATTTTCAAGGTAGGCTATTCCATTATTACTGAATTGTGCATCGCAAATATTCAACCGAGACTTTGAACTTTTTAAAGAGCTGGTTTGCATACCCATTCTTGCCTTAGCATTTACTTTCATAAATTGCAACATCTTTCCTACCGCTGTTGGTCTTCGGTGAGTTGCTCCATGCAACAACCAGCTGTTGATGAGCTGCTTGTTCTCTCTGCCTGACAGATAATCTATAGGCTATATGTGTGCAGCGTGCGTGTGATAAATAATCGGCATAACGAATTAACAGCTTTGGGTATCCATCTGTTTTTTTAAATGTATCAATTATCTAGCCTAGATTACAAATGTCATTATTACAATATTTGTTTCACTGACCCAAGCGGGCCACTGACAGGGATGATCGACTGGCCCGAAGTATTTCCAAAACCTCCCCTGTGTGTCAAGCCCTGACACACACAAACCGGGGCATTTCTGTGCATTTGTTGCCTCTTCAGAAAGTAGGTATATTTTTGGTCAATTGCACATTACTGTTTGAATAAAACATGATAATAAAAAAATGCTAATTGTGAACCAAAAACTAATGTGACCAGGTAAAAGATTTTCACTGGCACCCTTTAAAAAGTGTGTCACACTGCCAAGTCAAACGGTCGCATTATGTTTTGGTCGCAGTATCGAACCCTGAGGATGCTAGTCCCTTTTGTGATGTATAGCTTTGTGACATAGTTCACATCATAGTAACACAGTTCCATTGGGCAGTGTGATTCACATGATCACACATACAGTACAGTCACAATCAGGAGGCATAAATTGGCTACCTATGCAGATAGGGCTATTCATTATCCAATAAACAATGTGAAGTGGAGTAATGATTCCGTGTGCCAAATGAATGAGGGTCATTAGGTCTTCATTAATGCCCCAACACAATGAAAAATTACAATTCTAAAAGTCACCAATCAGGGCCCAAGTGATAAAATATCAATATTGGGCCCACATTAAGCTGGATGATATTCAGGCCCGGGTTGATTTGTATTGAATATGTGTCTGGTGGCCGGTGCTTGACGTAACAAAGTGGGCCACAAATCAGCCCGTAATGGCCGTCTACTTATACATATTGCTTAATTAAAGGTTGTGAGCTTATTAACATGTGTCGGTGGCACAGGGCCGGGCTCTAAAGGTTTTATAGAAAACCTATCATACTAAACCACATAGGCCCTAATATCAGATCTTAATAACCTGTCATTTTCATTGATGATGATTCCTCTTTATGGTCGGCCATTATCGCACCCCCAACTTGTTGGAGAGCCGGCCTGGGTGCTCATTATACCTTACTTTTGGCCTTGAAGTTGCTCCACACCTCTATGTTTAAACCATCATAGCCATGACTTGGGGCCGCTGCAATACACACGGTGCAGCAGACAGACAGACACAAGCTAAAGGTCTGTATGAATGACGGTATGGAATTGGGAGTGCACCGCTCCAAACTGTACAGTGTTGAAAGAAAGATGGCTACCCCCACACTGTTTTCTTGTGCAACATTTTGACCCTAAGGCCTTCATCAGTCTTTGCTGTATAGTGTTCTAGTCTACAGTACAGCCGTCTGCAGAAGAGGCTAGAGTTGTGATAATGTACAGTCTAGCCCATTTGTGTGATCCATACACTGTCATCTTACAACCTCTCTGCTTCCTGGTTTCCTGCCCCTGACATTACCCAGAAGCCTGTGTAGCTAATCTGCTCCAATTAGAGATCACTCCATTAAGAGTGACAGCGCCACACCCCCCAATTCAATCAGCTCCTCTAATGAACACTGTGCAGAGCACCCTGTCACTGTCTGTCAATCAGGGACCAGGAAGACCCATTCACACACACGCACATGCACACAGGCACACATACACGCGCACGCACTGAGGCACATGTGCACGCACACAAGCGTATGCACACACACACAATCACACACACACAATCACACACACACACACTCCTTTCTCTCTGTCTGGCCTATCTTCGGTTCAGCTTATCCACCATCAGGGTCTGGTCTGGCTTAGTTCCTATCTGCTCTATAGATCCACTGACAGTTGTTTTGGGTCTCAAATATACGGAAGTGGTAGAGGTGTATACAGTGACTGTTATTTACTGTCATAATTATGTAATAATTATGTAATTATTTAAACAACATATCTGAACAGCATGTGAATTCAGATGAAATTAGATATGTATCTGATCAGTATCTGAAGATGTGTTTGTGGTGTCATGTCAATATTTTGTTGTTCTGTATTAGTGGACAACACTTAGTTGATACAGTACATACTGTATGATTGGTTTGCATATGATGTATTGCAATTGTACTGTTCATGGACATTAAACTGTGCACATCCATACATCAAATAATCATATTGTATTTGTATAGCTGTATGTTTTAGTTCATACATATTATTTTCTTATAAACGTGATGACAAATCTTTTCCCCCACCAGGTCTGTTTTTCCTTTCTCTTCCATTTGTTATGGCCGTTTGTTCTGCTTCAAAAGGGGATGCTGAGCAGTATCCACACCTATATATAATTCATCAACAAACTCATATGCCCTGTGCAATATTTCTCACCAGAGGACAAAAGGTATTCCAACGGTTCAAATATTTGATTGCTAATGACAAACACTATTTCACCACAATTTAAATTTCAAATCGATCCCTAGGAGCAATTCTTTTTCAGGGGGAGAAAAGAGAAAAAGATGCCCTAAGGTCTGCGCTGCTTCACATGAGCCTTTTTGCAGAGCTATCATAAGGGAACTGCAACTTTTTTAAGTAGGCTCGTACATCTGCATAGTCCTAAAACCTGGGGATGTTGCTAGAAAAAATAAATCAAAATAAATAACATTTTGTCTAATTCTATATTTATTAACCCCTCAGCTTGTGGTATTCGCATAAAACAGTTTGTGTTCAGAAGTTCTGCGGTGATCGTTACTGTGCACGGTAGACACCGGGCGACTCTGCAGGCTGCTGCGTTTCTCGGCTGCAGTTCGCTCTATTCATTTTAATTAAAGTGGTCCAACTAAATCAAAGGGATTTAAATATATACTTTACTGTCGAGGTGTTTCTGATGATCTCTCTCTCTCTCTCTCTCTCTCTCTCTCTGTTGATGACATTTTTTTATTTTGCATTTAATCGTATATGACTATTCTAGTGTTTTGACAACTTCATCTGCGCTGTTGAGAGTCGTTTGATGTTAAATGTAATTGTAATGCAGTAAGTAGAAGGACTTTTCATTGTTGTTGTGGTGAGCCGTCTTAGATCAGAGAGAGAGAACCTGTGGCATCCAGCAGACATCTTTGAAGGCATATTCAATTCATATAAATATTTACATGGATATTGTTTGTTAGACGATGTCACAGTATATGTGGGGGAAAACAGTCTCTCGTTAAAATTCAGAGTCCGTTTTTTCACGTTTAAGTTTCTTACAGTATCTTCACAGTGGGTTGCACTGTGAAGATACTGTAAGAATCTTAAATGTGAAGAAAGAAACGGACTCTGAATTTTAACGAGAGACTGTTTTTCCCCACATATACTGTGACATCGTAGCACCATGTTAACATGCCCACTGTAGATCCACAATAGTATCAATGCTTGACTAACTGAGGTCATTAGGGACGTTTATTCATATAATAAACAAAATGAAATGTTGAATAAATATACAGTTAGGCCACTCTAAAATCCTCTGTAACACTAAATAATGTTGCCTTTTGGCGCATACTGATATTTTCTGTTGAATAAAATTGCCAACTAAAAAGGTTAGTTAACAATCTCACTGGACCATGGAAGACGGAGCATTTCTACTGTGGAAATGTACAATTAGGCCACTCTAAAATCCAGAGTAACAAAAAAACCATAATAGACAACATTCTGGGGCTTATGGTTCCTCACCATATGGCTACTGTTATACAGACCATTTTCATGTCTGGTGCCATTTGCCCACTTAGCTTAACTCAACTTAACTTGTTAAAACAGAGACAGATCATATGGTAACCAGAAACACCCGTCTACTACCATTGAGATAAGTCTGTGTCATATGGTGTAACAACAGGATATATAGAGTTAGTAGAATGGGTATGTGCTGTAGACCCCTGTCAGCTCTTTGTAACCATACATTCTACTCCACTGGCACTGACCCTTGAAACAACTCTCTGGTGCTTAAGCCATAAAAAATACAAGGTGTATTTTTGAAGAGTTGCAAACATCTGGATGGATCATGTGCTTTTTTAAAATGTATTTATTTAATTATTGATTTATTTCCAGAGTGGCAGAAGCAGATGTCCTGCTCACAGGGGAAAAAAATAGCTAGGGAGGAAAGAAATATATGAATATGCAAATCGTGTCACAACGTGGAACCTTGTAATGACTAGGAAATGTTCTCACCATCTTTCATTATGCAGAGGTCATTGCTTAATGCAGGCAGCTGGGACCGACCGGCTCTCTCTCCTTTTCTCCCCCGTCCCCCCTGTCATCTCACAGCAACTTGAACAAAACTGCAGCCTGGCACGAAACACAGGGCCAGGGACAGGCTCGCCACACACACACACACACACACACACACACACACACGCTCGCATGCCACACACACACATACAGACAGAAGGACACACACACGCACATATGAAAGCTTGCATGCCACACACACACTTGCACGCCACACGTGAGAGGAGCGGGGGTCATGTGACTCGACACACTTGACTGGGCAGAGATGCATGTATCCTGTCTGTGAATCCTTGGATGTGGGCATGTAAACCACACGACCATCCCTGTTTGTTTGTCTTCCTTTTGATCAACTCTCATCCATCCCTGCTCCTCTCTCTCATTCTGCTGAGGAAGCTGTTGAGATCTGTCTCTAGTGCACGAACATCTCTACTGAAGTCTAGCTGGCAGCTACCCTGCTTCACACAACTAGCGTTAATCATTAGGTATAACATCATCTCCTCAAATAATCCCAGCTTTTGAATGCTAAAAATGTAATGAACTTCACAGTTCATTGTATCTGACATTGCTTAATTAATGGGTGCATTTAAAGTACATAGGCCCCGGTAATTGATTTATATGCATGATTTGCACATACAGCTGTTAGTTCCTGTAGGAAAGTCATCACTCAAAATGGGCACGTTTCTACTGATACGGCGAGGTAATGATAGACTGTGTTCACTGCAGTAGCAGCCCGTGGTGAAGGAGAAACAACCCAGTTCAATTTAGTCTTATCTTTTCTTCTTGGGAATAATGTTAGATAACACAAGTAGCTTTATTCTCATGTTTTTCAAATGGACAGTAGAGTATTAATGAATCCATTTTTTGCATAAAGAATTTTCTTTCGACTCCCTCCACATAATTATGTACAATGACAGGCTTGTCAGGGAGGCCATATTTTCATATTTTCACTAGACGGTGCAGTGGCATGTCGAAACCTGGACCGAATGCCCATAGTTGAGCAATTAAAAACACTCATGCTAGCTAATGCTGCCGCCGCCACTTGGCTGTCACCCCGTATTCATCAGCACCGCTCTGCAAAGACAGCTTGCATTTTTCCCCTGCCAGGCCTGAGTGAACGAGAGACAAACATCAACAAAGAAAGTGAAGGAGCCAGCACGGATAAGAGACGCCACAGTTTTACTTGATGTACATTACAAGCCTTCATGATATCCCTCACATACATTCTCCATAAGTGTTAGTCAATGTACACTGAGTGGACAAAACATGACATAGACTGACCAGGTTAAATCCACTGCAATCAGTGTAGATGAAGGGGAGGAGACAGGTTAAAGAAGGATTTTTAAGCCTTGAGACAATTGAGACATGGATTGTGAGTGTGTGCCATTCAGAGGGTGAATGGGCAAGACAAAACGCTCAACCGTTTCCCGTGTGTATCAAGAATGTTCCACCATCCTAAGGACATCCAGCCAACTTGACATAACTGTGGGAAGCATTGGAGTCAACATGGGAACGCTGTGGAACGCTGTTAGGAAGGTGTTCTTAATGTTTTGTACACTCAGTATATAGGTATATAGTATTTTATTACTTAGATTTCATGCAACCCCTGTACATGGTCTATTTACTGTAATGCTTGGTCCAGTGGTGTAAGGCCCAGGCTGGTCACAAGAAAGGTTAAGGCCATGATTATCGGTAGAATGGGGGGTGTTGTGGGGAGGTTTAGCAGTCGCTGGCCTCTAACCATTATTTGGAGTTTGGACAGAGAACCTCAGTGGAGCTCAGATCAATCTCTCACCTGGGGAATGACTCCAGCATATTTCTATCACCAGCCTATTGATTTTTCCATGCACAAGCCCCTCATGTGTGAGGTGTTTTCATGTGCACGGCGCAGAGGGGAACTCTGCCTGCAGCACACACACAAACACACACACACATATGTATCCACCTTGCTCATAGACACACACATGATCCTACACACCCACACACTCATTTATTAATTTCTGTGGACACCCATAGGCATATACACACAAAATGTACACATCAGCATATTTAGTGGCTTTAGATCTCTCCCATACATACATACACACCATCCCAAAACCTCTCCTCTCAGTAGACCCCCCCCCCCCCCCCCCAGCTCCTTGTTAAAGCAGTTGCCAAGTGAGCCATGTCCACAGTGGGGCCAACTGTCTCGCTCTCTTTATTACACACACTAATCAATAGGGACTGAGGTGATCCAGAGCCCCTCCCCGGCCCCTGCACCACCATGCTTCATCACGGGGGCCACATTAAGACCAGTGGATATGATTGCTTTGGTCCGTGTCACTTTGATTCAGAACTGGGACTGTTTTATTGTCATCCATAACCAGCACAGACAGGAGAGGGTGATATGGTATTTTAATAATGTATTAGTTTTGCAGTGCTATGTCCACAATGCTTCGGCAAAAATATGAAATGTAATAACTTAGTGTTGTGCCTGTGTGTTCCTGTGAGATGCCAGTCTAGAATTGCATGTATTTGAATGCAAATCTCGTTGTGTAACTTTTGATGTAGTCAGATGTTGAATGATTAGATTTTATTTGTTAGGCATGCTACTGTTTATTGATAAGAACAGTGGTAATATGATCATATATGTGACCCTTTGTGTGATCAAAACACTGGAAAGCACATTCAAGTTCAGTTTGATTCAGCTGTGGCACTGGCGCAGGGAAACAAAGGAAAAAAGAAACGATTGTGCTGGAATTTGTCAAAAGCCAATAATCATCCTCGCTCAGAGAGGAGTAGTACGTCAGAGGGAACCAATCAATATCACATTACTTTGAGTAGAGAGTATATACAAGACTCATCAAATTGATTATTTTTGATGCTACAATGGCAGTTTCATTTGCTCTCCAACAAAAACCTTGACAACAACCTCTGTTCAATTACCTGACCTGTGTGGCGCGAAGAAGGAAAAAAACACAAAAAACAAGACAAATGGGTATTTATTTGACTAAAATAACGCCTTGGCCGTAAAGAGAAATGAGGAATGATATGTCATATTTGTGCTCTGGTTAAAAGATGACTTGTTTCATTGGACATTGAAATTTCATGAATATATTTCCAAATGCCTGGAAAAAGAGAATTCATCATTAAGTTTGTGCGGGCCATAATGTCACGTTAGGGATTATTCAATTTCCTAATGTATTGTGCATGTCACTATGGCTAGTGATGCATACCTTCCTGGGCCCCTTGAGAGGGAAGGTGTGGGGAGTACATTACTGGTTGGCAAAGACGGATACCAGAGTTTTGGCCCTCTTAAGACATAAAACTTAAGACATAAAACTAATCCTAACTTTGTTAACTACAACATTTCTTAAACTTAGACTGTCTCCCTAAATATGACTGTTCTTAACCACCACTTTCCCAACTAGGACTTTTCAGTTTGCGAAGAACGGCCGCTGGTTCCTAATGGCTGATGGTCTTCAACACAGAGTCATCTGGAGAAACAAGGCACAGCAGGTCCTTAGATGATTAAAAAGTAATTTTCTTAACTGTCCTCATAGGATTTGTTTAAAAAAATACACACAAAAAATACATTAAATTGCTCCAATCAAGCATAAACGTCTCCTGCTCGTGGTGCAATTTGTACTGCTGTTCGCATGGTGTGTGGTTATTTGTCATCGTTTTCCTTTGGCGCTTTTCCCAACTGCCCTGATCAACAATTAATGGTTGCGATTGCTTCTCTGTTACTTATGGCAGATGAGACAGATGCAGGTTTGCAAAAACTGTGGAATGTTAATGAACAAGAAGAACTTATGTGGGAAAGTGAAGGTCACAATGTTGGATATTCTCTAGGTGCTGTATGTGACACAAAGAATATAACACTTCTCTATTGACTTACCTTCGTGTGTTTACTTCTGTTTTCTAATCATTCCCGAATGCACATTGCAAAAATACTACTAAAAGTACTACAAATAGTAGTAGTAGTACTAATAGTAATAGTAGTTTGTAAATAGAGGAGAGGACTGGAGAAGCAGAAATAAAGAAGTATAAAATATGGCATCATTCTAAAATACTACAGTACATGGTCATTATAAAGGGTTAAGTCATCTAACTTTCATGTTTGCACCTTCAATAGAATACATACAGTACTGCAGTGTATAGCCTATTTATAACACACATTAACAAAATAATCCCCAGTGCTCTGCAACATCTCTTATAGTCCCCCACCAAATGACCTTTAGTGCTCTCCCCATCCGAGGACAGAGGGCCCTGGATTCGGATAGAATCAATATTCTATTATGATAGTGCGTTGAGTGTGTGGAGGTTTACTACTTCACCGTAATAGTCTCACTATTTCATCCTCTGGCAGGCAGGCCAAGCATGGCCAGAGGGGCTCAGTCACTGCAGGCTGTTGACTTCCAGCATTAAGGCCTAACACTAACGCTGGCCACTAACACCAGCCTCCAGTCCTATACCATGGGCTACAGCCTCTGTTCCCCAGTCCAAGCAAAGGGAACGTTTACTAGGCAAACGTTTCTAGTGATAGAAATGTAATGAATAGGACTGATGTGATTCGCTATTCTACAATTTAGAAAAGGCAGGTTTTTACTTTGTAGTTGATTTCTATCTGAACGTTCCACAACATTGTGGCCTGCTGTAATGTAATGGTTGTTGATGAGGGGAGGGGCATTGGGGTTATGGCGTGGGCACTGCTGGCAGAAGGGAGTGCTAAATGTAAATGTTAAGTCGTTAGAAGGGAAGGAGGCCTAGGCAGGCTAGGCCTTATAAAAGATTCATTCCATTATGTCCGTCGTCTCAAATAATTAACTAATGTGAGTATTTTACGCAGCCAAACGTTGGTACCTTTTAAAAATTCTGCAGTTTTTAAATGTCATCGAGACCCCTAGTTTTGATGTCTATTTTTAATCTGAAGTGATAAACATCAGGTTAACAGGGCACTGCATAGAAGGGGAAAATGTAATATTGTCTTTCTGATTTCTATTCAATCACACCTATCTCCGAGTCAGAAAATCTACTATCATTCCAGATACCGTTTGAATGAACTTTGCTGTGACATGCCCTCTATATATATTTTCTGTTGTGAAACAAATAGGCAAGGCGGCCAAGTGGTATTTTTTATGCATACTTCTATGAAGGAAATAATCAAATTAAATTAAATCAAATGTTATTTGTCACATGCGCCGAATACAACAGGTGTAGACCTTACAGTGAAATGCTTACTTACAATCTCTTTCCCATCGATGCAGAGTTAAATAAGAAGATAAAAACACAAGAGAAATAAAACACACAAGAATGAAGCTATATACAGGAAGTACCAATACCATATCAATGTGCAGGGATATGAGGTAGTTGAGGTAGGTATGTACAGTTGAAGTCGGAAGCTTACATACACTTAGGTTGGAGTCATTAAAACTTGTTTTTCAACCACTCCACTAATTTCTTGTTAACAAACTATAGTTTTGGCAAGTCGGTTAGGACATCTACTTTGTGCATGACACAAGTCATTTTTCCAACAATTGTTTACAGACAGATTATTTCACTTATAATTCACTGTATCACAATTTCAGTGGGTCAGAAGTTTACATACACTAAGTTGACTGTGCCTTTAAATAGCTTGGAAAATTCCAGAAAATGATGTCATGGCTTTAGAAGCTTCTGATAGGCTAATTGACATCATTTGAGTCAATTGGAGGTGTACCTGTGGATGTATTTCAAGGCCTACCTTCAGACTCAGTGCCTCTTTGCTTGACATCATGGGAAAATCTAAAGAAATCAGCCAAGGCCACAGAAAAAAATTGTAGACCTCCACATCCTTGGGAGCAATTTCCAAACGCCTGAAGGTACCACGTTCATCTGTACAAACAATAGTACGCAAGTATAAACACCATGGGACCACGCAGCCGTCATACCGCTCAGGAAGGAGACGCGTTCTGTCTCCTAGAGATGAACGTACTTTGGTGCGAAAGGTGCAAATCAATCCCAGAACAACAGTAAAGGACCTTGTGAAGATGCTGGAGGAAACGGGTACAAAAGTATCTATATCCACAGTAAAACGAGTCCTATATCGACATAACCTGAAAGGCCTCTCAGCAAGGAAGAAGCCACTGGTTCAAAACGGCCATAAAAAAGCCAGACTACGGTTTGCAACTGCACATGGGGACAAAGATCGTACTTTTTGGAGAAATGTCCTCTGGTCTGATGAAACAAACATTTAACTGTTTGGCCATAATGACCATCATTATGTTTGGAGGAAAAAGGGGGTAATTGCAAGCTGAAGAATACCATCCCAACCGTGAAGCACGGGTGTGGCAGCATCATGCTGTGGGGGTGCTTTGCTGCAGGAGGGACTGGTGCACTTCACAAAATAAATGGCATCATGGCTTAAGGACAACAAAGTCAAGGTATTGGAGTGGCCATCACAAAGCCCTGACCTCAATCCTATAGAACATTTGTGGGAAGAACTGAAAAAGCGTGTGCGAGCAAGGAGGCCTACAAACCTGACTCAGTCAGGAGGAATGGGCCAAAATTCACCCAACTTATTGTGGGAAGCTTGTGGAAGGCTACCCGAAACGTTTGACCCAAGTTAAACAATTTAAAGGCAATTCTACCAAATACTAATTGAGTGTATGTAAACTTCTGACCCACTGGGAATGTGATGAAAGAAATAAAAGCTGAAATAAATCATTCTCTCTACTATTATTCTGACATTTCACATTCTTAAAATAAAGTGGTGATCCTAACTGACCTAAGACAGGGAATTTTTACTAGTATTAAATGTCAGGAATTGTGAAAAACTGAGTTTAAATGTATTTGGCCAAGGTGTTAATAAACGTTCAACTTCAACTGCACATGCCATACCAATAATTATCAAGCAGTCCCTCCTTGGGAGGAATGCAGCCCTCTTCAGACTTCCCTCTTAACTCAGAACACTCTACGCTACTTCCACAATGTTATTTATAGCAGATGTAATGCCAAACTTTCTCTGTTTGTTTGAACACGTTTTTTTGCTGTGATTGGTGTTTTTTAGGGAAGTGTCCCTCAGCATTTGTCTTTCTCATCCGTCCCCTCCCTCCTTACTCGCTGATGGAGGCCTGGGTGACTGTAGGTGCACGATGGCTCTACACCCGGCACATTCATCATGATGTAACCGTGAGCAACTGGGATCTAAATTACCTTCATCTGGCATCATTCCAGCACATGCTATAAATGAGGTAATCGTCCTTGACTATAAAATTTGCATTTCCAAGACTTAATTGCTATCATTAAATTTTTTCCGTAATTCTATTAATTTAACAGAATGGGGTATTGGGTTTTATGGTTTATAATTTGCATTAAAACAATGCATTCCTGAATAGAACGGGCTAAAAAACATTCCTAATATAGGAAAAAGAGAGAATAGGGTCTTGTTACTAACTTAGAAAGACGGACGTGGGATACCAAAACAAAAATCTGTCAACTAAGTGAAAGTGGTGTTCTGAATCCGTACAGGCACACAGAAGCACTCTGGGTAAGGGGGGTTGGGAAGGCAATAGGAAAGGAATGGGAACAGGGCTCATCACATTGTTTGGAATAAGTGAAGCTTGTGTCTTAATGGACGTTGGGACGAGCTGGTCCTCTTTTTAACTCCCCTCTCAGCCTTTGTGCATATATGTACATGATGTCAGCTGTGCTTAATACTGTCGTCCCCAAATAGTATGGCGGAAGAATACGGAGGATGACACGGAACAATGGAGCCATCAGCTCCCATTTGTTCCCCTGATGTTGACCTCGGACTAGACGTCTGTGAGGTTTATAAATGCGTGGCCATGTAAGTGCAGACAACATTCTGCAACCCGCTGCACTTCCTACACTTTGCTGACCTTAAAAGTGTGGCCTCAATTCAGAGAGCTGAAAACCATTACACACTAGCCTAGTGTTCTACAAAAAGTGGCAATGCCCTAGTTTATTGTGCAGTTGCTCTCTTCTCTGCACTGTTTTCTATTGTATCTGTGTCATGTTTTTGTTTTTTTACATATTTTCTCAATTTCTTAGATTTAACAGCAAAAATATTTTGAATACTTAGCTTTGTTAAACCGTTAACACATTTCCATGTCATTCAACATGTTCACTCAAGAATTAGCTTTCCCATCAGCTTCACAGATATTGGCCACGACTGTAGACCTACCCAGAATATGCTTGGGAGCGATCATCCATATCAACCGCAGAGTAACATGACCACCGCTGACACAGACCAGGTTGCTTGATCACATGGGGTTTGTGTGGAGTGTTCGGCACGTCGGTGCAGGTAGGGGCTGATACGTTTGCGCGGTGCACGGCGTGTTTTGACTGTGTCAGCCAGCATCAGCTCAGGCAGAAGCATGGACGACCATCTCTCCCTTTAGTCTCCATTGCAGTCATGTCAGCAAGACGCATTCTTGGGGTCCTTCAGAGCACTAGTGACAGGGGAAACCTGCCAAGGAGCGACCTGAGATGGCACCGGAATATGTATACCCTCAGACAGACGCTTACAGTACACTAGCTAGGGCATATACCTAGGGGCTGTAGCTAGTACACTAGCTAGGGCCTTTACCTAGGGGCTGTAGCTAGTACACTAGCTAGGGCCTTTACCTAGGGGCTGTAGCTTAGAGAACTTTTAAAGGGAAGCTTAGATCAAACAGTACAGAGGAGCGTGCTCTTAACACACAGGGTTGAAGAGTGAGAGGAAACCAATTATGTCGCTAAATCACACTATAGTCAGTGCAATCGCCAAATCACCCTTGTGTAGGTTTGTATTCTTAGTCATGATGAGTGGTATACCTGACATGACATCATTAATAATCTCCTTCCCTAAACACGCTAAACTGACAACAACGGAGCCACCCGTCTCCACAGCCGACAGGTACTTATGGGATCGCGTGGTCTGACGACGTTCACTCGACCTCTCAACCACTCATCACGTTCCTGACTTTACCTCAATTTCAGGGTGACTGTGTCTTATTCTGTTTAAGAACATTAGATTGTTCTCAATCGTTTTGCTTTAAAGGGATAGGACGCTAACCTCAAATGCCATAACTCGTTAGGTTCATTGTTTTTAGGACTTAGTTTGAAGTAACTTTGAGTTTATTCACACATGCTATTAAGACTATGCTAAAGTCAGTGCTAATTAAACCCTTTGTTTTGAGCCAATCAATGCTAACGTTAGCTGTTAGATGTAACATTGGCTCTAGTTAAACAAAGAAAGCCTTATCGTAGATGTCAGTCACTGCCCACCCGTAGACCACTTCCAAGGAGTCAATTAACAAGTTTTGAAATTTGGGTGAACTATCCCTTTAAGATGTACCAGTTAGGGACTCCCTCCAATACCACAAGCATGCAAGTGATGGAACCAAACTGTGGACCCACTCCTAGAACTAGCTCCTTCTCCCTCCAGCAGACAGACAGTAGTGATGCGCTTCATTTCCCCTTGTCCCACGACTCCAGCGCTGCCTCTCCGCACACGCTCCACCGCTGTCGTCCATATGTCGAGCGCTGTGAGATGGTCATCCCGTAAACGAGGCCCCCTATGACGTAGACCAGAGCCCATCTGCCTGGAAGATTACTCGCTAGTTTTCTCCCAGCACTCCATCATTGCTCGTAAACGTAGTGAGGAAGTTAGGTTGGAGGACGCCATTGTGATAGGTCATTTGGAAATTAACACAAAGAAACTGCGCACTGTTAGCTGCACTGTTATTGGATGAACCAAGTTTTGACCTGTAATGGGGTCTTTATCTGGAATTTTGGATATGGTGTGTATTATAGATGTATCTATTATGTCAACCTCTCTATTGTGGGCTCTTATCAGGGTCTGATGTTAACGTGTTTGAGTGAAAGGGATAGTTGTTTTCTTTTAAATGATACAACAGCGCTGACTTAACTTTTATGTGCTTAACTCAATACTAAACAGAGGCCTGTTCCTGCCGTAGTCCTCACACTGAAATACAGGCCATTTCTTTGACGAAGCACCACACTTTGCATTCATTTGTTGTGCAAATTAACATTTAATAGCTGTATACATTTGAATATGTTCATTCCTGACATGGTGCGAAGCAACTGCATCAAAAACGAGCTGAGGGCAAGAGATGGTTTTGGCTGCAAGCACTTTTGGCCACTCGGAGCGCCATTTATTGTTTACCAAAAACAAAAGGCACCATCCATTTCTCAATATCGTACTCTCTGTAAACAACAAAGCCTGTAATTTGTTTATCACAACAACTCCGCGCTTAATGGCAGCGAGCAACATTTTGCACGCCCCCGGGATACGACATCTCTAAGAGGCTGACGACCAAACGAGGGATGATGAAAGACGATGGAGATCATCTATTTGTCACACTCCCCACATTAAACAGACATATTTGGAGTTATGGAGGCACAGCTGACCGGCATGTTCCGCCAAAACGTGTCATAGAAAGGGAAGGCTGACTGCAGAGCTTCAGCCAAGTCAATGAAATGGGCGGCACGGAAAAAGAGAGTGTTTTGACCATAACTGGCATCCAAATGCTTTGGCTTCGTATCCTGTTCCTGGTTTAAGTCCGACGCCATCTGTTGCACAGACTCTGTTTGTTTGGAGCTGCTTGAGTTTGGTTAGAGAGGAAGTCACTATGCAGTGGAAGAAACAACAACCCTGGGCGAACGTGGACGAGGGTTTTAGAGAAACCAACGTGAAGCGTGCAGAGGCCGGCGACACGATCAACAGGGACATCAACAAGACTTTTGATTCTGTCATCTCGCCCTGAAGATAGGGCTTTGTCAAGTGCGGAGTGGAGATGAGAGAAGAGAGAAGAAGGGTGGGAAACCTGTTTGGTTGGAGGCTGGAGGTTGTGTTTGTGCTGGTGTTGATAATCTGCCATCCCTCAGGTGTGACAGAGCTGACACCACTGTCAGACCGACCGCTTAGCACCTGGAGGTCAGGCAAGGGATAGGGCCAACCGTCCCCTCTGTTCCCCTCTCTCTGCCCCAGATCAGGTGCCCACCGTGGGGTGATTCTGCTCAGTGTTGGGGGGTAGGATGGAGAGTAGTAGATCTATAGAGTAGGTGTTGGGGCATCTCACAGGGCCCCTCTCTGATTGAGTCTGATGCGTGCTGATTGGCGGCGATGCTGTGCTTGTCAGCAGCGAGGCGGTGTCAGGTGAAATTAGCCGCCGCCGATGGAGGGCCCAGGGAGGATTTCATTAGGCCAGCTCGGCGCAGAGGCAGAATGACAGGGCATTCACACTTCACACACACCACCCCCTCCAACCCCTCTACCCCTCTGTCCCTGTCTGAACCCGCAGCTCAAATTAACCACGCATCTACCCAGCCACCCACAAACCCATCCCCCCTTCCCTTTATCCCTCTGTCCGTCAGCCATGCACCCCCCCCCCCCCCCCATCTCCCCCTCCCCCACATCCCCCCATCTCCCTCTGCAGATGTGTGACGCTCCAGGGACACATGTTCACATACACGCCAGGGCCACCATCTCCGTTAGACAATTAAAGTCAGATTTGCCCCAGAGCAGCAGTAGCAATGATGATGGTGGTGGTGGTGGTAGTAGTGGTGGTGGTGGTGGTGGTGGTGGTGGTGGTGGTGGTGGTAGTGATGGTGATGGTGGCGGTGGTGTTGGTAGTGATTGTGGTAGTGATGGTGGTGGTGGTAGTAGTGGCGGTGGTGGTAATGATGGTGGTAGTAGTGGTGGTAGTGATGGTGGAAGTAGTGGCGGTGGTGGTAGTAGTGGTGGTAGTGATGGTGGTGGTAGTGATGGTGGTAGTAGTGGTGGTGGTAGTGATGGTGGTAGTAGTGGCAGTGGTGGTAGTGATGGTGGTAGTAGTGGTGGTAGTGATGGTGGTGGTAGTGATGGTGGTAGTAGTGGTGGTGGTAGTGATGGTGGTAGTAGTGGCGGTGGTGGTAGTGATGCTGGTAGTAGTGGTGGTAGTGATGGTGGTGGTAATGATGGTGGTAGTAGTGGTAGTGGTGGTAGTGATGGTGGTAGTAGTGGTAGTGGTGGTAGTGGTTGTAGCGGTGTTGTCATTTGGCCTTGACATAGGATGCAGATAGAGCAGCTCCTGAGTGACATAATTGGCTAATACACATGCCCTGGAATGACTGGCGGGATCAACCGACAGGTCAGGAAGCGGTGAGGCCCTGGTTGGTTTCTCTCTAGCATTGTTTCCCAGGCGTTCCCCAGTGGGGCTATGTTAAACAGCAGGAGTGTGAAATGCACCGCCGCCGCTCTAAGGAGTGTGTTCATGTGTGCGTACCTGTGTGTGCGTATGTGCCCACTCTTGTCTGTGTGTGCATGCATGTGTGTGTGTGTGTGTTCATACGAGCGTGTGTGTGTGGTTTCTCGCCCCTCTAATTCCAGTCCCACAGGTAGTGTAGGTAGCCGGCGGAGGAAGGCAGGTTTCACTGCTCAGCACATAATATGCTCGGGGACTGTGTATTAACACTATTTGCATTAGGAGAGCCTGTTGTCCCCAGCTGGGTGCAGCGCTCCGCTCACACTACCTGTGAGTTTGGCATAATCCCAGATTTGCTCTGGCAGGTGAGAAACTGTTTTCAATGGCAGCCACAGTAACCTTACCCCCCTCCATCCTGTCAGTGTGTGTGAATTCCCTTGTGCTCACCTCTCACTTACTCAGCAACACAAGCCAAAAGGATTGTTTTCTTTCTTTCTCTTCACATTTCATTGACAAATCGTTTGATGAAATGCCTTGACTCATTGGTATGTCACTCAACTTTTTCAGTCAGCCCTGACTTTTGAAATCCAAAACTATTATGAGTCCCCCCAAAAAAAATGTACACACAAGTACAATAAGCGTTACGCTATACTTTATTCATCATCATTACTAATAGGGGATTATGACAGCAGGGTGTGTGTGTGTGTGTGTGTGTGTGTGTGTGTGTGTGTGTGTGTGTGTGTGTGTGTGTGTGTGTGTGTGTGTGTGTGTGTGTGTGTGTGTGTGTGTGTGTGTGTGTGTGTACTATACACAAGCATGGTCGAGTGAAGGCTTTAACTCGCTTGAGTCCATTCACTCCCCTGAGATCTTCCCTAATCCCCTGTGTCCTGTTTTAGGACCATAAGGCTATATACATGTAGCTAGATACACTGTAGCGGCTGATTAGCGACATTACTTACGAGCAAAGGAACACTATTTCACGCACATCTCCGCCCGGCTAAATGAGGCCTTTCAAATCAAACCTCAGCTTTTAATAGCTGTTACTAATATTACAGGTCATAAATGATGGCTCTTCCGACTCTGCTTTGGCTGATCACACACGGATTATCTCTGTTATTTACGGTTGTATATCACTTTGGCATAAACACGTATTTATGGAAATGCGATCACTATTCTCTACGGTAATGCACTTTATAATGATTTATGCTGCAATGATTCATCAACAAACACACTGCACGCATCCAGCAATGTGTTTTTGACTAGTTTTTTTTTCTTCCTGCAGAGTAGCGTTTTTATTCTTGATGGGGGAATTTTACTTGTAAATTGGTGTTATTCTGTATACTCACATACATCATTGGAAGCCAAACTAACCCACTGTTTGAAATGCAACTGCAGCTTGTCACATGATGGCTCCACATGTACGAATCAATTAAATTCTGCAGTAAATAATCTGACGCATGTCTAATTACTCGCAATCCTGGCCTTGCCAGGGAAACTGAGCGAACACACACACACACACACACACGCATACACACACGCATAGTCTCAGGTATTCAACATATTGGCCAATTAAAAAAAGGGATTACAATGTTGACTGTGTGTGTGTGTGTGTGTGTGTGTGTGTGTGTGTGTGTGTGTGTGTGTGTGTGTGTCTGTGGGCACCACTACCGCACGCGCAGCCCTCACATTGCCCTCAGCAACTCAGTAAGGACTCCCGATAAGGAGAATTAGTCAAAACTTGGGAGCTGCCAGTCAGCGGCAATTAAACTTTAATCTTGGGCTGAAACAGGCACAAATAAATTAAACCCTTGTGAGAGGCAATGTGTGTTCCCCTGATAATGTGGGATTGAAGTTGTCTCTGAGGCTGTTGAGCAGCCTCTACCATGGCACTGGTGCAGACTGAGGGAGCAGAGACTGGGGACAGGGGGAACTGAAACTCACAAAAGTTAGGTGTCTGGCTCACACACAAACTCACACGCACACACACACAGCTTTAGCTAATACCCAATGCGCTGGGTATATTTTAATAATGCCAGCCAGGAGCATGCAATTGACCTGTGCAGGTCCAGCACTTGGAGCTTGGCTTCTTTCAGGCTTTTAGATGATGTGCATAAGAAGAGTGCTCTGATTGTAAATGTATTCCACAATCGTGGGGTTGTATCATATTGGACCTTACAGTGTGGGGGAATTTGATAACCAAACCGAGCATGACGCTCCCACTACAAATGGAAATTATATTTGGAATTATGCTCTAGCCAACTACAATAGACCGAATCTAGCCATCAGCCAGAGGAGACACTTTAAATGCTGTGATATTCCAACGTGTGGTTGTCCGCGACGCGCACTGAGGAGAAGGGATATTTCATTCATATTTTTAATGAATTAATACTCTTATCTCCTTCCCCCTGCCCAACCTGTAGACTGGTGTTTAATTTCAAAGTAATTTTCTTCATATATGAGCATGGCGTTTATGTATTAATGTCAAGGCCCACGTCTGTGAATGACATGATTTATTCCAGAATGGCGGCGGCCACTTGCATTCAATCTCACCACAAAAAGCCCCAGAGAAACAGAGAAGAGAAGCAATAATATGAGCAATATTAACAGTAATAATGGGAATAATTGCGACGAAAACAATGGCGACAATAGTAATCAAACATAGGGAAATACCTCAGTGTTTGACCGAATCATACACAATTATCATGCATGTGTATATAATATAATTAATTCTATGTCTGTGCCTCCTAGCCTGCGGCAATCAGTATAGAATCAGTTTTGCATGTATAATAGATCAGAGAGTAGGCTATTCATGAATAATCCAGAGGCTGGAGTGTGTACCAGTGACTGTGGATGTTTGTCTTTGGACAGAATCAAAGTGAACATGTAATATTGTGATAATCCATATTTGATGAATTCAAGGCTGACTTGCCTTAGCTAAGTTCTGCTAATTTCAAGACATGGGCTTGCCTCGGTAATTGAGTTTCCAATAACATTGTGATTATTCCACCCTACATGATAATTGAATCCAGGGTATTTTTTTCTTAACATTGCAATATTGTAGATGTGTGATTATTATGCATTTGCATGTAGATTTCAGTGCCTCTCTGGAACTCATCACTTTCCTCTTAACTTAATTTACTATATTATTATAGCATACATTTGGCTCATAACAAATGACGGAAAGCTCTCTAGTTATGAGAACAGAGTAAATTATTTTAAAAGTTATTTTTTATACCAATTTCCTCAGTCTCTGTCTTTCGGTACTGCAGAGTCCCAAAAATGCTTAAAATTCTATCCAACCTTAACTTGTTTATCATTCTCATTATACGTTCAAAAGTGAATATTTTTACTGTTGAACTCATCAAATTCAGATTTGATGCCGACACATTCACATTTTTTGTTTGATCCTGCCTAAGAAATGCTATCAAACTTAGATATCCTGGCCCCAATTCTCACCAGTTGCATAATGCAGGGAGTGGTGCGATTGTGAATGTAATTTTCATTAGACTGATAGGCTCCCTACAGCCTGCCTGTACAGAGACATACAGACAGGGGGTACAACGCAGGGCTGGCTCCTAAATATAGGAGTACCACTGCTCTTTTCATGCACAGAATGCATCCAGAATGCATGAAACTCCCTTCTCTCTCGCCCATGCTTTAGGAATGAACCAGGACTTGGCTTCTCTCTTCCTCTAGTGAAAAAAATATTTTTTGACAATAGCACAAGAACAGAGCCAGACGTAACGACGCAACAGATCCCTGACGAGCCCCCAGAAGTGGGGAATTATTTACCACCGCCTGCGTACATCTGACGACTGCTGCCTTCGCATCACGGTGGAAACCAAGCAGCCATTGCCTTTTGTCTGTTCATCAGCTCAACCCTGCTAGAATAGTGATCAGTGGGTGGTTTAGTGGCTGGGTAGCGTTAGCTCTGATACTCTGAGCTGTCCTCGCTGTCACATTGAAGATGACTGGTCGACTAGTCGACATTTTGAGCCACTGGGCAAGGGGGCTATGAATGGAGCGGGGGAGAGAGAGAGCCTTGTCGTCATTGTCGTAGCCACAGGGCCCAGTGTGGATGGCACCAGCCAAAACATTATACTGGGAGTTTAGGCTTCTTGTTTTGCATAAATGTTGAATCACTCTAGCATGTTTTTATTGTGGCCCACCATCACTGCTGCTAATATTGATTTAATTCTCTACTTATGTTGAAATAGCCTCACAGGACGTTATTTGAAAAACATTATGAATATGAATACAACTCAGCTAAATGAAACTACATTGATTGATGGATTGATTGCCTTGTTCGCATAGCATCTTGGGACAGTGGCTGTGAAGCATATTTCTGTACATGGGAAAAGAGAGCAAGTGAGAAACGGATCAAAAAAAAAGGTTGCAACAACTTTTAACAAAACAGCTCATGCGAACAGGGCCCTCGGCTTCATTTGCATACGCTGACATTTGGCGAAAAATATTTCAATGTTAGACTGATGTGTAATGAAACGCTGCCACCAGCCAGTCAAGGAATAATGTTACCATAAAGGTAACATGTCCAGATCTCTCCCAGAGAGGGATGTTGGAGGGGAGAAACGGCCCATTTCTATCCCTTCCTCCTTCACATTACGACAGTACAAAAGGATATTTTTCTTTCCTTTCGCTCCATCCGTCTTGCCCAATACTGATTTAGTATATTTCCCCACTCCCTTTATAGGCTAATTGCGTGCAGTGCTGGTGAATTTGTTAGTGGTGACACCTCGGCAACCCATTGGGAATGCATCTCATTACGGGGCCAATGTCCAGGAACATCAGATATTATTAGCTGTCATTAATCTGCCTTATATAGAGGAAGAGAGAGGAGGGGGAGAAGGGTAACAGAGGACACAAAGAGACTAGTATGATGGCTGGTATAGACTGGTGCGTTGAGGTCAGAGGTCACTGGAAATGTCAAAGGGGGAGCCCAGGTGGGCTACAAGACACGATAATATCAAAGATTATGTCATTTTGTTTTTTCATTAAGATTTGGTATGAGTTAAACGGTATCTTGTTAAACACATTTTCATTGTGTTGTGAAGGGTTATGTGTTATGGAGGCTCAAAGTTGAGTAATAAAAAGGTTGAATAAAACATGAAAGGGATAGATACTGTATTTACATTATTTAAACGCTTGCTTGATGTAATTCAACCTTTTAGCATAGATATTTGGAATAACATGAGATGTTTTCCTGTTTATTTTCTCTCTTCAGTGACAACAACAATACATTTACTTTTGACGAAAGGTCCTAAGCTGGTTGAATTACATTTTAGTAAATAAATACATTCTAAGATTTGTTTTTGTCATATCGCTATAGCGCCTTTTTGTTTCCAAATCCGATTTAAATAAAATCAATATGACAGCCCTAAACTAGATTCCCAGTCAGAATTCATTTTCTTTTGCTGTGGACTCTGATTCTGGTCCAAAACTGTGTTTTTTTCTACGTACATTTAATTTGATACAGCATCTTTGGATGTTTTTCCTGCGCAACCACGCCTGAAGATGCTATATGCATACTAGATAGGATTACACCTTCTAAGCAGATTTTGTTGGAGAAGGGGTTAAAACAGATCCCCTTGCCTTAGTGAAAAACAAACATGGCCATCATTTGAAGGAGGCACAGGAAGAACCAACCTAGTTCTCATTAGGGCTTTTCGGTGCCCCGCTTTTGTGGAAGCAACACGCAACCTCCCGCCGCTTCACCCTGCTCTTTGAGCGAGGCGGAGTATATGGCCCTAATGACTAAAAGTTCCTCTATAAAAAGTATACAGCGCAGCTCCCTGCAAATTGAGTTTCCTCTTTGTGCCAATTGAGTGTGGTTTATGTAAGCTGCGGGGAGTTCCTTTGAACCTCTCATTCCAAAAGCCTCCGAAATCCGGGGTCACCCCCGGCCCCCTCTCTGCCGGTAAAGATGGAGGAAGAGGAGGCCGCCTGTCGCAGACGCCAAAATTCATGCCACATTGTGCAAAACAGCACCGTTGTACCGAGGGGGGAGAGGGAGAGAAAAAAAACTAGACATATCTCAAAATGAGTTTAAAGGCTATGAGGCAGGTGTTTCTCCTCCCTTTATTGGTAATAAATGAGTTTGTAAATTAGATTTTATTAGATCAAACTTTCAAACTCTGTTTACATTAAAGCCATTAGGCGGGCAGGACTTTCGCTATTTAAAGTGGCATCTTTATAGGGCCCCGATCAGGTTTCCTTTATTTCTTTACTGTAGGATTTGATAAGCCCTTAAACATTACTAGCTTACCCAAATGAAAGTTAGGTACATGATACTTGTGTGTCTCTAGGTACACATGTGGATATATTTAATAAACCATGTTTGTCTTTCGCCGAATTAGTTACCAATTATTTATCTGGATCAATGAAAGTTGAGTAAACATGATTTAAAAACTAGGGAAACGAAACCTCCAAAGATGCAACAGACATGACGCCAGTTAACATCAAGCAATGACCTGGTATAAAAACCATTGCATTAAGTTGAAACAAATAATAACAATATAACAACAAAATCGTTGCAATAACTTTTTGCTTGCAGAATGTCTGCAGTGGAGGTGAATTCTTTAGTCGTCCATCCCTTCCTTAGCCTATGTCCGTGCCAACAGAGAGAGTGTGTTGGCGGGTTCCCATCCCCATGCAATAGGGCCGGGATGCCCAACTCCTCCAGTGAATAGGATTGTTTTCAATGTCAGAGGCATGAAAGCGGGGCTCATTCTGCAGTAATCAAAGCCCCCAAAAGGGTCGCTCTATAAATCCCAACACTTCTCCCCCACCCCAACACTCCAACCCCTCTCTACACTGCCATAAATCTAATGCGCTTTCATGATCTATGCAAGCCGAGTACATAAAACGTGTTCGCGGATTTGCATACAAACATACTTATTCTAAATCCCCCTCAGAAGTTGTAAATGATTGTCTTTTCCTGAAATACATCTCAACAAATTGTATTTGGGCATGTTTATGAATCCTATTACGGCATGGGTTTTATCATATTTTGTGGACAGCGATGGCTTCCCCATCGTAGCTGTTAAGAAGCACAGGGCCCAGGGCGATAGATATTGTCATTTGTTTCAAGATGGGTTGCGGATTTCTCGACGGCGCTCGACGACAGGTCCACACTGGCAAGATGGATCCTCGTAAGTCTCCATGAGAAGTAATTCTATAACCACTGTCATGGGCAAAGAGGGCTACACTGAGGCTCATTTTAGCATTGTTTCATTCCGCGCATTTGCATGCATTCATTGAAACAGTGCTTGTTAAGTTTCCACAAAATACCTATATTGGAAGTAACAACAGAAGGAATTCCGCTTTGTTTTTTAGTCTTTGAAAATTCCATATTTGTATAACCCAGCCTAATGAGTGACAGTAGAATGTTGCAAAATAATGCCTCAAATACTATTTATCTTCCAAGACTATCAATTGTCAGGAGCTGCTTTACAGTGAGGTGAAAGTACTCATGGGTACGAGGAAGTAGGAAGTGGTCCTCCTGACTGAGTTACCCACCCCTCACCTGGCGCCGGGCCAGCTGTGGCCCCACGTGCCCCCCTCAGACTCCGCCATTAATTGGAGGGACAAGCTGGTGAGTGCGGGGGTCATAAACATTTCAAGAGTTATAAAACTTTCATTAAGTTCTCACGATATCGCGCCAGCGGATGACCTTCCCTGATCTCTGCTCTTTTTTTGTTGTGTTCTGGTAGAGGGGCTGAAGAGGGGAGCGGGCTTAGACCCACAGCCCAGGATTCAGGGAACAAGCGTCTGCTTTGTGGCAAGGAGGCTTTTTCAGAACTGTCTGGGCCTCTTGACTCCTCCTAAGCCAGAGATCAGAGCTTAGAGAGTGGCAAAACAAAGGAACCACTTTAATGAGATTGTAAAACAGAGCAAAGACGAGGGAGGAGGGAGAAGGGAGGAGGGAGGAGGGGGGTGGGGATGGATGCACTGAAAACAGCCAGGCTAGACTCTGGTCCATTTCAAAAGGTCTTTTCAGGATTCGCTCTAAGCCTCCTCGATATGAGCAAAAAGAAAATAAATCAAAGGGCTGCCATTTCTCCAATAGATTGAGGACATGAGGAAAGATGTGAAGTGGGTTGGGTCTGCTTTTGTCCACACACAAAGGCCATAGAGGCACATTCCCCAAATGTGTTCCACATAGTTCACATTCCTTGAAGGCTCCGCTATTTATTGTCAAATTAAAAAGTTTGAAGTTTCCGTTATGAGGATGAAATTAAAATGATTGGCATTACCATTGTAATTGTTACAAATTACTTGGTTTTGATAGGTAGCTTTTTAAATAATCACTCTTAATTATTGTGCTTGATTGAAAACAAATAAATTAATGGAAAAATAAATCAATGAAACATTTAAAAGACCAAAAACATTATACTCTTTGAATGGACTTGAAGTCTCTGATGATTTAATCTCAAGATGAAATGGACAACAAGAGGAGGAAATAGGCCTGCTCTCCCCTACGTGGCCCATATAGTGATCTTGACTAAATAAACCACCCAATTATCATATTCGTTAGGCGTGATTGCTTGGTATTTACTATAGCCCAGTCATAAATAAAATTGTCAAACAGCACAAAGAGGAACAACATTCTCATTCATGTCCTAGCCTTTGGGGTCCTTTTGGACTGCCAGTGTTTATCGTGATACAGCAGTCACGTATCGCCTTTCCCGAAGATCTCGGTGGAATTGCTAGTGTTGGACCCCTCCCCAATCCCCATTAAAGGAGGGAGGGAGGAATAAAAACAACTCAAAGTTTTGGCTGATAACCATCAGGGCCCTAACCCCATTATCAAGCCCCTCTCCCTTAGCCAGTGTGCCAGGAGTCACACCCTGGTCCCAAGTAGCCCTGGGCTGTTGACCTGATGGAACCACCGGCATTCTAATTCAGATGAATTGCTCCCCTTAACGCTAGGAAGTGTCCAGCTTGACCTCTCCCTGCCCTGGCTGCCCCAATACCCCTCCTATTAAATGTGGAGGAGCCCTGTGCCTAACCCTGTGTCCTAACAGCCCTTTCAGCCAGAGACATCTTTTAGAATAATGGGTGAAGAATAGAGCCGGGCTTAATGGTGTTGTTTTAATGACACCACCTTTTTTGTTTTTCATAGAAACAGAGAGAGAGAGAGAGAGAGAGAGAGAGAGAGAACCGCCAACCACAGCACCACAGTATAGTAAAACCATGGCAAATGTACCCCATTTTAATGTTATAGGACACAGTTAAGTTCCTTCCGTGGCCCGGGCGACTGTAATGGGTGTCTGCTGCCAGTGCCATACACAGCTGTTTCTTTTATGTTCTTTAATTTGCTTCAAGGAGAAAATAAAGTGTGTGTCTTTAGGACCAAGGACTTGAGACCAAATGAGACCCAAATACCAAAAGGACCTTCATAGGTGCACTGTAGTTAACCATTGTAATTAACAAGAACACAAGTAATCAGCGAGGCAAGTATGTCATTAAATGGCATCCCCGATGATTAATTTGCAGCTCGTAACGGCGAAATGAACCTCTCTCCGTGTCCTTAATGACCCTGGTTAATCTTTTAAAGAAACAGAGGCGAAGAGTGCCAGGGTATCAGCCTCTGACATCTATAGCACCCGTCACACTTACATAATCTCAAACAAAACATGTCCCGAGTAGAAGCATCCATAGTAGTGAATTGATATTTGGAGGGCCACCGAGAGCAGTTGAATACATTTTTTAGTAAAAAAAAAAAAAAACTTTTCAAGGTTAAAATAAAGTGTCTGAGTACCCTTTCGATATTAAAAGAGAGTGGTTAAGTACACGTCAATCTGCAGAGGATCTGTCCACGTCACACTGGAATAAATCCCTTTTAAGAGTCACGGTTACAAAAGAAGTAGCACATGGCTACTTAGAATCTGACACCGTGTACTTTAAAGTGAAGGTAGAATAGGAGATTAGTTGGGGAGAAGGGAGAAGGGAGCCCTATTATATGGCCTGTTGCATAATTTAATTCCCCTGTTAATTTATTATTCAGTGGAATACATATTTGTCTTGGTAATTTTATATCTGAAACCGCGATAATGCGGAATTAACCATTTGAATTAATAATGTGAATTAAGTCTGATATAGCCCTGGCGTCCAGCTGCATTGGTCTGGTTAACACCAGAAGTGTCGAGCATATGCTTGTTGAAGGAGGGCGGAGGGAGGTTGGGTGGGCAAGTCTCTGTGGAGTTGAACCCTAACAATGAAACACAATATCCCCTCCTTCAGACGCGTGCAATGACTTAAACACTCCATTGTATGAAATATGAATGAGGTGCCATTGTCCGGCCCCAGTGTGCATGGGGAGACAGTGTTGTCGATTAGCCACATGATTAAGCAGATGACACGGTGAGGTCCGCTGAAGGTAAATAAATGCGGCCTTCTGTCCTCCCCAGGGCCTCCGCCCCGGCCGCCCAGGCCCCACAACTAAGTTAGCCCTGTTAGAGCCAATTGAGTGAAAAAGTGATCATGTGTGCCCGTGAAAACAGCTGAGTGAAGGGGGGAGGGAAAAAAGAGGGAGGGGGTGGGAGGCGAGTGGGGGAGTTTGATTAAAAAGGATGAATAATGTAGTCATGGTCCATGTCAGGTGTTTATTGTCACATTTCTGGATTTGCATGTGAAAAAGAGGCGCTAGCCTGTCCCTCACTAGGCTCTCTCTCACTCTGGGATGTGATTGGCTGTCGGGCGACTGTGCAACACTGTCGCGAGTCCCCAGTGAGGAGTGCATGACCTCAGCCTATGGCTCCTCAGAATGGGCCCAATGTGTCAAACGGTTATTATTGGCAGACGCACCAAAGAAAACAAATAGAGGCAGAATGGATTCTAATGAAAGGAATAGGTCAATTTTAATCAATTCTAATCATTAATCATTGTTATCAATTTCTACAGCGCAAAGGACTCAACGACAATCATTTAACTCTCCCATCTCAATAGATACAGTGGCTTGCGAAAGTATTCACCCCCCTTGGCATTTTTCCTAATTTGTTGCCTTACAACGTGGAATTAAAGTAGATTTTTGGGGGGGTTTGTATCATTTGATTTACACAACATGTCTACCACTTAGAAGATGAAAAATATTATTTATTGTGAAACAAACAAGAAATAAGACAAAAAAAACAGAAAACTTGAGTGTGCATAACTATTCACCCCCTCAAAGTCAATACTTTGTAGAGCCACCTTTTGCAGCAATTACAGCTGCAAGTCTCTTACAGTGAGGGAAAAAAGTATTTGATCCCTGCTGATTTTGTACGTTTGCCCACTGACAAAGACATGATCAGTCTATCATTTCAATGGTAGGTTTATTTGAACAGTAGAGACAGAATAACAAAAAAAATAAATCCAGAAAAACGCATATCAAAAATCGATTTGCATTTAATGAGGGAAATAAGTACTTGACCCCTCTGCAAAACATGACTTAGTACTTGGTCATATTCCAAGTCATTAAGGTTTCGAGCCTGACGTTTGGCAACTCGAACCTTCAGCTCCCTCCACAGATTTTCTATGGGATTAAGGTCTGGAGACTGGCTAGGCCACTCCAGGACCTTAATGTGCTTCTTCTTGAGCCATTCCTTTGTTGCCTTGGCCTTGTGTTTTGGGTCATTGTCATGCTGGAATACCCATCCACGACCCATTTTCAATGCCCTGGCTGAGGGAAGGAGGTTTTCACCCAAGATTTGATGGTACATGGCCCCGTCCATCGTCCCTTTGATGCGGTGAAGTTGTCCTGTCCCTTTAGCAGAAAAACACTCCCAAAGCATAATGTTTCCACCTCCATGTTTGATGGTGGGGATGGTGTTCTTGGGGTCATAGGCAGCATTCCTCCTCCTCCTCCAAACACGGCGAGTTGAGTTGATGCCAAAGAGCTCGATATTGGTCTCATCTGACCACAACACTTTCAACCAGTTCTCATCTGAATCATTCAGATGTTCATTGGCAAACTTCAGACGGGCCTGTATATGTGCTTTCTTGAGCAGGGGGACCTTGCGGGCGCTGCAGGATTTCAGTCCTTCACGGTGTAGTGTGTTACCAATTGTTTTCTTGGTGACTATGGTCCCAGCTGCCTTGAGATCATTGACAAGATCCTCCCGTGTAGTTCTGGGCTGATTCCTCACCGTTCTCATGATCATTGCAACGCCACGAGGTGATATCTTGCATGGAGCCCCAGGCCGAGGGAGACTGACAGTTCTTTTGTGTTTCTTCCATTTGCGAATAATCGCACCAACTGTTGTCACCTTCTCACCAAGCTGCTTGGCGATGGTCTTGTAGCCCATTCCAGCCTTGTGTAGATCTACAATCTTGTCCCTGACATCCTTGGAGAGCTCTTTGGTCTTGGCCATGGTGGAGAGTTTGGAATCTGATTGATTGATTGCTTCTGTGGACAGGTGTCTTTTATACAGGTAGCAAGCTGAGATTAGGAGCACTCCCTTTAAGAGTGTGCTCCTAATCTCAGCTCGTTACCTGTATAAAAGACACCTGGGAGCCAGAAATCTTTCTGATTGAGAGGGGGTCAAATACTTATTTCCCTCATTAAAATGCAAATCGATTTATAACATTTTTGACATGCGTTTTTCTGGATGTTTGTTGTTGTTATTCTGTCTCTCACTGTTCAAATAAACCTACCATTAAAATTATAGACTGATCATTTCTTTGTCAGTGGGCAAACGTACAAAATCAGCAGGGGATCAAATACTTTTTTCCCTCACTGTACATTTTACATTGTAGTTATTTAGTAGACGCTCTTATCCAGAGCGACTTACAGTTAGTGAGTGCATACATTTTCATACTGGCCCCCCGTGGGAAACGAACCCACAACCCTGGCGTTGCAAGCGCCATGCTCTACCAACTGAGCTACAGGGGTATGTCTCTATAAGCTTGGCACATCTAGCCTCTGGGATTTTGGCCCATTCTTCAAGGAAAAACTGCTCCAGCTCCTTCAAGTTGGATGGGTTCCGATGGTGTACAGCAATCTTTAAGTCATACCACAGATTCTCAATTGGATTGAGGTCTGGGCTATGACTAGGCCATTCCAAGACATTTAAATGTTTCCCCTTAAACCACTCAAGTGTTGCTTTAGCAGTATACTTAGGGTCATTGTCCTGCTGGAAGGTGAACCTCCGTCCCAAATCTCTGGAAGACTGAAACAGGTTTCCCTCAAGAATTTCCCAGTATTTAGCGCCATCATTCCTTCAATTCTGACCAGTTTCCCAGTCCCTGCCGATGAAAAACATCCCCACAGCATGATGCTGCCACCACCATGCTTCACTATGGCGATGGTGTTCTCGGGGTGATGAGAGGTGTTGGGTTTGCGCCAGACATAGCGTTTTCCTTGATGGCCAAAAAGCTCAATTTTAGTCTAATTTGACCAGAGTACCTTCTTCCATATGTTTGGGGAGTCTCCCACATGCCTTTTGGCGAACACCAAACGTGTTGGGTTATTTATTTCTTTAAGCAATGGCTTTTTTCTGTCCACTCTTCTGTAAAGCCCAGCTCTGTGGAGTGTACGGCTTAAAGTGGTCCTATGGACAGATACTCCAATCTCCGCTGTGGAGCTTTGCAGCTCCTTCAGGGTGATCTTTGGTCTCTTTGTTGCCTCTCTGATTAATGCCCTCCTTGCCTGGTCCGTGAGTTTTGGTGGGCGGCCCTCTCTTGGCATGTTTGTTGTGGTGCCATATTCTTTCAATTTTTTTATAATGGATTTAATGGTGCTCCGTGGGATGTTCAAAGTTTCTGATATTTCTTTTAACCCAACCCTGATCTGTACTTCTCCACAACTTTGTCCCTGACCTGTTTGGAGAGGTCCTTGGTCTTCATGGTGCCGCTTGCTTGGTGGTGCCCCTTGCTTAGTGGTGTTGCAGACTCTGGGGCCTTTCAGAACAGGTGTATATATACTGAGATCATGTGACACTTAGATTGCACACAGGTGGACTTTATTTAACTAATTATGTGACTTCTGAAGGTAATTGGTTGCACCAGATCTTATTTAGGGGCTTCATAGCAAAGGGGGTGAATACAAATGCACGCACCACTTTTCCGTTATTTATTTTATATACTTTTTTGAAACAAGTTATTTTTTTCATTTCACTTCACCAATTTGGACTATTTTGTGTATGTCCATTACATGAAATCCAAATAAAAATCCATTTAAATTACAGGTTGTAATGCAACAAAATAGGAAAAACACCAAGGGGGATGAATACTTTTGCAAGGCACTGTACATAATGAAATACAGTACAGTACAGTGAATACTACAAAATCTACAAAATAATTGTTTTGCTCAAACCAGATGAGACAATATTGATGTAAAAATCATCATAGCACTTATTTCCAACACCAGTATGTACACCTTGCTTTAGAACACTGTAGTTCACCTTTCACTATTCAACCCCGTTTACTTGCTGTGTACAGTCTCAGTCATACATAACTTACCAACAGGAATCTGTGTTCCATGTTAATACTAGCATAGCTCTTAGAATGCACGTCCAATATTTCTTCATGCTAAGTGGTATGCTAGTGTGGCTCCCTAACACTAGACTCCCTAAGTGGAGGTGCACTCTCATTGAGGGTTATTTAGTAGTGACTGTAACTATTCTAATTCTTGCTTTAACAACGACAAGCTGTTAACCTTAGTGCTCTCGTCTTGTCTCTGTCTCGCCCTCCTCTATTCCACGGCGGGACATTCAGGTAACTAATCTGCCTTTAAATATGTCTCAGAGGGAACGCCGGCGCTAATTAGTCTCGGAATTTACTGCCTTCCATTTTATTGACTTGTCCTACTTCTCCGATAATTAACTAATGAGTAAAGTAATGAGCTACGTCGTTCAGTCATGTTGTCAATTAAAGTACAGAATCAGTTGTTGAAAATAGTTTTGGATGCCATTGCAAGCCCGAATCCAAGTGTGTGCAGGCAGTTGATAGCATTGAGGTATTGGCGCCCGCTAATGTCCGATTAAAGAGAACTCTGACAACTTTTGGTACTCACAGATAAGAAGGCAGAGGCCTAGGAGGAGGGTGTTTGCTACCATATAATTGTAATTGGATATGATGTTATGCTATTGTTGCTACTGAATTTCCCCTCCAATATGCTTATCATATGGAAGTTTAGATATATCAAATTGCAACTGCGGTATCATACATTAGCATAACTGTCATAAAGGGTAATGAATAAATGAATATACACTGGGGTGCTAAATTACATTTTCTAGGTAGTCTTTGACCTCACACATGCCACATCACAGAGCCCAATGGGTCCAAGATAATGTGTCTTAGTAAACAATGTGTCATTGAAGGAATTGGGCGCTTTAACGAAAACACAGGCTTCATTATAGAAAATTAATTAGAGAATCACACTCCCAAGTGTTTTGGCAGATAATGAACTCTATCTCATCA